>NC_034176.2:4992840-5090340 GCF_002021735.2 Oncorhynchus kisutch | reverse complement strand
ATATATTTTAATAATTAATAGACTGACACATGACCTTTAGCTATACAGAATATCTCAACATACCGTCCGTTTCCATCTCCTCTCTCTGCTTCAGATTTTTCACTTGGTTTCCCAAACTAAGCACTAAGGTAAATGCAGGAAAAGGGTTGGAGAGCCCAATGGCATACAGAGTTTTGGCAGAATTTCACCTGTCGCACGTAGCAAGAGGCTGCATGCTTCTCAAGCAGTGGTTGATGCCTGGAGTGAAATAACCAGAGTAGCCTGAAAAACACACCAGCTGAAAGTGGCCTCCATCCACTATCGGAATGCAATATGGATCACGTGTCATTCCCCTGCACCCTGTTTCTGCCAATTTGATCATCAACCATTCTGAATCTAAACTAGTTTTGACATATTACTAAAGACAAATTACATGATAAATGATGAGAGAACTTGATGAGAGAACAGCGTGTGCAACCTGAGGCAAGGAACAGAGTTGAAAGATTGTTTTTTGTTACTTCCCAGATCATCTATCGACGCATCATGCATTGATTTCTGAGACATTTTAAGGTTTGTATCATTCAACAACTAAAGTTGCTAAATAACTCTAAATCTATCATATAGGACCTGTTTCAAACTATCACTTTTACGCTCAACATAGCCACTTCATATGCACACTCGCTCCAAGTCTAAATACTTATGTGAATGTTATAATTCTGCTTGTTTTGCAAAAACAAATCCCCCAAAAACAGTATCTGCTTTGTCATTATGGGGTATTGTGTGTAGACTGATGAGGGTGGGGGACGATTTAATACATTTTAGAAATAAGGCTGTAGAGTAAAACAAAATGTGGAAAAAAAGTCAAGGGGTCTGAATACTTTCTAAATTAACTTAGCATATAAACATTAACATATAAATAATGTAGCTATAGATCAAATATTTATTTTCCAGATGTTATCTTCAGTGACGTATTTTGGGGGTAATCACGTGTTTTAGGAAATCATCAACGAGCTTTAGGGAGGAGTGAGGTTGATTTCCTGATCTCCGCTTGTCCCATCACTGAATGTGGGGAATTTGATTGAGTGTGCATTCGTCGTTAAACGTATGCCTTTCATGTGCTTTTTACAGAGGAGTGGCTTCCGTCTGGCCACTCTACTATAAAGGCCTGATTGGTGGAGTGCTGAAGAGAGGATTGTCCTTCTGGAAGGTTCTACCATCTCCACAGAGGAACTCTAGAGCTCTGTCAGAGTGACCATCAGGTTCTTGGTCACCTCCCTGACCAAGCCCCTCCACCAATTGCTCAGTTTGGCCGGGCGCCCAGCTCTAGGAAGAGTCTTGGTGGTTTCAAACTTCTTCCATTTAAGAATGATGGAGGCCACTGTATTCTTGGGGACCTTCGATGCTGCAGACATTTTTTGGTAACCTTTTGGTACCTCAAATCTGTGCCACCTCACTGTCCTGTCTCGAGGCTCTACGGACAATTCCTTAATTCCTAGTCTCCAAGGTGGCATAGCAGTTCAGACGTCTTTTGTCCTCGTCTTGTCGTGTCCTGTATATATATATATTTACAACTTTTTCACATACATTTTATTTTTATTTTCCATCAACTCATCTTCAAAACACTCTCCTGCAACCCGCCTCACCAATGTATATTTATAAAAAAGTATTATTTACCTCAGATCTGTAATCCTCCAAGAAGCTAGCCAGAAACTCCAAGAAGCTAGCCTGAAACTAGCCAGAAGCTAATCCAGAAGCTAGTTCAGAAGCTAGTTAGCTCCTTTACTGGCAAATCGTTTTGTGGTCATCAGCTATCCTTTAGCTCGAAAATCTATCGCCAGTTCTGTACGGCGCAGCGCGGCTCGGAACGGAACATACCGGACCAATTTTTCTCTCCATGTCCCTGGACATTCATACCCGGATCTCACAGCTAGCTAGCTGCTATCCGTGTGACCATCGGAGCTAGCAAGCTCCGTCAATCACTCCTGAGTTCCATCAATCACACCTGGGCTGCAGTCACCTATCCGGACCCGTTTTACTGCCTTCGCGGAGCCCCACCGGGCCTTCACAACTGGACTGCCGACGTTATCTACCCGAAGGAGTTATTCGGCCGGCTCCTCCGTCGCGACGTTACCTGAACGCCCATCTGCGGCCTGCTAACCGTTAGCTGTCTTACCGGCTGCTATCTGAATAGACAATCGGACAATTTTTTTATTATTATTTTTTTTAAATTATTTTTTAAATTATTATTATTATATTTTCTTCTTGGGCCTCTATAACTATATCTATTGTTTTTATTTTTGTTGTTGTTGTGTGATTTGGATTAATCCCCTCTACCACACGGAACCCCACTAATCTACTGACGGAACGTAAGGGGTGGCTAACAGACCTCCATCCTATGCTAGCTTGCTACCGATGCCCTGGCTAGCTGTCTAAATCACCAACCAACCTCTCCACTCACCGGACCCTTTTGATCACTCGACTAAGCATGCCTATCCTTAATGTCAATATGTCTTGTCCATTTCTGTTCTGGTTAGTGTTTATTGGCTTATTTCACTGTAGAGCCTCTAGTCCTGCTCACTATACCTTATCCAACCTATTAGTTCCACCACCCACACATGCAATGACATCTCCTGGTTTCAACGATGTTTCTAGAGACAATATCTCTCTCTTCATCACTCAATACCTAGGTTTACCTCCACTGTATTCACATCCTGCCATACATTTGTCTGTACATTATACCTTGATGCTATTTTATCGCCCCCAGAAACCTCCTTTTACTCTATGTTCCAGACGTTCTAGACGACCAATTCTCATAGCTTTTAGCCGTACCCTTATTCTACTCCTCCTATGTTCCTCTGGCGATGTAGAGGTGAATCCAGGCCCTGCAGTGCCTAGCTCCACTCCTATTCCCCAGGCGCTCTCTTTTGACGACTTCTGTAACCGTAATAGCCTTGGTTTCATGCATGTTAACATTAGAAGCCTCCTCCCTAAGTTTGTTCTATTCACTGCTTTAGCACACTCTGCCAACCCGGATGTTCTAGCTGTGTCTGAATCCTGGCTTAGGAAGACCACCAAAAATTCTGAAGTTTTAATTCCAAACTACAACATTTTCAGACAAGATAGAACTGCCAAAGGGGGCGGTGTTGCAATCTACTGCAAAGATAGCCTGCAGAGTTCTGTCCTACTATCCAGGTCTGTACCCAAACAATTTGAACTTCTACTTTTAAAAATCCACCTCTCTAAAAACAAGTCTCTCACCGTTGCCGCCTGCTATAGACCACCCTCTGCCCCCAGCTGTGCTCTGGACACCATATGTGAACTGATTGCCCCCCATCTATCTTCAGAGTTCGTGCTGCTAGGCGACCTAAACTGGAACATGCTTAACACCCCAGCCATCCTACAATCTAAACTTGATGCCCTCAATCTCACACAAATAATCAATGAACCTACCAGGTACCTCCCCAAAACCTTAAACACGGGCACCCTCATAGATATCATCCTAACCAACTTCCCCTCTAAATACACCTCTGCTGTCTTCAACCAAGATCTCAGCGATCACTGCCTCATTGCCTGCATCCGTAATGGGTCAGCGGTCAAACGACCTCCACTCATCACTGTAAAACGCTCCCTGAAACACTTCTGCGAGCAGGCCTTTCTAATCGACCTGGCCGGGGTATCCTGGAAGGATATTGATCTCATCCCGTCAGTAGAGGATGCCTGGATATTTTTTAAAAATGCCTTCCTAACCATCTTAAATAAACATGCCCCATTCAAGAAATTTAGAACCAGGAACAGATATAGCCCTTGGTTCTCCCCAGACCTGACTGCCCTTAACCAACACAAAAACATCCTATGGCGTTCTGCATTAGCATCGAACAGCCCCCGTGATATGCAGCTGTTCAGGGAAGCTAGAAATCATTATACACAGGCAGTTAGAAAAGCCAAGGCTAGCTTTTTCAAGCAGAAATTTGCTTCCTGCAACACTAACTCAAAAAAGTTCTGGGACACTGTAAAGTCCATGGAGAATAAGAACACCTCCTCCCAGCTGCCCACTGCACTGAAGATAGGAAACACTGTCACCACTGATAAATCCACCATAATTGAGAATTTCAATAAGCATTTTTCTACGGCTGGCCATGCTTTCCACCTGGCTACTCCTACCCCGGACAACAGCACTGCACCCCCAACAGCAACTCGCCCAAGCCTTCCCCATTTCTCCTTCTCCCAAATCCATTCAGCTGATGTTCTGAAAGAGCTGCAAAATCTGGACCCCTACAAATCAGCCGGGCTAGACAATCTGGACCCTTTCTTTCTAAAATTATCTGCCGAAATTGTTGCCACCCCTATTACTAGCCTGTTCAACCTCTCTTTCGTGTCGTCTGAGATTCCCAAAGATTGGAAAGCAGCTGCGGTCATCCCCCTCTTCAAAGGGGGGGACACTCTTGACCCAAACTGCTACAGACCTATATCTATCCTACCGTGCCTTTCTAAGGTCTTCGAAAGCCAAGTCAACAAACAGATTACCGACCATTTCGAATCTCACCATACCTTCTCTGCTATGCAATCTGGTTTCAGAGCTGGTCATGGGTGCACCTCAGCCACGCTCAAGGTCCTAAACGATATCTTAACCGCCATCGATAAGAAACATTACTGTGCAGCCGTATTCATTGATCTGGCCAAGGCTTTCGACTCTGTCAATCACCATATCCTCATCGGCAGACTCGACAGCCTTGGTTTCTCAAATGATTGCCTCGCCTGGTTCACCAACTACTTCTCTGATAGAGTTCAGTGTGTCAAGTCGGAGGGTCTGCTGTCCGGACCTCTGGCAGTCTCTATGGGGGTGCCACAGGGTTCAATTCTTGGACCGACTCTCTTCTCTGTATACATCAATGAGGTCGCTCTTGCTGCTGGTGAGTCCCTGATCCACCTCTACGCAGACGACACCATTCTGTATACTTCCGGCCCTTCTTTGGACACTGTGTTAACAACCCTCCAGGCAAGCTTCAATGCCATACAACTCTCCTTCCGTGGCCTCCAATTGCTCTTAAATACAAGTAAAACTAAATGCATGCTCTTCAACCGATCGCTACCTGCACCTACCCGCCTGTCCAACATCACTACTCTGGACGGCTCTGACTTAGAATACGTGGACAACTACAAATACTTAGGTGTCTGGTTAGACTGTAAACTCTCCTTCCAGACCCATATCAAACATCTCCAATCCAAAGTTAAATCTAGAATTGGCTTCCTATTTCGCAACAAAGCATCCTTCACTCATGCTGCCAAACATACCCTTGTAAAACTGACCATCCTACCAATCCTCGACTTTGGCGATGTCATTTACAAAATAGCCTCCAATACCCTACTCAACAAATTGGATGCAGTCTATCACAGTGCAATCCGTTTTATCACCAAAGCCCCATATACTACCCACCATTGCGACCTGTACGCTCTCGTTGGCTGGCCCTCGCTTCATACTCGTCGCCAAACCCACTGGCTCCATGTCATCTACAAGACCCTGCTAGGTAAAGTCCCCCCTTATCTCAGCTCGCTGGTCACCATAGCATCTCCCACCTGTAGCACACGCTCCAGCAGGTATATCTCTCTAGTCACCCCCAAGACCAATTCTTTCTTTGGCCGCCTCTCCTTCCAGTTCTCTGCTGCCAATGACTGGAACGAACTACAAAAATCTCTGAAACTGGAAACACTTATCTCCCTCACTAGCTTTAAGCACCAACTGTCAGAGCAGCTCACAGATTACTGCACCTGTACATAGCCCACCTAAAATTTAGCCCAAACAACTACCTCTTTCCCAACTGTATTTAATTTTTATTTATTTATTTATTTTGCTCCTTTGCACCCCATTATTTTTTTATTTCTACTTTGCACATTCTTCCATTGCAAAACTACCATTCCAGTATTTTACTTGCTATATTGTATTTACTTTGCCATCATGGCCTTTTTTTGCCTTTACCTCCCTTCTCACCTCATTTGCTCACATTGTATATAGACTTGTTTATACTGCATTATTGACTGTATGTTTGTTTTTACTCCATGTGTAACTCTGTGTCGTTTTATCTGTCGAACTGCTTTGCTTTATCTTGGCCAGGTCGCAATTGTAAATGAGAACTTGTTCTCAACTTGCCTACCTGGTTAAATAAAGGTAAAATAAAATAAAATAAATAAAAACCTCATGGCTTGTTTGTTTTGCTCTGACTGTCGACTACGGGACCTTATATAGGCAGGTGTGCACCTTTCCATCATGTCAAATCAATTGAATTTACCACAGGTGGACTCCAATCCAAGTTGTAGAAACATCTCAAGGGTGATCAATGGAAACAGTACGCAACGAATCTAAATGTTGAGTCTCAAAGCAAAAGGGTCTGAATACTTACAGTAGCAGTAAAATGTTTGGACACACCTACTCATTCAATGGTTTTTCTTTATTTTCTACTATTTTCTACATTGTAGAATAATAGTGAAGACATCACAACTATGAAATAACACACATGGAATCATGTAATAACCAAAAATGTGTTCAACAAATCAGAATAAACTCAGCAAAAATAGGAAACATCCCTTTTTTCAGGACCCTGTCTTTTAAAGATAATTCGTAAAAATCCAAATAACTTTACGAATCTACCTTGTAAAGGGTTTAAACACGGTTTCCCCTGCTTGTTCAATGAACCATAAACTATTAATGAACATGCACCTGTGGAAAGGTCGTTAAGACACTAACAGCTTACAGACGGTAGGCATTTAAGGTCACAGTTATGAAAACTTAGGACACTATCATTCTACTGACTCCAAAAAAACACCAAAAGAAAGATGCCCAGGGTCCCTGCTCATCTGCGTGAACGTGCCTTAGGCATGCTGCAAGGAGGCATGAGGACTGCGGATGTGGCCAAGGCAATTACATTGCGATGTCAGTACTGTGAGATGCCTAAGACAACGCTACAGGGAGACAGGACGGACAGCTGATTGTCCTCGCAGTGACAGACCATATGTAACAACACCTGCACAGGATCGGTACATCCAAACATCATACCTTCGGGACAGGTACAGGATGGCAACAACAACTGCCCGAGTTACACCAGGAACGCACAATCGCTCCATCAATGCTCAGACTGTCCGCAATAGGCTGAGAGAGGCTGGACTGAGGGCTTGTAGGCCTGTTGTAAGGCAGGTCCTCACCAGACATCACCGGCAACAACGTCACCTATGGGCACAAACCCAACATCGCTGGACCAGACAGGACAAAAAGTGCTCTTCACTGAAGAGTCGCGGTTTTGTCTCACCAGGGGTGATGGTCGGCTCCGCGTTTCTTCGTTGACGAAATGATCGTTACACGGAGGCCTGTACTCTGGAGCGGGATTGATTTTGAGGTGGAGGGTTCATCATGTGCGGTGTGTCACAGCATCATCGGACTGAGTTTATTGTCATTGCAGGCAATCTCAACGCTGTGCGTTACAGGGAAGACATCCTCCTCCCTCATGTGTTACCCTTCCTGCAGGCTCAACCTGACCTGACCCTCCAGCATGACAATGCCACCAGCCATACTGCTCGTACTGTGCGTGATTTCCTGCAAGACAGGAATGTCAGTGTTCTGCCATGGCAAGCGAAGAGCCCGGATCTCAATCCCATTGAGCTCGTCTGGGAACTGTTGGATCGAAGGGTCAGTTCTAGGGCCATTCCCCCAGAAATGTCTGGGAACTTGCAGGTCCCTTGGTGGAAGAGTGGGGTAACATCTCACAGCAAGAACTGGCAAATCTGGTGCAGTCCATGAGGAGGAGATGCACTGCAGTACTTAATGCAGCTGGTGGCCACACCAGATACTGACTGTTACTTTGATTTTGTCCCCCCACTTTGTTCAGGGACACATTATTCAATTTCTGTTAGTCACATGTCTGTGGAACTTGCTCAGTTTATGTCTCAGATGTTGAATCTTATGTTCATACAAATATTTACACATTACGTTTGTTGAAAATATACGCAGTTGACAGGGAGAGGACGTTTCTTGTTTTGCTGAGTTTATATTTTATATTCTTCAAAGTAGCCACCCTTTGCCTTGATGACAGCTCTGTACACTCTTGGCATTCTCTCAACCAGCTTCATGAGGTAGTCACCTGGAATGCATTTCAATTAACAGGTGTTGTCACACTCTTGGCATTCTCTCAACCAGCTTCATGAGGTAGTCACCTGGAATGCATTTCAATTAACAGGTGTTGTCACACTCTCGGCATTCTCTCAACCAGCTTCATGAGGTAGTCACCTGGAATGCATTTCAATTAACAGGTGTTGTCACACTCTTGGCATTCTCTCAACCAGCTTCACCTGGAATGCTGTTCCAACAGTTCAAACATATGCTGAACACTTGTTGGCTGCTTTTCCTTCACTCTGCAGTCTAACTCATCCTAAACCATCTCAATTGGGTTGAGGTTGGGTAATTGTGGAGGCCAGGTCATCTGATGCAGCACTCCATCACTCTCCTTGGTCAAGTAGCCCTTACACAGCCTGGAAGTGTTTTGGGTCATTGTCCTGTTGAGAAATGATAGTGTCACTTAGCGCAAACCAGATGGGATGGCGTATTACTGCAGAATGCTGCGGTAGCATGCTGGTTAAGTGTGCCTAGAAGTCTAAATAAATCCCAGGCAGTGTCACCAGCAAAGCACCCCCACACCTCCTCCTCCATGCTTCACAGTGGAAACCACACATGCGGAGATCATCCGTTCACCAACTCTGCGTCTCACAAAGACAAGGCAGTTGGAACCAAAAATCTCCAATTTGGACTCATTTGACCAAAGGACAATCTCATGTCCATTGCTCGTTTCTTGGCCCAAGCATGTCTGTTCTTATTGGTGTCCTTTAGTAGTGGTTTCTTTGCAGCAATTTGACCATGAAGGCCTAATTCACGCAGTCTCCTCTGAACAGTTGATGTTGAGATGTCTTACGTTTACTCTGTAAAAAATATATTTGCGATGCAACTTCTGAGGCTTGTACCTCTAATGACCTTATGCTCTGCAGCAGAGGTAACTCTGGGTATTTCATTCTTGTGGGGTCCCCATGAGAGCCAGTTTCATCATAGCACTTGCTGGTTTTTGCAATTGCACTTGAACATTCAAAGTTCTTGAAATGTTCCAGATTGACTGACCTTCAGGTCTTAAAGTAATGAACTGCCGTTTCTCTTGGCTCATTTGAGCTGTTCTTGCCATAATATGGGCGTGATCTTTTACTAAATAGGGCTGTTCTGTATACCATTGTAACACAACTGATTGGCTCAAATGCATTGAAGAAATTCTTCAAAACTAACAAGGCACCAGTTAATTGAAACGCATTCCATGTGAATACCTCATGAAGCTGAGGCAAAGGGTGGCTACTTTGAAAAATCTCAAATATATTTTGATTTAAGACTTTCTTGGTTAGTACATGATTCAGTGTGTGTTATTTCATAGTTTGTCTTCACTATTATTCTACATTGCTGTAATCTTAATACATCTGCAAAAATGTCTAAAAACCCGTTTTAGCTTTCTCATTATGGGGGCAGTGTGTAGATTGAGGATTTACATGTGAAGAAAGTCAAGGGGTCTGAATGTACTGCAAGTAGACTTAACATGGACTTAAGTCATTAAGTCAACATAGTCACTGCACTATAAATACTGAGAAATCATCAGATTTTGGGGCTTTAAGTTAGAGCAACTCAAAATGGGTGCCATATTTTAGTAGTGCACTACCAGGTTAGTAAATCTTGTAATTGCAAGTATTCTATACTTAAGAGCCAAACGTCAGACCACACCTTGGTATGGCCATCCAGCGAAATATAAAAGGACAAAACAGAATTAAAAATAAGTGAATTTTAATTTATTTAGGAAAAAAACAAAATGTTAGTTACATTATATACACAAACTACTATGGTACACAGAAGTCACAATGCAGTGAAAGATCATGTGAATGTCACCTCCTTCAGTGATACAGTGTAGTCACGTTAATCTCAGTCGGCTCGCTCTACCCAAGAGCACGCTCACACACACACCACGGTCATACTACACAAATAACAAAAAGACATACACTCAAAACGCAAGCAGACAAATACTGCAACTCACAAATATTAAACAATTCAAATGTGCGTCAGTACAGGCTGTACTTGGGGGTTGATAAATAAAGCTCGGTCTTGCAGTGCTTCCATTCTTCATAAATTAATAAAAAAATATACAGTAAAGAGACTAGGTTTGTTGGGGAATGTCCGATAACACATTTTAACACCATTTTCCTAATCCGAGTTGACTGCCAGTCTGCACAAAGAAACACTAAGAATCGTCAAGACAGTCCTGACAGACAGTACAATTAAGGACCGCCCCAAACCCTCCCACAGCACGTGCCTCCCGTCGTCCCATTTGACAGAGACCGGAGTCATGCGAGCATCAGTAACCAACAGAAACCATCCAGGAGCTCAGACGAAGAGGTGGCGGTTCGTTCTTCCCGCCGTCGGGTTCCCATGGTGACAGTGTATTGATCGTTGAAGTCCTGAATCCTTATACCTGTAATCTGTCAAATTCAAAACAAGAACAATCAATAACCATGATTGACATCAGACAGACAAATCTCAGGAACTAATGGTCTAGAGTAATAAAGATTTATACAGAGTCAGACACCAAAACACTATTTTGAATGGGCTGTACCTTTTGTTACTGGGTTTTACCTCCCAGCCATCGCGACACTTGACGTACGTGATCCCCTGTCCTGGAGTGATCTCAGTCAACGAGGGGTCCTGGGCACAGAACGTGAACCTACACAAGCACAAATGGTCAATATGAGAAGACAACACACACACACACAAAAAGGCAAAGAGCAAGACACTGTACTAAATATGCCAAAGCAGAGTCCCAGTTTATAAAAGTGAAAAGAACAAAAAAAAAAAAGGTATAATTGACTAATGACAACATCCCAGTTTATGAGTGTTTTATAAAATCAGATGGTCGCCGTGGCGAACCACCAACCACCCAATGGAATTACAACTAGCATTTCTAAAAAAAGAAACAAAATGGCTGCCGCTGTTCTCCCACCCCAACTTACTTCTTCTGTGTTTCTCCACACTTGACACGGATCCTACGGACCTCCAACACCTGGTTGGTGGGCTTACTGCTGCTCTTCCAGTCCCAGAAGTTCTTCTTAATGCTTTTCCAGAAGGACCCGAAGGACTCAGACGCCCCCTCCCAGCTCAGACGGATCTTCAGCAGGTCCCCAATGTCATCCTCGGTGAAGACCAGGAAGGTGTTGGTCAGGTTCAAACCCACTTTGTTAGGACTGGGGGGGGGGGGGGAAAGACACAAAAAGATCAATCACAGGTCATTTACAAACAGTAAATAGTTTTCACTTATTTGCTATTAAGTGAGAAGGGCTTGATCAAAACCCACACATTCAAATGAGCAGCACCACAATCCTAACTTAACCCATTCAGTACAGAGGTCTTTTCCCACCCCCAACACACACAGCTTTGAGACCTAGCTTTGAGACCTTGAGACCTAGTACAAGTCACAATATCAGTGCAATAGTACTACTCAAGACCTTTCATCTTGGGTTAGGTCTAGTATAGTAACACCATGTACTCACATGTCTACATGCAAGTCTTGGCTGTCGTTGTGAGCGCCATACAGTTTCACGTAGAAGGTCGGGTCAGCATTGTCAGCCTGCTTTCTGTTGAACACATGCATCTTCATCTGATAATGGATCCCTAGGAGGGACAAACAGCCCAAGAGGGTTAAAAATCACTTCCATCAACACTAGGGGCAAAGATTTAATTTATACAGGAGATTAGTGGCTTTTATGACTGTAAGGTGTGTCAAACACAAGTTGAGATATCAGTAGCAGTAGCCAAGAGATAAGAAACAAGGCATTACAGATGTAGATTTAAAACAGCAGGAGGCTTTAAACCCAGAGCCCACGGCAGGAGGCTTTAAACCCAGAGCCCGCGGCAGGAGGCTTTAAACCCAGAGCCCGCGGCAGGAGGCTTTAAACCCAGAGCCCGCGGCAGGAGGCTTTAAACCCAGAGCCCACGGCAGGAGGCTTTAAACCCAGAGCCCGCGGCAGGAGGAAAAACTAGAACCTGGTTACAGTTTGTTGGAACCACTAAACCAACCATAGGGCTACAAAACACAGCTCACCTCCGAAGGGTGTGTCGGCGCGGGTCTTCAGGTACATCTTGCTGTTGCGCCTCTTCCTCGTCTTCTTGGCGTTGTAACCCATCTGGTTGCAGCGGTTCTTACGACAGCTCAGGCAGATGCCCTTCTTGAAGCGTTCAGGGTCTGTGCACTGGTAGGCGAAGCTCGTGTGTTCCTTGCTAAGCAGAGAGTCCACAAACAGGTGTACGGCTCGCTCGTGCTCACACTTCATCACATCCATGAAGTCTGTAGAGGGAAGGACGGGTCAGATTAACTCAACAGCTAAACCAGTACGGTACTGTGTCCAAATTAAGGTTGCAGAACTCTGAGTTTCAGAAATCTTGTTTGGAGGATTCCTTGAACCAGGAGGGACTGTATTACAAGAGAATCCACCAAGCGAGATTTATTCAAATAAAACTCATAATATTTAAAAACAACATTTGGGAAAGATTCAGAAGATGTTGGTCTCCATGACTACTCACTTCCTCCGGAGGCGCTGGTCAGCACGCTGGTCAGGTCACAGCCCGGCTGCACATCTCCTCCGTTGGGATAGATGTCGATGTCTCCGATAGGTTGCTGGATGCCTATGCTCACTCCCAGAGCCTCACGCGTGTACGTATGTAGGACATCTACGAAGTCAGCGTCGTCCGAAGAGAGGCGCTTCTCATCCCCCACCCCCTCAAACATGGGCCCTGCCGGGTCTAGACCTATAGGAGAGATGGGGGGGGGGGGGGGAAACAGGAACGTCTCATTTGGTGGACAAGACAAGGAGTTGTGTCTAACATGTGTAGGCATACAGTCAATACAACCGAAACTATAGACATCTTAACACATCCGTCGCTCCATAAAGACGTGTTTGACGCTAGTTAGATGTTTGACTACATGGAGCTTTACCCTAATGGGTACTCGTTTCCTATTGGACGACATGGAGCTTTACCCTAATGGGTACTCTTTTCCTATTGGACGACATGGAGCTTTACCCTAATGGGTACTCTTTTCCTATTGGACGACATGGAGCTTTACCCTAATGGGTACTCGTTTCCTATTGGACGACATGGAGCTTTACCCTAATGGGTACTCGTTTCCTATTGGACGACATGGAGCTTTACCCTAATGGGTACTCGTTTCCTATTGGACGACATGGAGCTTTACCCTAATGGGTACTCGTTTCCTATTGGACGACATGGAGCTTTACCCTAATGGGTACTCGTTTCCTATTGGACGACATGGAGCTTTACCCTAATGGGTACTCGTTTCCTATTGGACGACATGGAGCTTTACCCTAATGGGTACTCATTTCCTATTGGACGACATGGAGCTTTACCCTAATGGGTACTCGTTTCCTATTGGACGACATGGAGCTTTACCCTAATGGGTACTCGTTTCCTATTGGACGACATGGAGCTTTACCCTAATGGGTACTCGTTTCCTATTGGACGACATGGAGCTTTACCCTAATGGGTACTCGTTTCCTATTGGACGACATGGAGCTTTACCCTAATGGGTACTCGTTTCCTATTGGACGACATGGAGCTTTACCCTAATGGGTACTCGTTTCCTATTGGACGACATGGAGCTTTACCCTAATGGGTACTCGATTCCTATTGGACGACATGGAGCTTTACCCTAATGGGTACTCGATTCCTATTGGACGACATGGAGCTTTACCCTAATGGGTACTCGATTCCTATTGGACGACATGGAGCTTTACCCTAATGGGTACTCGATTCCTATTGGACGACATGGAGCTTTACCCTAATGGGTACTCGATTCCTATTGGACGACATGGAGCTTTACCCTAATGGGTACTCGTTTCCTATTGGACGACATGGAGCTTTACCCTAATGGGTACTCGTTTCCTATTGGACGATATGGAGCTTTACCCTAATGGGTACTCGTTTCCTATTGGACTAGTATGGAGCTTTACCCTAATGGGTACTCGTTTCCTATTGGACTAGTATGGAGCTTTACCCTAATGGGTACTCGTTTCCTATTGGACTAGTATGGAGTTTGATTTACAAGAGTTTGGCACCTTGCCAAAGGGTCATGAGAGGTCAGAGTTGTAAAGGAGCAACAGTGAGTGATGTCATACCGTCGTCGAGCCACTTACCTGTGATTCGGCCGACGCTTCCTCGCACAAACGTGCCAGCGTAGCCCGCCACATGGGCCCCCAAGCTGTAGCCAATCAGGTGCACATTCTGCAAGGGCATCTGCTGTTCCTCCTATCGAATACAAGACAACACACTCATCAGCTGCTGCTACAGTGAACAAGACCTGGCCCCCGGCCAATAGCAGTCCGTCATTCCCTGGGCACCAGCCAATCCCAGCGGAGATAATGAGGGCAGAATACGTTCCCGCTCTTCCTTCCATGCAACAGCACCGCTACCTTCTGCCTCAATCTACTCCCCTATCCACAGCCTGAACCCTGGGCTTGCGTGTCAGCCGTGTCCTGATCTGGTTCAGGGAACATGAGCCTGAATGAGACGTTGGATGCGTCCCAATACTGTTAAATAGCCTCCTTTCCCCTCAATCATCCACCTGAACAGACAAGATGAGTGAAGAGGAAAGCAGTGGATTTGAGCTAAACCCCATCTCTGCTTTAGTGGAAGTCAAGTCCCGAATGAGGGGAGAGGACTGGGAATACAGCCATTGGCTCGTGAGGAGAGCCATTCCAATCGCAAAACTAGATACAGGACAACTCTTCCTCAAGAGCATCTGCCGAGTGCCGACCAACCAAATGTCAGCATACCCAGAACTCGTAAGAATTCTAGAATCCCAGAGTTCCCACCCACACCTGCAAAGGTTGCCAGCGGCTTCCCGGCTGTTCTGTTGCTAAGGGAAATTTCCCTGCAAGCCAATCCTGCGCAACACATTACTACTACTACTGCAGTAGCCAGTTGGTTGGCTTGGAAGGGTGTTAGGCTACTCAGCTGTGCTCTAAGCACACTGGACTCCATGTGTCCTGGATCCGCTAAGCTTCTAGAGACAGCACTGTCCTCTTGTCAGTATTTGTAAGCCTAGAGATCAATGTATACAAACCAAATTCACCAATAGAAGACACCACATAACTATCAAGTCAATTCAAATCAATTACAAACCTGGAGCCAGTTGATGGTGGTGGCGACGCTGAGGCCGACTTGGTGGGTGTGGTTGACAGCGTCAGGGTAGAGCTGGTGGGCCATGGGCAGCCATTCAACGATGACTACGTTGGCCTCTGGCTCTCGCTGCATCATGGCCGCCACCAGCTTTCGCATCCAACTCTCAAACATCCCGCTCATCTGGAGAGGGGGGTTCTCAAAGTGTCAATGATCCTCAAACTGTCACACACACACACTTCTAAAAACACAAAGACTCATTGAAGCCAACTGTGTGAGGATAGTCGAGAAGGGAGTCTTACCGTCCAGCCGTGGATGATGAAGATGGTCTTGGCCGTGACGTTGAATCCACATTCCAGCAGACTCCTCTTCTCACCAGGCACCAGGATGCAGCCGTCCACGTCTAGGTCCAGACTCTTCCTCATGTTGTATGTGATAAGGTCATGGACCGTCTCATCCTCGTCGCCACGTGACACTTTAAACTCCTCATCTGAGAAAGAGAGAGGAGTGAAGGAAGAGGGAGAGGAAACAGGAGAGCGGGGACATCAGTATTAGTATCATCTAGGTGCATCTCAGTGTTGTCCTGGATTCTTCATCTTCCATTCAGCGCACCAGCCTGGTGAAAGGAATATGGTGAATATCTATCAGGAGCTTTGCTTCACAGATCAACTGTGAAGGAGGAGGAGCAGTAAGGAGGGGAAGCTGTTACTATAAAGCCATCTTTAGCTATTTCTATGACAACGCCCTGAAATCACCTGTTAATGTAGTACAGACAGTGTAGTCTATACAGTTGAGACATACAGAAGCAAAGATATTAAAAAATAATATTAAACGCTCATGGGGCAGGGTAGCCTAGTAACCGAAAGGTTGCAAGGTCAAACCCCCGAGCTGACAAGGTACAAATCTGTCGTTCTGCCCCTGAACAGGCACTTAACCCACTGTTCCTAGACCAGTTAACCCACTGTTCCTAGGCAGTCATTGTAAATAAGAATGTGTTCTTAACTGACTTGTCTAGTTCAATAAAAAGGTAAAATAAAACATACAAAAACGGCTTACCCACCGCTATTATCCATTCTGATGGCCTAGTCACATTAACGCGATACGAGTAGGCCTGCTCCTTGTATATAGTGTCCTTGTTCTTTTATTACCATTTTTATTATTTTAAAAACTCCGCATTGTTGTAAGCATTTTACTGTAGTCTACACGTGTTAAACTCGGCGCACATGAATTGCTACCGTGGCCTTTCTGCGACTGGCGCACGGCCACATCTCCGCACTCCAGAGCTTCACACTGTTTTACACTGGTGGTGCTCGTACTGACACGCTTTCACACGAACTCTCAGGATATCTGCAGTTAAATAAAGAGGGAAGTTGGTCCTACTGTAGTCAGGATAGTCATTCAGAAATATATTCTGATTTAGATTTTGGTACGACTGGCACATGAGCATAAATTCCTCTCAGGAACAGACCAGGATAGTGGAATTGTGGGTATTACATAAAATAGCTTTCATGTAAAAATGTAAAGATTATCGGAATATAACATTGGAATTTAGACGGATCGCTTAGGCCTACTTTTAAATAGACTCGCGGGGCACTGACTGGGTTCTCGGTAAAACACGGATAAATCTGACATTCTCGAGTCAATATGGAACAGGAGACGTGGCGTCTTGTCCGGGTTTTGAGCCACATTGTTAACTCTTCCTAAAGTCACTCTTTCAACTCACACGAAAACTGCCTTAATAAGAGTCATTGACCCTTTCTTCATGGTGTCTCTCCTTTATGACCCTAACTACAGTGGGTACTCTAGACTAATATTTAAATTTAGGGCAGGATATCCGAATATGATTTTAAAGAGTCAAATGAAATAGTGTGATTAGATTTAATATACGTTTACCTTTGAAAATGGTGTTCTCGTCCGCTCCCGACACAAAGAAAGCAACTGCACAAAGTAAGAAATTCCACAACAAAATAGTGTTATTTTTCATTTCTTCTCAAAAAAAATGTAAAGCGCGTTAGTTGTTCAGTTAATAACTGGAAGGTTCACAGTTGGTGTTTTTCAGTGAGCCTGTCCAATGAACCAAGTGTCAATGAAAAGCCGGCGGCAGTGTTTCGTATGTGCCTGAAAACCGGTAGCAGCAGAGTGAATGTATGAACTTGCGTCAAGTTTCTCATTACAGATTTAAATAGTTTCTCCTTTAGTCATCTGATCATCGGCAGATCGCTACGTGGGAATTCTAGGCCTGTAATTGGTCAAGCCCCCATTTGTTTACGTTTTAAAGGCGTGGCGAAGAAAAGGATGAATGAGTTTGTAGTAGGCTTCTCACATTGCTTCTTTTTAACCCTTTCAGGGCGGTGTGTAAAGAACAAACCATGTGATTTGCACCTGTATGGCTCCGAGTATGTGGAGTAGCCTACACTGAGTACACAACTAGGCTACAGTGAGGCATGGAAGACAAATGTTAATATCTCAGTTACAACATGTCATAACCTGTAGGCATCACACAGCCGCATGCTTTTGTCTCTAAATCTTCCAGTCAAACTGGACCTCCCTTTGCTATTTACCCCATAGTAACCACTCACATTTATATAGGCTATGGTTTGACAGTCAAAACACAGAGAGATTAGGTCGATTTCTATTTTTGTTGTGTGTTTCAGAGAGTAAATGTTATTGTCTAATTGTGATGATCAATTATTAAACTTTAGAAAAAATAAAAGTGCAACATGTAAAGTGTTGGTCCTGTTTCATGAGCTGAAAAAAATGTTTTAAAAAAACCACAGAAATTTCCATAAGCACAAAAAAAACATATTTCTCTCAAATGTTGCACACAAATGTGTTTTCATCCGATTTATCCTTTGCCCAGATAATCCATCCACCTGACAGGCGTGGGATATCAAGAAGCTGATTAAACAGCATGACCATTACACAGGTGCACCTTGTGTTGGGGACAATAAAAGTCCACTTTAAAATGTGCAGTTTTGTCACACAACACAATGCCACAGATGTCTCAACTTTTTAGGGAGTGTGCAATTGTCATGCTGCCTGCAGGAATGTCAACCAGAGCTGTTGCCAGAGAATGTAATGTTACTTTCTCTAACATAAGCTAACACAAGCTGCCTCCAACATTGTTTTAGAGAATCTGGCAATACGTCCAACGGGCCTCACAACCGCAGACCACGTGTCACCACGGCAACCCAGGACCTCCACATCCAGCTTCTTCACCTGCGGGATCATCTGAGTAAGGGGAAGAGGGGTGCTGAGGAGTATTTCTGTCTGTAATAAATCCCCTTTGTGGGGAAAAACTCATTCTAATTGGCTGGGCCTGGCTCGCCAGTGGGTGGGCCTGGCTGCCAAGTGGGTGGGCCTATGTCCTCCAAGGCCCACCCATGGCTGCTCCCCTGCCCAGTCATGTGAAATCCATAGATTAGGGTGTGGTTAATTTATTTAAATTGACTGATTGATTGTATATGAATTTTAAATCATAAAAAATATTTGAGATTGTTCCATGTTATGTTTACATTTCTGTTCAGCATAATTTGTGTGGCATTCAATAGAGTGCGATAACAAGAAAATGTCCACCCTCGCATGGACAAAAATAAAAAATATATTATATTCTATAGGCTTATATTCTGAGAACTAGAAGAGACAATTAAAAGAGGGATGTGGCTGGAGAAAAGCATCACCCTCTGCTAGCCCATTGGAATGTTTAAAGGCCCCGCGTAGCACGCAATGGGGGGAGGTGATTGTTTACCTCTCTCTCTCTCTGTCTCTCTGTCTCTCTCTGTCTCTCTCTCTCTCTCTCTGTCTCTCTCTCTCTCTCTCTGTCTCTCTGTCTGTCTCTCTCGCTCTCTCTCTCTCTCTCTGTCTCTCTCTCTCTCTCTGTCTCTCTCTCTCTCTCTCTCTCTCTGGTGAGGTGCCAAGGCTGCTCACTGATGGAGTTTCAATTGATGAGGGGAAGAATAGGTTCACTCAAGCAAGGCCTGGGCTACAATAATACCAGTGTTTACACACATACATGAGCAGACACAGTAGGACGTTCTGCCGGAGATATTTACACCTGCTACCCGCTGGTGCCTCGGCAGGAGCTGAGGAGATTCCCTTGAATTTATGAAACACACAGCGTCTCTCTCTCTCTCTCTCTCTGACATCTCTATACTCTTAGATAAACAAGCAGTTAGGCCTATCAGATGTTGCTGATGTGCTTTCTAATGTGTTTTATTATGCTTGTGTTATTGTCAGCACTGTTAACAACCCTCGTCATGACTTAATGCTCAAGAAGGAATTACCAAATGGCTCTATTCAAAGCTCATCTGAGTCTCCATGCAGATAAAGATAGATGGATATTTTTAATTTCTGTTTCACCAAAACGTTGGACACCATTCGTGGAAAGATTACACTCGCTGTTACAAATAACCAAAGCCCTTTCATGTCATTGCAGCCTGCTGCCTGCTTAGGTACTGCTACTTCTCAGTGGGATGGATATGGTTGCTATCTATCAGCTGGTTGTAGTCTATCAGCTGGTTATGCTCTATCAGCTGGTTGTAGTATATCAGCTGGTTGTAGTATATCAGCTGGTTGCTCTCTATCAGCTGGTTGCTCTCTATCAGCTGGTTGTAGTCTATCAGCTGGTTATGCTCTATCAGCTGGTTTCAGTCTATCAGCTGGTTATGCTCTATCAGCTGGTTTCAGTCTATCAGCTGGTTGTAGTATATCAGCTGGTTTCAGTCTATCAGCTGGTTGTAATATATCAGCTGGTTATGCTCTATCAGCTGGTTGTGCTCTATCAGCTGGTTGCGGTCTATCAGCTGGTTGTAGTATATCAGGTGGTTGTAGTATATCAGCTGGTTGTATTATATCAGCTGGTTGTAGTATATCAGCTGGTTATGCTCTATCAGCTGGTTGTAGTATATCAGCTGGTTGTGCTCTATCAGCTGGTCGTGCTCTATCAGCTGGTTATGCTCTATCAGCTGGTTTCAGTCTATCAGCTGGTTGCTCTCTATCAGCTGGTTTCAGTCTATCAGCTGGTTATGCTCTATCAGCTGGTTATGCTCTATCAGCTGGTTTCAGTCTATCAGCTGGTCGTGCTCTATCAGCTGGTTTCAGTCTATCAGCTGGTTGTGCTCTATCAGCTGGTTTCAGTCTATCAGCTGGTTGCAGTCTTTCAGCTGGTTATGCTCTATCAGCTGGTTGTAGTATATCAGCTGGTTGTAGTATATCAGCTGGTTGTAGTATATCAGCTGGTTGTAGTATATCAGCTGGTTGTGCTCTATCAGCTGGTTGTGCTCTATCAGCTGGTTTCAGTCTATCAGCTGGTTGCTCTCTATCAGCTGGTTTCAGTCTATCAGCTGGTTATGCTCTATCAGCAGGTTGTAGTATATCAGCTGGTTGTAGTATATCCGCTGGTTGTAGTATATCAGCTGGTTGTAGTATATCAGCTGGTTGTGCTCTATCAGCTGGTTGTGCTCTATCAGCTGGTTGCTCTCTATCAGCTGGTTTCAGTCTATCAGCTGGTTATGCTCTATCAGCTGGTTGCGGTCTATCAGCTGGTTGTAGTATATCAGGTGGTTGTAGTATATCAGCTGGTTGTATTATATCAGCTGGTTGTAGTATATCAGCTGGTTGTAGTATATCAGCTGGTTGTGCTCTATCAGCTGGTTGTGCTCTATCAGCTGGTTTCAGTCTATCAGCTGGTTGCTCTCTATCAGCTGGTTTCAGTCTATCAGCTGGTTATGCTCTATCAGCTGGTTGTAGTATATCAGCTGGTTGTAGTATATCCGCTGGTTGTAGTATATCAGCTGGTTGTAGTATATCAGCTGGTTGTGCTCTATCAGCTGGTTGTGCTCTATCAGCTGGTTGCTCTCTATCAGCTGGTTTCAGTCTATCAGCTGGTTTCAGTCTATCAGCTGGTTATGCTCTATCAGCTGGTTGCGGTCTATCAGCTGGTTGTAGTATATCAGGTGGTTGTAGTATATCAGCTGGTTGTATTATATCAGCTGGTTGTAGTATATCAGCTGGTTTCAGTCTATCAGCTGGTTATGCTCTATCAGCTGGTCGTGCTCTATCAGCTGGTCGTGCTCTATCAGCTGGTTTCAGTCTATCAGCTGGTTATGCTCTATCAGCTGGTTGCAGTCTATCAGCTGGTTGCAGTCTTTCAGCTGGTTATGCTCTATCAGCTGGTTGTAGTATATCAGCTGGTTGTAGTATATCAGCTGGTTGTAGTATATCAGCTGGTTGTGCTCTATCAGCTGGTTGCTCTCTATCAGCTGGTTTCAGTCTATCAGCTGGTTGCGGTCTATCAGCTGGTTGTAGTATATCAGGTGGTTGTAGTATATCAGCTGGTTGTATTATATCAGCTGGTTGTAGTATATCAGCTGGTTTCAGTCTATCAGCTGGTTATGCTCTATCAGCTGGTCGTGCTCTATCAGCTGGTCGTGCTCTATCAGCTGGTTTCAGTCTATCAGCTGGTCGTGCTCTATCAGCTGGTTGTAGTATATCAGCTGGTTGTATTATATCAGCTGGTTGTAGTATATCAGCTGGTTGTAGTATATCAGCTGGTTGTGCTCTATCAGCTGGTTGTGCTCTATCAGCTGGTTTCAGTCTATCAGCTGGTTGCTCTCTATCAGCTGGTTTCAGTCTATCAGCTGGTTATGCTCTATCAGCTGGTTGTAGTATATCAGCTGGTTGTAGTATATCCGCTGGTTGTAGTATATCAGCTGGTTGTAGTATATCAGCTGGTTGTGCTCTATCAGCTGGTTGTGCTCTATCAGCTGGTTGCTCTCTATCAGCTGGTTTCAGTCTATCAGCTGGTTTCAGTCTATCAGCTGGTTATGCTCTATCAGCTGGTTGCGGTCTATCAGCTGGTTGTAGTATATCAGGTGGTTGTAGTATATCAGCTGGTTGTATTATATCAGCTGGTTGTAGTATATCAGCTGGTTTCAGTCTATCAGCTGGTTATGCTCTATCAGCTGGTCGTGCTCTATCAGCTGGTCGTGCTCTATCAGCTGGTTTCAGTCTATCAGCTGGTTATGCTCTATCAGCTGGTTGCAGTCTATCAGCTGGTTGCAGTCTTTCAGCTGGTTATGCTCTATCAGCTGGTTGTAGTATATCAGCTGGTTGTAGTATATCAGCTGGTTGTAGTATATCAGCTGGTTGTGCTCTATCAGCTGGTTGCTCTCTATCAGCTGGTTTCAGTCTATCAGCTGGTTGCGGTCTATCAGCTGGTTGTAGTATATCAGGTGGTTGTAGTATATCAGCTGGTTGTATTATATCAGCTGGTTGTAGTATATCAGCTGGTTTCAGTCTATCAGCTGGTTATGCTCTATCAGCTGGTCGTGCTCTATCAGCTGGTCGTGCTCTATCAGCTGGTTTCAGTCTATCAGCTGGTCGTGCTCTATCAGCTGGTTTCAGTCTATCAGCTGGTTGTAGTCTATCAGCTGGTTATGCTCTATCAGCTGGTTGTAGTATATCAGCTGGTTGTAGTATATCAGCTGGTTGCTCTCTATCAGCTGGTTTCAGTCTATCAGCTGGTCGTGCTCTATCAGCTGGTTGTGCTCTATCAGCTGGTCGTGCTCTATCAGCTGGTTGTCCTCTATCAGCTGGTTTCAGTCTATCAGCTGGTTGCTCTCTATCAGCTGGTTTCAGTCTATCAGCTGGTCGTGCTCTATCAGCTGGTCGTGCTCTATCCCTTCATATTAGCCAGAACCTCCAGACAGTGAGACAGACCTGTCCATTACACAGCGCGTCAGACTTGTAAGACAACACGTCACCAATGTTATGTTGAAATAACCCTTGACCCTTTGGCTCTTTATGGAGTGGCCACTTGCTGATGCGTTTGATAGTCCCAATCACTCGTCTTTTTACGAAAAAAAAAGAGAATTGAAACGATCAAAGTTCACTTATATCCCAACTGCAACTTGTCAATATCCCAAAACCCATTGGCGAGCATCGTGTCCTCCCGTGACCTGTTTTGTAACATGATTCCCTATGAAACGTTGGCAGATAGACACTCTCTGGTAATAGAAAATTAGAAAGTTATAAAAAAAAGAAGAAGTTTAAAACAGCACCGAAGCACACACATGTCTCCACTCGATGTTTACTTGATAAACTGATTGAGGCCCGGCTGCTCAATGTGCCTGCTAACTATGACTTCCTAGCGGCATTTAAAAAAAAAAAACACAGAGTTGGAACTTAGCTAGCAAGTGATTTTCTTTTCTTCCACTGATAAACAGCTTGTAGATTGTTCTTTATTTAAGATAGTTTGACAGCTGATGAGGAAGTTATAGACGTGTTATTGTTCTCAGAAATCAGCCCTCAGCATGCAGCCAAACTTTCCTGACTCCATAGATTGTCTGCAGTGCACTGATTAGTTTTCATGCAAATGTTTTTAACTTGAGAAATACTACACCAAACACCTTCGGTAGATGTCAAATTGCGGGACTAAGACCACCTCGGCAAGCTCTTATTTCTCTTTGATTCATTTAGACTATTTTAAGGAAGTGGTTATGTTGTTGCTACGGTGACCCAGGAGGGACAAATAACAGTACCTGCAAGGGTATGATATGCGAACATCTGCCACACCCACATCAAACCACACCCCGACAACTTACGTTTGGCTTCCGTCATGGCCGCTAGAGTTTTTTAAAGAGGCAGTCTTCAAAATGAGACCAAATCAGGAAGAGCAGTCGCCCCTCAATATGGCGACACATCTTAACTCCTCCTCCACATTTACTGGATTGGTTGAACAGTGCAGAAGAGAACCTCCCCCAAACAGTTTTTTTTCTCTCTATCTCTCTGTCTCATTTACACCTGCTACATTAGGCTAGAGTCTGAGTGCTGATCTTTTTTTATTTTTTTAAACTTTATTTAACTAGGCAAGTCCGTTAAGAACAAATTCTTATTTTCAATGACGGCCTAGGAACAGTGGGTTAACTGCCTGTTCAGGGGCAGAACAACAGATTTGTACCTTGTCAGCTCAGGGATTTGTACTTGCAACCTTCCCGGTTGCTAGTCCGCCACTAGGCTACCCTGCCGCCCCTAGTGACCATAGATAGAAACTGGGCCCTAATCACACACATCCATTCTATAGAAAGATTTGGATCCTTCTGTAACACACCGGGGCAGGTAAGAGATGTCTAATAGGCTCTCTGTTCAAGTTGTTAGCGTCATGGCTTTTCCAACACGGAAATAATAATTCCTTGTAAATGAGAACATGCATGTTGTAATGTGTAAGTGATCACTGTGTAACATCAACCTGAACCTCGCCCCATGGTCTATTTGTGGCACAAAGACATCCAATGCATTAATATGGTTGGTCGGGCCTTATGAACATTTGGAATGTATGTTTAACACTCACTCACGCACACACACACACACGCACGCACGCATGCACACACGCACGCACGCACACACACACACCACACACACACACAGTCACACAGTCATACACACTCATGTCTGCTAGCCAGAAGGAGTTCAGCGTTGGTTTATAGGACAGTAGCAGTCATTAAATATCTCAATAGGTCTGTTCTCCAGGTCTGGATGCCAGTCTGTTCTCCAGGTCTAGATGCCAGTCTGTTCTCCAGGTCTAGATGGCAGTCTGTTCTCCAGGTCTAGATGCCAGTCTGTTGTCCTGGTTGTTGTTGTTTGGCAAGGCAACAATGTGTCATTGTCGAAAGCAGAAACAGTCATTCAGCTACCTAGGCTACACTATTGTTGCTTGGCAACCCAGACTCCTTGCTCTGGCCAAACACAGACACAATGAGCCTGGATCTGAGTACCTCCCCGACCCTCCACTGAATGCCAACACATTTGGGGGCCGTCTGATTGGTCCAGAAACCGATGGGTTTGGACCATAGCCAGAACCACAAGCGTCAGTTTAAAAACAAAAAAATCAGTCATTGGCTTTGATACTCTGATTAGATCCTACCTGCTCGGACAGTTATAGGCCTATCGAGCTGACATGCAACATGTGTAAGTTGATTCGAGGGTGATGTATTTCTTGTAAGTTAGGGATTTGTTGAGCGGAGCACAGAGTGGGGTTCAGGAGAGGGAGGTCTGCTCTGGTGACAGTTAGAAGAGGTGATGAGTGTTGTGTATTTTGACACTGAGAAAGCTTACGATACCATGTGGAGGGAAAGGGGTTGTTGATCAAGTTGAGTGCATCGGGCTTTGGGGGACGACTCTATAACTGGGCCATGGACTTCCTGTTTTGATCGAGTCATACAGATGAGGGTGGGGTCAGAATTGTCAATGTGATTTGATCAACGGTATTCCTCAGGGAAGTGTAGTTAGTCCTGTGTTTTTCACCCTGATGATAGATTTAAAAAAAATATTAAACAGTTATTTTGGACGCAGTATTTGCACCCTACTGCAGTTATACTGCAGTTATACTGCACTCTGGCTACAGTTATACTACAGTGCACTGCAGTTATACTGCACTCCTGCTACAGTTATACTGCACTCTAACTACAGTTATACTACAGTGTATTGCAGTTATACTGCACTCTGGCTACAGTTATACTACAGTGTACTGCAGTTATACTGCACTATGGCTACAGTTATACTGCACTCTAACTACAGTTATACTACAGTGTACTGCAGTTATACTGCACTCTGGCTACAGTTATACTACAGTGTACTGCAGTTATACTGCACTCTAACTACAGTTATACTACAGTGTACTGCAGTTATACTGCACTCTGGCTACAGTTATACTACAGTGTACTGCAGTTATACTGCACTCTAACTACAGTTATACTACAGTGTACTGCAGTTATACTGCACTATGGCTACAGTTATACTGCACTCTGGCTACAGTTATACTACAGTGTACTGCAGTTATACTGCACTCTAACTACAGTTATACTACAGTGTACTGCAGTTATACTGCAATCTTTTTAAGGGAAGACATCTTCAACCATGAATACGTTTTTTTTGCGCAATGTATAATAATGAAGTTGCGAACGTTTGCAGGAATAACAGGTTTCAAGGTATCCATGAGAAGAAGATTTCGGGTGATATTTTATTTTGACATGTTTAGCTGTCTGTGTAGTTTTTTCTGGCAGACTACTTTAACAGAGTTGTTATTCTGCTATGTGGTTACCTGCGCTTAAAAAGGAATAGTCATCTGACAAGTTAAACTCTATCGCACCCAAGTGGCCAACAAAGAAAATACACCCTTCTACAAATCCAAACTTCCAAACTTCCCTTCAGTTCAGAGGTTGATCAATTCAATATTTATGTTCCTGCGAGGGCGCTTCTATTGTGGAATTGGTACATGACACATGCAGCAAGACACAGAGATGGTGTAGGTGAACAAGTAACAGTCAGGAAGAGACAGAAGGACAAACACTATATAACGTTTTCAAGCAATCAATCGCACACAAAACTAGATCATGGTCATTTGTAGGCTACACTTTACATAACTCGGGTTCAACCAAAATACGTTTCTTCTGGCAACTGTGCTCCTGCTTGCTCTTTGGGGTTGCGATACTGTAAAACACGTTGACAATCACCATGGAACTGATGAAAGATAAACCCGCACACAAACACAGTGTTAATTAACCTACGTCATGGGGTTTCATGTATCTTACCTACCTTGATGTGTATCTGAAGGGGTACATGACAGTAGCACTAGCAGCATTGGCTTCAGCCCGTTGCTCCTGCGGGAGGCGGACCATGGGTGTGTGTGTCTTGAACAACATTGAGCTGGAACAGTACAATTGCCTTCTAAATAAAAGTCCCCAAATGAAACTGATGCAAACGGATGAAAATGGCGGAATCATGCCACAATTAGACTGGAGAATGCTAAACAAGGTAGGAATGTTGTTATATAAATTCAACAAAAGAAAAATAATTAGTTAATTTCACCCCCCCAAAAAACTGTTGAAATTGTAAATGAAATCATGTATGTATAGATTAAAGAATTGCATTCTGGTCACACGTATAATATAATGTATAGCCTTACCTATGGATTTTGGGTGTGTTGGAGTGTCAGAGTGTGTCGAGTCCTGTCAGTGTGTAGAGTCCTGTCAGTGTCCTGTCAGAGTGTAGAGTCCTGTCAGAGTGTAGAGTCTTGTCAGTGTGTAGAGTCCTGTCAGTGTGTAGAGTCCTGTCAGGGGGTAGACTCCTGTCAGTGTGTAGAGTCCTGTCAGCGTGTAGGGTCCTGTCAGAGTCCTGTCAGGGTGTAGAGTCCTGTCAGTGTAGAGTCCTGTCAGAGTGTAGAGTCCTGTCAGAGTCCTGTCAGGGTGTAGAGTCCTGTCAGTGTGTATAGTCCTGTAAGAGCCCTGTCAGAGTGTAGAGTCCTGTCAGGGTGTAGAGTCCTGTCAGGGTGTAGAGTCCTGTCAGTGTGTAGAGTCCTGTCAAAGTCCTGTCAGTGTGTAGAGTCCTGTCAGTGTGTAGAGTCCTGTCAGAGTGTAGAGTCCTGTCAGTGTGTAGAGTTCTGTCAGAGTCCTGTCAGTGTGTAGAGTCCTGTCAGAGTCCTGTCAGGGTGTAGAGTCCTGTCAGTGTGTAGAGTCCTGTCAGAGTGTAGAGTCCTGTCAGAGTGTAGAGTCCTGTCAGTGTGTAGAGTCCTGTCAGAGTGTAAGGTCCTGTCAGGGTCCTGTCAGTGTGTAGAGTCTTGTCAGAGTGTAGAGTCTTGTCAGAGTGTAGAGTCCTGTGAGTGTGTAGAGTCCTATCCGTGTGTAGAGTCCTGTCAGTGTGTAGAGTCCTGTCAGAGTCCTGTCAGGGTGTAGAGTCCTGTCAGAGTGTAGAGTCCTGTCAAAGTGTAGAGTCCTGTCAATGTGTAGAGTCCTGTCAATGTGTAGAGTCCTGTCAGTGTGTAGAGTCCTGTCAGTGTGTAGAGTCCTGTCAGAGTGTAGAGTCATGTCAGTGTGTAGAGTCCTATCAGTGTGTAGAGTCCTGTCAGTGTGTAGAGTCCTGTCAGAGTCCTGTCAGGGTGTAGAGTCCTGTCAGAGTGTAGAGTCATGTCAGTGTGTAGAGTTCTATCAGTGTGTAGAGTCCTGTCAGTGTGTAGAGTCCTGTCAGAGTCCTGTCAGTGTGTAGAGTCCTGTCAGTGTGTAGAGTCCTGTCATGGTGTAGAGTCCTGTCAGAGTGTAGAGTCCTGTCAGTGTGTAGAGTCCTGTCAGTGTGTAGAGTCCTGTCAGTGTGTAGAGTCTTGTCAGGGTACTGTCAGTGTGTAGAGTCCTGTCAGAGTGTAGATTCCTGTGAGTGTGTAGAGTCCTATCAGTGTGTAGAGTCCTGTCATTGTGTAGAGTCCTGTCAGAGTGTAGAGTCCTGTCAGTGTGTAGAGTTCTGTCAGAGTCCTGTCAGTGTGTAGAGTCCTGTCAGAGTCCTGTCAGGGTGTAGAGTCCTGTCAGTGTGTAGAGTCCTGTCAGAGTGTAGAGTCCTGTCAGAGTGTAGAGTCCTGTCAGTGTGTAGAGTCCTGTCAGAGTGTAAGGTCCTGTCAGGGTCCTGTCAGTGTGTAGAGTCTTGTCAGAGTGTAGAGTCCTGTGAGTGTGTAGAGTCCTATCCGTGTGTAGAGTCCTGTCAGTGTGTAGAGTCCTGTCAGAGTCCTGTCAGGGTGTAGAGTCCTGTCAGAGTGTAGAGTCCTGTCAGAGTGTAGAGTCCTGTCAATGTGTAGAGTCCTGTCAGTGTGTAGAGTCCTGTCAGTGTGTAGAGTCCTGTCAGGGTGTAGAGTCCTGTCAGAGTGTAGAGTCATGTCAGTGTGAGAGTTCTATCAGTGTGTAGAGTCCTGTCAGTGTGTAGAGTCCTGTCAGAGTCCTGTCAGTGTGTAGAGTCCTGTCAGTGTGTAGAGTCCTGTCAGAGTGTAGAGTCCTGTCAGAGTGTAGAGTCCTGTCAGTGTGTAGAGTCCTGTCAGTGTGTAGAGTCTTGTCAGGGTACTGTCAGTGTGTAGAGTCCTGTCAGAGTGTAGAGTCCTGTCAGAGTGTAGATTCCTGTGAGTGTGTAGAGTCCTATCAGTGTGTAGAGTCCTGTCATTGTGTAGAGTCCTGTCAGAGTCCTGTCAGGGTGTAGAGTCCTGTCAGGGTCCTGTCAATGTGTAGAGTCCTGTCAGTGTGTAGAGTCCTGTCAGTGTGTAGAGTCCTGTCAGAGTCCTGTCAGGGTGTAGAGTCCTGTCAGTGTGTAGAGTCCTGTCAGAGTGTAGAGTCATGTCAGAGTGTAGAGTCATGTCAGTGTGTAGAGTCCTGTCAATGTGTAGAGTCATGTCAGTGTGTAGAGTCCTGTCAATGTGTAGAGTTCTGTCAGAGTGTAGAGTCCTGTCAGGGTCCTGTCAGTGTGTAGAGTCCTGTCAGAGTGTAGAGTCATGTCAGTGTGTAGAGTCCTATCAGTGTGTAGAGTCCTGTCAGTGTGTAGAGTCCTGTCAGTGTGTAGAGTCCTATCAGTGTGTAGAGTCCTATCAGTGTGTCGAGTCCTATCAGTGTGTAGAGTCCTGTCAGAGTGTAGAGTCCTGTCAGGGTCCTGTCAGTGTGTAGAGTCCTATCAGTGTGTAGAGTCCTGTCATTGTGTAGAGTCCTGTCAGAGTGTAGAGTCCTGTCAGTGTGTAGAGTCCTGTCAGTGTGTAGAGTCTTGTCAGGGTACTGTCAGTGTGTAGAGTCCTGTCAGAGTGTAGAGTCCTGTCAGAGTGTAGATTCCTGTGAGTGTGTAGAGTCCTATCAGTGTGTAGAGTCCTGTCATTGTGTAGAGTCCTGTCAGAGTCCTGTCAGGATGTAGAGTCCTGTCAGAGTGTAGAGTCCTGTCAGGGTCCTGTCAATGTGTAGAGTCCTGTCAGTGTGTAGAGTCCTGTCAGTGTGTAGAGTCCTGTCAGGGGTTAGAGTCCTGTCAGTGTGTAGAGTCCTGTCAGCGTGTAGGGTCCTGTCAGAGTCCTGTCAGGGTGTAGAGTCCTGTCAGAGTGTAGAGTCCTGTCAGAGTGTAGAGTCCTGTCAGAGTCCTGTCAGGGTGTAGAGTCCTGTCAGTGTGTAGAGTCCTGTCAGAGCCCTGTCAGAGTGTAGAGTCCTGTCAGGGTGTAGAGTCCTGTCAGGGTGTAGAGTCCTGTCAGTGTGAAGAGTCCTGTCAGTGTGAAGAGTCCTGTCAGTGTGAAGAGTCCTGTCAGTGTGTAGAGTCCTGTCAAAGTCCTGTCAGTGTGTAGAGTCCTGTCAGTGTGTAGAGTCCTGTCAGAGTGTAGAGTCCTGTCAGTGTGTAGAGTTCTGTCAGAGTCCTGTCAGTGTGTAGAGTCCTGTCAGAGTCCTGTCAGGGTGTAGAGTCCTGTCAGTGTGTAGAGTCCTGTCAGAGTGTAGAGTCCTGTCAGAGTGTAGAGTCCTGTCAGTGTGTAGAGTCTTGTCAGAGTGTAAGGTCCTGTCAGGGTCCTGTCAGTGTTTAGAGTCTTGTCAGAGTGTAGAGTCCTGTGAGTGTGTAGAGTCCTATCCGTGTGTAGAGTCCCGTCAGTGTGTAGAGTCCTGTCAGAGTCCTGTCAGGGTGTAGAGTCCTGTCAGAGTGTAGAGTCCTGTCAGAGTGTAGAGTCCTGTCAATGTGTAGAGTCCTGTCAATGTGTAGAGTCCTGTCAGTCTGTAGAGTCCTGTCAGTGTGTAGAGTCCTGTCAGAGTGTAGAGTCATGTCAGTGTGTAGAGTCCTATCAGTGTGTAGAGTCCTGTCAGTGTGTAGAGTCCTGTCAGGGTGTAGAGTCCTGTCAGAGTGTAGAGTCATGTCAGTGTGAGAGTTCTATCAGTGTGTAGAGTCCTGTCAGTGTGTAGAGTCCTGTCAGAGTCCTGTCAGTGTGTAGAGTCCTGTCAGTGTGTAGAGTCCTGTCAGAGTGTAGAGTCCTGTCAGAGTGTAGAGTCCTGTCAGTGTGTAGAGTCCTGTCAGTGTGTAGAGTCTTGTCAGGGTACTGTCAGTGTGTAGAGTCCTGTCAGAGTGTAGAGTCCTGTCAGAGTGTAGATTCCTGTGAGTGTGTAGAGTCCTATCAGTGTGTAGAGTCCTGTCATTGTGTAGAGTCCTGTCAGAGTCCTGTCAGGGTGTAGAGTCCTGTCAGGGTCCTGTCAATGTGTAGAGTCCTGTCAGTGTGTAGAGTCCTGTCAGTGTGTAGAGTCCTGTCAGAGTCCTGTCAGGGTGTAGAGTCCTGTCAGTGTGTAGAGTCCTGTCAGAGTGTAGAGTCATGTCAGAGTGTAGAGTCATGTCAGTGTGTAGAGTCCTGTCAATGTGTAGAGTCATGTCAGTGTGTAGAGTCCTGTCAATGTGTAGAGTTCTGTCAGAGTGTAGAGTCCTGTCAGGGTCCTGTCAGTGTGTAGAGTCCTGTCAGAGTGTAGAGTCATGTCAGTGTGTAGAGTCCTATCAGTGTGTAGAGTCCTGTCAGTGTGTAGAGTCCTGTCAGTGTGTAGAGTCCTATCAGTGTGTAGAGTCCTATCAGTGTGTCGAGTCCTATCAGTGTGTAGAGTCCTGTCAGAGTGTAGAGTCCTGTCAGGGTCCTGTCAGTGTGTAGAGTCCTATCAGTGTGTAGAGTCCTGTCATTGTGTAGAGTCCTGTCAGAGTGTAGAGTCCTGTCAGTGTGTAGAGTCCTGTCAGTGTGTAGAGTCTTGTCAGGGTACTGTCAGTGTGTAGAGTCCTGTCAGAGTGTAGAGTCCTGTCAGAGTGTAGATTCCTGTGAGTGTGTAGAGTCCTATCAGTGTGTAGAGTCCTGTCATTGTGTAGAGTCCTGTCAGAGTCCTGTCAGGATGTAGAGTCCTGTCAGAGTGTAGAGTCCTGTCAGGGTCCTGTCAATGTGTAGAGTCCTGTCAGTGTGTAGAGTCTTGTCAGTGTGTAGAGTCCTGTCAGTGTGTAGAGTCCTGTCAGGGGTTAGAGTCCTGTCAGTGTGTAGAGTCCTGTCAGCGTGTAGGGTCCTGTCAGAGTCCTGTCAGGGTGTAGAGTCCTGTCAGAGTGTAGAGTCCTGTCAGAGTGTAGAGTCCTGTCAGAGTCCTGTCAGTGTGTAGAGTCCTGTCAGAGCCCTGTCAGAGTGTAGAGTCCTGTCAGGGTGTAGAGTCCTGTCAGGGTGTAGAGTCCTGTCAGTGTGAAGAGTCCTGTCAGTGTGAAGAGTCCTGTCAGTGTGTAGAGTCCTGTCAGTGTGTAGAGTCCTGTCAAAGTCCTGTCAGTGTGTAGAGTCCTGTCAGTGTGTAGAGTCCTGTCAGAGTGTAGAGTCCTGTCAGTGTGTAGAGTTCTGTCAGAGTCCTGTCAGTGTGTAGAGTCCTGTCAGAGTCCTGTCAGGGTGTAGAGTCCTGTCAGTGTGTAGAGTCCTGTCAGAGTGTAGAGTCCTGTCAGAGTGTAGAGTCCTGTCAGTGTGTAGAGTCTTGTCAGAGTGTAAGGTCCTGTCAGGGTCCTGTCAGTGTTTAGAGTCTTGTCAGAGTGTAGAGTCCTGTGAGTGTGTAGAGTCCTATCCGTGTGTAGAGTCCTGTCAGTGTGTAGAGTCCTGTCAGAGTCCTGTCAGGGTGTAGAGTCCTGTCAGAGTGTAGAGTCCTGTCAGAGTGTAGAGTCCTGTCAATGTGTAGAGTCCTGTCAATGTGTAGAGTCCTGTCAGTCTGTAGAGTCCTGTCAGTGTGTAGAGTCCTGTCAGAGTGTAGAGTCATGTCAGTGTGTAGAGTCCTATCAGTGTGTAGAGTCCTGTCAGTGTGTAGAGTCCTGTCAGAGTCCTGTCAGGGTGTAGAGTCCTGTCAGAGTGTAGAGTCATGTCAGTGTGAGAGTTCTATCAGTGTGTAGAGTCCTGTCAGTGTGTAGAGTCCTGTCAGAGTCCTGTCAGTGTGTAGAGTCCTGTCAGTGTGTAGAGTCCTGTCAGAGTGTAGAGTCCTGTCAGAGTGTAGAGTCCTGTCAGGATGTAGAGTCCTGTCAGGGTCCTGTCAATGTGTAGAGTCCTGTCAGTGTGTAGAGTCCTGTCAGTGTGTAGAGTCCTGTCAGAGTCCTGTCAGGGTGTAGAGTCCTGTCAGTGTGTAGAGTCCTGTCAGAGTGTAGAGTCATGTCAGAGTGTAGAGTCATGTCAGTGTGTAGAGTCCTGTCAATGTGTAGAGTCATGTCAGTGTGTAGAGTCCTGTCAATGTGTAGAGTTCTGTCAGAGTGTAGAGTCCTGTCAGGGTCCTGTCAGTGTGTAGAGTCCTGTCAGAGTGTAGAGTCATGTCAGTGTGTAGAGTCCTATCAGTGTGTAGAGTCCTGTCAGTGTGTAGAGTCCTGTCAGTGTGTAGAGTCCTGTCAGAGTGTAGAGTCATGTCAGAGTGTAGAGTCATGTCAGTGTGTAGAGTCCTGTCAGAGTGTAGAGTCCTGTCAGGGTCCTGTCAGTGTGTAGAGTCCTATCAGTGTGTAGAGTCCTGTCATTGTGTAGAGTCCTGTCAGAGTGTAGAGTCCTGTCAGTGTGTAGAGTCCTGTCAGTGTGTAGAGTCTTGTCAGGGTACTGTCAGTGTGTAGAGTCCTGTCAGAGTGTAGAGTCCTGTCAGAGTGTAGATTCCTGTGAGTGTGTAGAGTCCTATCAGTGTGTAGAGTCCTGTCATTGTGTAGAGTCCTGTCAGAGTCCTGTCAGGATGTAGAGTCCTGTCAGAGTGTAGAGTCCTGTCAGGGTCCTGTCAATGTGTAGAGTCCTGTCAGTGTGTAGAGTCTTGTCAGTGTGTAGAGTCCTGTCAGTGTGTAGAGTCCTGTCAGGGGTTAGAGTCCTGTCAGTGTGTAGAGTCCTGTCAGCGTGTAGGGTCCTATCAGAGTCCTGTCAGGGTGTAGAGTCCTGTCAGAGTGTAGAGTCCTGTCAGAGTGTAGAGTCCTGTCAGAGTCCTGTCAGGGTGTAGAGTCCTGTCAGTGTGTAGAGTCCTGTCAGAGCCCTGTCAGAGTGTAGAGTCCTGTCAGTGTGAAGAGTCCTGTCAGTGTGAAGAGTCCTGTCAGTGTGTAGAGTCCTGTCAGTGTGTAGAGTCCTGTCAAAGTCCTGTCAGTGTGTAGAGTCCTGTCAGTGTGTAGAGTCCTGTCAGAGTGTAGAGTCCTGTCAGTGTGTAGAGTTCTGTCAGAGTCCTGTCAGTGTGTAGAGTCCTGTCAGAGTCCTGTCAGGGTGTAGAGTCCTGTCAGTGTGTAGAGTCCTGTCAGAGTGTAGAGTCCTGTCAGAGTGTAGAGTCCTGTCAGTGTGTAGAGTCTTGTCAGAGTGTAAGGTCCTGTCAGGGTCCTGTCAGTGTTTAGAGTCTTGTCAGAGTGTAGAGTCCTGTGAGTGTGTAGAGTCCTATCCGTGTGTAGAGTCCTGTCAGTGTGTAGAGTCCTGTCAGAGTCCTGTCAGGGTGTAGAGTCCTGTCAGAGTGTAGAGTCCTGTCAGAGTGTAGAGTCCTGTCAATGTGTAGAGTCCTGTCAATGTGTAGAGTCCTGTCAGTCTGTAGAGTCCTGTCAGTGTGTAGAGTCCTGTCAGAGTGTAGAGTCATGTCAGTGTGTAGAGTCCTATCAGTGTGTAGAGTCCTGTCAGTGTGTAGAGTCCTGTCAGAGTCCTGTCAGGGTGTAGAGTCCTGTCAGAGTGTAGAGTCATGTCAGTGTGAGAGTTCTATCAGTGTGTAGAGTCCTGTCAGTGTGTAGAGTCCTGTCAGAGTCCTGTCAGTGTGTAGAGTCCTGTCAGTGTGTAGAGTCCTGTCAGAGTGTAGAGTCCTGTCAGAGTGTAGAGTCCTGTCAGGATGTAGAGTCCTGTCAGGGTCCTGTCAATGTGTAGAGTCCTGTCAGTGTGTAGAGTCCTGTCAGTGTGTAGAGTCCTGTCAGAGTCCTGTCAGGGTGTAGAGTCCTGTCAGTGTGTAGAGTCCTGTCAGAGTGTAGAGTCATGTCAGAGTGTAGAGTCATGTCAGTGTGTAGAGTCCTGTCAATGTGTAGAGTCATGTCAGTGTGTAGAGTCCTGTCAATGTGTAGAGTTCTGTCAGAGTGTAGAGTCCTGTCAGGGTCCTGTCAGTGTGTAGAGTCCTGTCAGAGTGTAGAGTCATGTCAGTGTGTAGAGTCCTATCAGTGTGTAGAGTCCTGTCAGTGTGTAGAGTCCTGTCAGTGTGTAGAGTCCTATCAGTGTGTCGAGTCCTATCAGTGTGTAGAGTCCTGTCAGAGTGTAGAGTCCTATCAGGGTCCTGTCAGTGTGTAGAGTCCTATCAGTGTGTAGAGTCCTGTCATTGTGTAGAGTCCTGTCAGAGTCCTGTCAGGATGTAGAGTCCTGTCAGAGTGTAGAGTCCTGTCAGGGTCCTGTCAATGTGTAGAGTCCTGTCAGTGTGTAGAGTCTTGTCAGTGTGTAGAGTCCTGTCAGTGTGTAGAGTCCTGTCAGGGGGTAGAGTCCTGTCAGTGTGTAGAGTCCTGTCAGCGTGTAAGGTCCTGTCAGAGTCCTGTCAGGGTGTAGAGTCCTGTCAGAGTGTAGAGTCCTGTCAGAGTGTAGAGTCCTGTCAGAGTCCTGTCAGGGTGTAGAGTCCTGTCAGTGTGTAGAGTCCTGTCAGAGCCCTGTCAGAGTGTAGAGTCCTGTCAGGGTGTAGAGTCCTGTCAGGGTGTAGAGTCCTGTCAGTGTGTAGAGTCCTGTCAGAGTGTAGAGTCATGTCAGTGTGTAGAGTCCTATCAGTGTGTAGAGTCCTGTCAGTGTGTAGAGTCCTGTCAGAGTCCTGTCAGGGTGTAGAGTCCTGTCAGAGTGTAGAGTCATGTCAGTGTGAGAGTTCTATCAGTGTGTAGAGTCCTGTCAGTGTGTAGAGTCCTGTCAGAGTCCTGTCAGTGTGTAGAGTCCTGTCAGTGTGTAGAGTCCTGTCAGAGTGTAGAGTCCTGTCAGAGTGTAGAGTCCTGTCAGTGTGTAGAGTCCTGTCAGTGTGTAGAGTCTTGTCAGGGTGCTGTCAGTGTGTAGAGTCCTGTCAGAGTGTAGAGTCCTGTCAGAGTGTAGATTCCTGTGAGTGTGTAGAGTCCTGTCAGTGTGTAGAGTCCTGTCAGAGCCCTGTCAGAGTGTAGAGTCCTGTCAGGGTGTAGAGTCCTGTCAGGGTGTAGAGTCCTGTCAGTGTGTAGAGTCCTGTCAGAGTGTAGAGTCATGTCAGTGTGTAGAGTCCTATCAGTGTGTAGAGTCCTGTCAGTGTGTAGAGTCCTGTCAGAGTCCTGTCAGGGTGTAGAGTCCTGTCAGAGTGTAGAGTCATGTCAGTGTGAGAGTTCTATCAGTGTGTAGAGTCCTGTCAGTGTGTAGAGTCCTGTCAGAGTCCTGTCAGTGTGTAGAGTCCTGTCAGTGTGTAGAGTCCTGTCAGAGTGTAGAGTCCTGTCAGAGTGTAGAGTCCTGTCAGTGTGTAGAGTCCTGTCAGTGTGTAGAGTCTTGTCAGGGTGCTGTCAGTGTGTAGAGTCCTGTCAGAGTGTAGAGTCCTGTCAGAGTGTAGATTCCTGTGAGTGTGTAGAGTCCTATCAGTGTGTAGAGTCCTGTCATTGTGTAGAGTCCTGTCAGAGTCCTGTCAGGATGTAGAGTCCTGTCAGGGTCCTGTCAATGTGTAGAGTCCTGTCAGTGTGTAGAGTCCTGTCAGTGTGTAGAGTCCTGTCAGAGTGTAGAGTCCTATCAGGGTCCTGTCAGTGTGTAGAGTCCTATCAGTGTGTAGAGTCCTGTCATTGTGTAGAGTCCTGTCAGAGTCCTGTCAGGATGTAGAGTCCTGTCAGAGTGTAGAGTCCTGTCAGGGTCCTGTCAATGTGTAGAGTCCTGTCAGTGTGTAGAGTCTTGTCAGTGTGTAGAGTCCTGTCAGTGTGTAGAGTCCTGTCAGGGGGTAGAGTCCTGTCAGTGTGTAGAGTCCTGTCAGCGTGTAGGGTCCTGTCAGAGTCCTGTCAGGGTGTAGAGTCCTGTCAGAGTGTAGAGTCCTGTCAGAGTGTAGAGTCCTGTCAGAGTCCTGTCAGGGTGTAGAGTCCTGTCAGTGTGTAGAGTCCTGTCAGAGCCCTGTCAGAGTGTAGAGTCCTGTCAGGGTGTAGAGTCCTGTCAGGGTGTAGAGTCCTGTCAGTGTGTAGAGTCCTGTCAGAGTGTAGAGTCATGTCAGTGTGTAGTCCTATCAGTGTGTAGAGTCCTGTCAGTGTGTAGAGTCCTGTCAGAGTCCTGTCAGGGTGTAGAGTCCTGTCAGAGTGTAGAGTCATGTCAGTGTGAGAGTTCTATCAGTGTGTAGAGTCCTGTCAGTGTGTAGAGTCCTGTCAGAGTCCTGTCAGTGTGTAGAGTCCTGTCAGTGTGTAGAGTCCTGTCAGAGTGTAGAGTCCTGTCAGAGTGTAGAGTCCTGTCAGTGTGTAGAGTCCTGTCAGTGTGTAGAGTCTTGTCAGGGTGCTGTCAGTGTGTAGAGTCCTGTCAGAGTGTAGAGTCCTGTCAGGGTGTAGATTCCTGTGAGTGTGTAGAGTCCTATCAGTGTGTAGAGTCCTGTCATTGTGTAGAGTCCTGTCAGAGTCCTGTCAGGATGTAGAGTCCTGTCAGGGTCCTGTCAATGTGTAGAGTCCTGTCAGTGTGTAGAGTCCTGTCAGTGTGTAGAGTCCTGTCAGAGTCCTGTCAGGGTGTAGAGTCCTGTCAGTGTGTAGAGTCATGTCAGAGTGTAGAGTCATGTCAGTGTGTAGAGTCCTGTCAATGTGTAGAGTCATGTCAGTGTGTAGAGTCCTGTCAATGTGTAGAGTTCTGTCAGAGTGTAGAGTCCTGTCAGGGTCCTGTCAGTGTGTAGAGTCCTGTCAGAGTGTAGAGTCATGTCAGTGTGTAGAGTCCTATCAGTGTGTAGAGTCCTGTCAGTGTGTAGAGTCCTGTCAGTGTGTAGAGTCCTATCAGTGTGTAGAGTCCTATCAGTGTGTCGAGTCCTATCAGTGTGTAGAGTCCTGTCAGAGTGTAGAGTCCTGTCAGGGTCCTGTCAGTGTGTAGAGTCCTATCAGTGTGTAGAGTCCTGTCATTGTGTAGAGTCCTGTCAGAGTCCTGTCAGGATGTAGAGTCCTGTCAGAGTGTAGAGTCCTGTCAGGGTCCTGTCAATGTGTAGAGTCCTGTCAGTGTGTAGAGTCTTGTAAGTGTGTAGAGTCCTGTCAGTGTGTAGAGTCCTGTCAGGGGGTAGAGTCCTGTCAGTGTGTAGAGTCCTGTCAGCGTGTAGGGTCCTGTCAGAGTCCTGTCAGGGTGTAGAGTCCTGTCAGAGTGTAGAGTCCTGTCAGAGTGTAGAGTCCTGTCAGAGTCCTGTCAGTGTGTAGAGTCCTGTCAGAGCCCTGTCAGAGTGTAGAGTCCTGTCAGGGTGTAGAGTCCTGTCAGGGTGTAGAGTCCTGTCAGTGTGAAGAGTCCTGTCAGTGTGAAGAGTCCTGTCAGTATGTAGAGTCCTGTCAGTGTGTAGAGTCCTGCCAAAGTCCTGTCAGTGTGTAGAGTCCTGTCAGTGTGTAGAGTTCTGTCAGAGTCCTGTCAGTGTGTAGAGTCCTGTCAGAGTCCTGTCAGGGTGTAGAGTCCTGTCAGTGTGTAGAGTCCTGTCAGAGTGTAGAGTCCTGTCAGAGTGTAGAGTCCTGTCAGAGTGTAAGGTCCTTTCAGGGTCCTGTCAGTGTGTAGAGTCTTGTCAGAGTGTAGAGTCTTGTCAGAGTGTAGAGTCCTGTGAGTGTGTAGAGTCCTATCCGTGTGTGGAGTCCTGTCAGTGTGTAGAGTCCTGTCAGAGTCCTGTCAGGGTGTAGAGTCCTGTCAGAGTGTAGAGTCCTGTCAGAGTGTAGAGTCCTGTCAATGTGTAGAGTCCTGTCAGTCTGTAGAGTCCTGTCAGTGTGTAGAGTCCTGTCAGAGTGTAGAGTCATGTCAGTGTGTAGAGTCCTATCAGTGTGTAGAGTCCTGTCAGAGTCCTGTCAGTGTGTAGAGTCCTGTCAGAGTGTAGAGTCATGTCAGTGTGTAGAGTTCTATCAGTGTGTAGAGTCCTGTCAGTGTGTAGATTCCTGTCAGAGTCCTGTCAGTGTGTAGAGTCCTGTCAGTGTGTAGAGTCCTGTCAGAGTGTAGAGTCCTGTCAGGGTACTGTCAGTGTGTAGAGTCCTGTCAGAGTGTAGAGTCCTGTCAGAGTGTAGATTCCTGTGAGTGTGTAGAGTCCTATCAGTGTGTAGAGTCCTGTCATTGTGTAGAGTCCTGTCAGAGTCCTGTCAGGATGTAGAGTCCTGTCAGAGTCCTGTCAGAGTGTAGAGTCCTGTCAGAGTGTAGATTCCTGTGAGTGTGTAGAGTCCTATCAGTGTGTAGAGTCCTGTCAGTGTGTAGAGTCCTGTCAGAGTCCTGTCAGGGTGTAGAGTTCTATCAGTGTGTAGAGTCCTGTCAGAGTGTAGAGTCATGTCAGTGTGTAGAGTCCTGTCAATGTGTAGAGTCATGTCAGTGTGTAGAGTCCTGTCAATGTGTAGAGTTCTGTCAGAGTGTAGAGTCCTGTCAGGGTCCTGTCAGTGTGTAGAGTCCTGTCAGAGTGTAGAGTCATGTCAGTGTGTAGAGTCCTATCCGTGTGTAGAGTCCTGTCATTGTGTAGAGTCCTGTCAGAGTGTAGAGTCCTGTCAGGGTCCTGTCAGTGTGTAGAGTCCTGTCAGAGTGTAGAGTCATGTCAGTGTGTAGAGTCCTATCCGTGTGTAGAGTCCTGTCATTGTGTAGAGTCCTGCCAGTGTGTAGAGTCCTATCAGTGTGTAGAGTCCTATCAGTGTGTAGAGTCCTGTCAGGGTCCTGTCAGTGTGTAGAGTCCTGTCAGAGTGTAGAGTCATGTCAGAGTGTAGAGTCATGTCAGTGTGTAGAGTCCTGTCAGAGTGTAGAGTCCTGTCAGGGTCCTGTCAGTGTGTAGAGTCCTGTCAGAGTGTAGAGTCATGTCAGTGTGTAGAGTCCTGTCAGTGTGTAGAGTCCTGTCAATGTGTAGAGTCCTATCAGTGTGTAGAGTCCTGTCAGTGTGTAGAGTCCTGTCAGTGTGTAGAGTCCTGTCAGTGTGTAGAGTCCTGTCAGTGTGTAGAGTCCTGTCAATGTGTAGAGTCATGTCAATGTGTAGAGTCCTGTCAGTGTGTAGAGTCCTGTCAGTGTGTAGAGTCCTGTCAGTGTGTAGAGTCCTGTCAGTGTGTAGAGTCCTGTCAGAGTCCTGTCAGGGTGTAGAGTCCTGTCAGTGTGTAGAGTCCTGTCAGAGTCCTGTCAGTGTGTAGAGTCCCGTCAGTGTGTAGAGTCCTGTCAGTGTGTAGAGTCCTGTCAATGTGTAGAGTCATGTCAATGTGTAGAGTCCTGTCAGTGTGTAGAGTCCTGTCAGTGTGTAGAGTCCTGTCAGTGTGTAGAGTCCTGTCAGTGTGTAGAGTCCTGTCAGAGTCCTGTCAGGGTGTAGAGTCCTGTCAGTGTGTAGAGTCCTGTCAGAGTGTAGAGTCACGTCAGTGTGTAGAGTTCTATCAGTGTGTAGAGTCCTGTCAGAGTGTAGAGTCCTGTCAGAGTGTAGAGTCCTGTCAGTGTGTAGAGTCCTGTCAGTGTGTAGAGTCCTGTCAGGGTACTGTCAGTGTGTAGAGTCCTGTCAGAGTGTAGAGTCCTGTCAGAGTGTAGATTCCTGTGAGTGTGTAGAGTCCTATCAGTGTGTAGAGTCCTGTCAGTGTGTAGAGTCCTGTCAGGGGGGAAAGTCCTGTCAGAGTCCTGTCAGAGTGTAGAGTCATGTCAGAGTGTAGAGTCATGTCAGTGTGTAGAGTCCTGTCAATGTGTAGAGTCATGTCAGTGTGTAGAGTCCTGTCAATGTGTAGAGTCCTGTCAGAGTGTAGAGTCCTGTCAGGGTCCTGTCAGAGTGTAGATTCCTGTGAGTGTGTAGAGTCCTATCAGTGTGTAGAGTCCTGTCAGTGTGTAGAGTCCTGTCAGGGGGGAAAGTCCTGTCAGAGTCCTGTCAGAGTGTAGAGTCATGTCAGAGTGTAGAGTCATGTCAGTGTGTAGAGTCCTGTCAATGTGTAGAGTCATGTCAGAGTGTAGAGTCATGTCAGTGTGTAGAGTCCTGTCAATGTGTAGAGTCATGTCAGAGTGTAGAGTCTTGTCGGTGTGTAGAGTCCTGTCAGTGTGCAGAGTCATGTCAGTGTGTAGAGTCCTATCCGTGTGTAGAGTCCTGTCAGTGTGTAGAGTCCTGTCAACGTGTAGAGTCCTGTCAGTGTGTAGAGTCCTATCAGTGTGTAGAGTCCTATCAGTGTGTAGAGTCCTATCAGTGTGTAGAGTCCTGTCAGTGTGTAGTATCCTGTCAGTGTGTAGAGTCCTGTCAGTGTGTAGAGTCCTGTCAGTGTGTAGAGTCCTGTCAGTGTGTAGAGTCTTGTCAGTGTGTAGAGTCTTGTCAGTGTGTAGAGTCCTGTCAATGTGTAGAGTCCTGTCAGAGTCCTGTCAGAGTCCTGTCAGAGTCCTGTCAGTGTGTAGAGTCCTGTCAGAGTCCTGTCAGTGTGTAGAGTCCTGTCAGTGTGTAGAGTCCTGTCAGTGTGTAGAGTCCTGTCAGTGTGTAGAGCCCTGTCAGTGTGTAGAGTCCTGTCAGAGTGTAGAGTCCTGTCAGTGTGTAGAGTCCTGTCAGTGTGTAGAGTCCTGTCAGAGTGTAGAGTCCTGTCAGTGTGTAGAGTCCTGTCAGTGTGTAGAGTCCTGTCAGTGTGTAGAGTCCTGTCGGTGTGTAGAGTCCTGTCAATGTGTAGAGTCCTGTCGGAGTGTAGAGTCCTGTCAGTGTGCAGAGTCCTGTCAGTGTGTAGAGTCCTGTCAGAGTCCTGTCAGAGTGTAGAGTCATGTCAGAGTGTAGAGTCATGTCAGTGTGTAGAGTCCTGTCAATGTGTAGAGTCATGTCAGTGTGTAGAGTCCTGTCAATGTGTAGAGTCCTGTCAGAGTGTAGAGTCCTGTCAGGGTCCTGTCAGTGTGTAGAGTCTTGTCAGTGTGTAGAGTCCTATCCGTGTGTAGAGTCCTGTCAGTGTGTAGAGTCCTGTCAATGTGTAGAGTCCTGTCAGTGTGTAGAGTCCTATCAGTGTGTAGAGTCCTATCCGTGTGTAGAGTCCTATCAGTGTGTAGAGTCCTGTCAGTGTGTAGTATCCTGTCAGTGTGTAGAGTCCTGTCAGTGTGTAGAGTCCTGTCAGTGTGTAGAGTCCTGTCAGTGTGTAGAGTCCTGTCAGTGTGTAGAGTCTTGTCAGTGTGTGGAGTCCTGTCAATGTGTAGAGTCCTGTCAGAGTCCTGTCAGAGTCCTGCCAGAGTCCTGTCAGTGTGTAGAGTCCTGTCAGAGTCCTGTCAGTGTGTAGAGTCCTGTCAGTGTGTAGAGTCCTGTCAGTGTGTAGAGCCCTGTCAGTGTGTAGAGTCCTGTCAGAGTGTAGAGTCCTGTCAGTGTGTAGAGTCCTGTCAGTGTGTAGAGTCCTGTCGGTGTGTAGAGTCCTGTCAATGTGTAGAGTCCTGTCGGAGTGTAGAGTCCTGTCAGTGTGTAGAGTCCTGTCGGTGTGTAGAGTCCTGTCAGAGTCCTGTCAGAGTGTAGAGTCATGTCAGAGTGTAGAGTCATGTCAGTGTGTAGAGTCCTGTCAATGTGTAGAGTCATGTCAGTGTGTAGAGTTCTGTCAATGTGTAGAGTCTTGTCAGAGTGTAGAGTCCTGTCAGGGTCCTGTCAGTGTGTAGAGTCTTGTCAGTGTGTAGAGTCCTGTCAGAGTCCTGTCAGTGTGTAGAGTCATGTCAGTGTGTAGAGTCCTATCCGTGTGTAGAGTCCTGTCAGTGTGTAGAGTCCTGTCAATGTGTAGAGTCCTGTCAGTGTGTAGAGTCCTATCAGTGTGTAGAGTCCTATCAGTGTGTAGAGTCCTATCAGTGTGTAGAGTCCTGTCAGTGTGTAGTATCCTGTCAGTGTGTAGAGTCCTGTCATTGTGTAGAGTCCTGTCAGTGTGTAGAGTCCTGTCAGTGTGTAGAGTCCTGTCAGTGTGTAGAGTCCTGTCAGTGTGTAGAGTCTTGTCAGTGTGTAGAGTCCTGTCAATGTGTCGAGTCCTGTCAGAGTCCTGTCAGAGTCCTGTCAGTGTGTAGAGTCCTGTCAGAGTCCTGTCAGTGTGTAGAGTCCTGTCAGTGTGTAGAGTCCTGTCAGTGTGTAGAGCCCTGTCAGTGTGTAGAGTCCTGTCAGAGTGTAGAGTCCTGTCAGTGTGTAGAGTCCTGTCAGTGTGTAGAGTCCTGTCAGAGTGTAGAGTCCTGTCAGTGTGTAGAGTCCTGTCAGTGTGTAGAGTCCTGTCAGAGTCCTGTCAGGGTGTAGAGTCCTGTCAGAGTGTAGAGTCCTGTCAGAGTGTAGAGTCCTGTCAATGTGTAGAGTCCTGTCAGTCTGTAGAGTCCTGTCAGTGTGTAGAGTCCTGTCAGAGTGTAGAGTCATGTCAGTGTGTAGAGTCCTATCAGTGTGTAGAGTCCTGTCAGAGTCCTGTCAGTGTGTAGAGTCCTGTCAGAGTGTAGAGTCATGTCAGTGTGTAGAGTTCTATCAGTGTGTAGAGTCCTGTCAGTGTGTAGATTCCTGTCAGAGTCCTGTCAGTGTGTAGAGTCCTGTCAGTGTGTAGAGTCCTGTCAGAGTGTAGAGTCCTGTCAGAGTGTAGAGTCCTGTCAGTGTGTAGAGTCCTGTCAGTGTGTAGAGTCTTGTCAGGGTACTGTCAGTGTGTAGAGTCCTGTCAGAGTGTAGAGTCCTGTCAGAGTGTAGATTCCTGTGAGTGTGTAGAGTCCTATCAGTGTGTAGAGTCCTGTCATTGTGTAGAGTCCTGTCAGAGTCCTGTCAGGATGTAGAGTCCTGTCAGAGTCCTGTCAGAGTGTAGAGTCCTGTCAGAGTGTAGATTCCTGTGAGTGTGTAGAGTCCTATCAGTGTGTAGAGTCCTGTCAGTGTGTAGAGTCCTGTCAGAGTCCTGTCAGGGTGTAGAGTTCTATCAGTGTGTAGAGTCCTGTCAGAGTGTAGAGTCATGTCAGAGTGTAGAGTCATGTCAGTGTGTAGAGTCCTGTCAATGTGTAGAGTCATGCCAGTGTGTAGAGTCCTGTCAATGTGTAGAGTTCTGTCAGAGTGTAGAGTCCTGTCAGGGTCCTGTCAGTGTGTAGAGTCCTGTCAGAGTGTAGAGTCATGTCAGTGTGTAGAGTCCTATCCGTGTGTAGAGTCCTGTCAGTGTGTAGAGTCCTGTCAACGTGTAGAGTCCTGTCAGGGTCCTGTCAGTGTGTAGAGTCTTGTCGGTGTGTAGAGTCCTGTCAGAGTCCTGTCAGTGTGCAGAGTCATGTCAGTGTGTAGAGTCCTATCCGTGTGTAGAGTCCTGTCAGTGTGTAGAGTCCTGTCAACGTGTAGAGTCCTGTCAGTGTGTAGAGTCCTATCAGTGTGTAGAGTCCTATCAGTGTGTAGAGTCCTATCAGTGTGTAGAGTCCTGTCAGTGTGTAGTATCCTGTCAGTGTGTAGAGTCCTGTCAGTGTGTAGAGTCCTGTCAGTGTGTAGAGTCCTGTCAGTGTGTAGAGTCTTGTCAGTGTGTAGAGTCTTGTCAGTGTGTAGAGTCCTGTCAATGTGTAGAGTCCTGTCAGAGTCCTGTCAGAGTCCTGTCAGAGTCCTGTCAGTGTGTAGAGTCCTGTCAGAGTCCTGTCAGTGTGTAGAGTCCTGTCAGTGTGTAGAGTCCTGTCAGTGTGTAGAGTCCTGTCAGTGTGTAGAGCCCTGTCAGTGTGTAGAGTCCTGTCAGAGTGTAGAGTCCTGTCAGTGTGTAGAGTCCTGTCAGAGTGTAGAGTCCTGTCAGAGTGTAGAGTCCTGTCAGTGTGTAGAGTCCTGTCAGTGTGTAGAGTCCTGTCAGTGTGTAGAGTCCTGTCGGTGTGTAGAGTCCTGTCAATGTGTAGAGTCCTGTCGGAGTGTAGAGTCCTGTCAGTGTGTAGAGTCCTGTCAGTGTGTAGAGTCCTGTCAGAGTCCTGTCAGAGTGTAGAGTCATGTCAGAGTGTAGAGTCATGTCAGTGTGTAGAGTCCTGTCAATGTGTAGAGTCATGTCAGTGTGTAGAGTCCTGTCAATGTGTAGAGTCCTGTCAGAGTGTAGAGTCCTGTCAGGGTCCTGTCAGTGTGTAGAGTCTTGTCAGTGTGTAGAGTCCTATCCGTGTGTAGAGTCCTGTCAGTGTGTAGAGTCCTGTCAATGTGTAGAGTCCTGTCAGTGTGTAGAGTCCTATCAGTGTGTAGAGTCCTATCCATGTGTAGAGTCCTATCAGTGTGTAGAGTCCTGTCGGTGTGTAGTATCCTGTCAGTGTGTAGAGTCCTGTCAGTGTGTAGAGTCCTGTCAGTGTGTAGAGTCCTGTCAGTGTGTAGAGTCCTGTCAGTGTGTAGAGTCTTGTCAGTGTGTGGAGTCCTGTCAATGTGTAGAGTCCTGTCAGAGTCCTGTCAGAGTCCTGCCAGAGTCCTGTCAGTGTGTAGAGTCCTGTCAGAGTCCTGTCAGTGTGTAGAGTCCTGTCAGTGTGTAGAGTCCTGTCAGTGTGTAGAGCCCTGTCAGTGTGTAGAGTCCTGTCAGAGTGTAGAGTCCTGTCAGTGTGTAGAGTCCTGTCAGTGTGTAGAGTCCTGTCGGTGTGTAGAGTCCTGTCAATGTGTAGAGTCCTGTCGGAGTGTAGAGTCCTGTCAGTGTGTAGAGTCCTGTCAGTGTGTAGAGTCCTGTCAGAGTCCTGTCAGAGTGTAGAGTCATGTCAGAGTGTAGAGTCATGTCAGTGTGTAGAGTCCTGTCAGTGTGTAGAGTCATGTCAGTGTGTAGAGTTCTGTCAATGTGTAGAGTCTTGTCAGAGTGTAGAGTCCTGTCAGGGTCCTGTCAGTGTGTAGAGTCTTGTCAGTGTGTAGAGTCCTGTCAGAGTCCTGTCAGTGTGTAGAGTCATGTCAGTGTGTAGAGTCCTATCCGTGTGTAGAGTCCTGTCAGTGTGTAGAGTCCTGTCAATGTGTAGAGTCCTGTCAGTGTGTAGAGTCCTATCAGTGTGTAGAGTCCTATCAGTGTGTAGAGTCCTATCAGTGTGTGGAGTCCTGTCAGTGTGTAGTATCCTGTCAGTGTGTAGAGTCCTGTCATTGTGTAGAGTCCTGTCAGTGTGTAGAGTCCTGTCAGTGTGTAGAGTCCTGTCAGTGTGTAGAGTCCTGTCAGTGTGTAGAGTCTTGTCAGTGTGTAGAGTCCTGTCAATGTGTCGAGTCCTGTCAGAGTCCTGTCAGAGTCCTGTCAGTGTGTAGAGTCCTGTCAGAGTCCTGTCAGTGTGTAGAGTCCTGTCAGTGTGTAGAGTCCTGTCAGTGTGTAGAGCCCTGTCAGTGTGTAGAGTCCTGTCAGAGTGTAGAGTCCTGTCAGTGTGTAGAGTCCTGTCAGAGTGTAGAGTCCTGTCAGTGTGTAGAGTCCTGTCAGTGTGTAGAGTCCTGTCAGAGTCCTGTCAGGGTGTAGAGTCCTGTCAGAGTGTAGAGTCCTGTCAGAGTGTAGAGTCCTGTCAATGTGTAGAGTCCTGTCAGTCTGTAGAGTCCTGTCAGTGTGTAGAGTCCTGTCAGAGTGTAGAGTCATGTCAGTGTGTAGAGTCCTATCAGTGTGTAGAGTCCTGTCAGAGTCCTGTCAGTGTGTAGAGTCCTGTCAGAGTGTAGAGTCATGTCAGTGTGTAGAGTTCTATCAGTGTGTAGAGTCCTGTCAGTGTGTAGATTCCTGTCAGAGTCCTGTCAGTGTGTAGAGTCCTGTCAGTGTGTAGAGTCCTGTCAGAGTGTAGAGTCCTGTCAGAGTGTAGAGTCCTGTCAGTGTGTAGAGTCTTGTCAGGGTACTGTCAGTGTGTAGAGTCCTGTCAGAGTGTAGAGTCCTGTCAGAGTGTAGATTCCTGTGAGTGTGTAGAGTCCTATCAGTGTGTAGAGTCCTGTCATTGTGTAGAGTCCTGTCAGAGTCCTGTCAGGATGTAGAGTCCTGTCAGAGTCCTGTCAGAGTGTAGAGTCCTGTCAGAGTGTAGATTCCTGTGAGTGTGTAGAGTCCTATCAGTGTGTAGAGTCCTGTCAGTGTGTAGAGTCCTGTCAGAGTCCTGTCAGGGTGTAGAGTTCTATCAGTGTGTAGAGTCCTGTCAGAGTGTAGAGTCATGTCAGAGTGTAGAGTCATGTCAGTGTGTAGAGTCCTGTCAATGTGTAGAGTCATGTCAGTGTGTAGAGTCCTGTCAATGTGTAGAGTTCTGTCAGAGTGTAGAGTCCTGTCAGGGTCCTGTCAGTGTGTAGAGTCCTGTCAGAGTGTAGAGTCATGTCAGTGTGTAGAGTCCTATCCGTGTGTAGAGTCCTGTCAGTGTGTAGAGTCCTGTCAGTGTGTAGAGTCCTATCAGTGTGTAGAGTCCTATCAGTGTGTAGAGTCCTGTCAGAGTGTAGAGTCCTGTCAGGGTCCTGTCAGTGTGTAGAGTCCTGTCAGAGTGTAGAGTCATGTCAGTGTGTAGAGTCCTATCCGTGTGTAGAGTCCTGTCAGTGTGTAGAGTCCTGCCAGTGTGTAGAGTCCTATCAGTGTGTAGAGTCCTATCAGTGTGTAGAGTCCTGTCAGGGTCCTGTCAGTGTGTAGAGTCCTGTCAGAGTGTAGAGTCATGTCAGAGTGTAGAGTCATGTCAGTGTGTAGAGTCCTGTCAGAGTGTAGAGTCCTGTCAGGGTCCTGTCAGTGTGTAGAGCCCTGTCAGAGTGTAGAGTCATGTCAGTGTGTAGAGTCCTGTCAGTGTGTAGAGTCCTGTCAGTGTGTAGAGTCCTATCAGTGTGTAGAGTCCTGTCAGTGTGTAGAGTCCTGTCAGTGTGTAGAGTCCTGTCAGTGTGTAGAGTCCTGTCAGTGTGTAGAGTCCTGTCAATGTGTAGAGTCATGTCAATGTGTAGAGTCCTGTCAGTGTGTAGAGTCCTGTCAGTGTGTAGAGTCCTGTCAGTGTGTAGAGTCCTGTCAGTGTGTAGAGTCCTGTCAGTGTGTAGAGTCCTGCCAGTGTGTAGAGTCCTGTCAGAGTCCTGTCAGGGTGTAGAGTCCTGTCAGTGTGTAGAGTCCTGTCAGAGTCCTGTCAGTGTGTAGAGTCCCGTCAGTGTGTAGAGTCCTGTCAGTGTGTAGAGTCCTGTCAATGTGTAGAGTCATGTCAATGTGTAGAGTCCTGTCAGTGTGTAGAGTCCTGTCAGTGTGTAGAGTCCTGTCAGTGTGTAGAGTCCTGTCAGTGTGTAGAGTCCTGTCAGAGTCCTGTCAGGGTGTAGAGTCCTGTCAGTGTGTAGAGTCCTGTCAGAGTGTAGAGTCACGTCAGTGTGTAGAGTTCTATCAGTGTGTAGAGTCCTGTCAGAGTGTAGAGTCCTGTCAGAGTGTAGAGTCCTGTCAGTGTGTAGAGTCCTGTCAGTGTGTAGAGTCCTGTCAGGGTACTGTCAGTGTGTAGAGTCCTGTCAGAGTGTAGAGTCCTGTCAGAGTGTAGAGTCCTGTCAATGTGTAGAGTCATGTCAGTGTGTAGAGTCCTGTCAGAGTGTAGAGTCCTGTCAGGGTCCTGTCAGTGTGTAGAGTCTTGTCGGTGTGTAGAGTCCTGTCAGAGTCCTGTCAGTGTGCAGAGTCATGTCAGTGTGTAGAGTCCTATCCGTGTGTAGAGTCCTGTCAGTGTGTAGAGTCCTGTCAACGTGTAGAGTCCTGTCAGTGTGTAGAGTCCTATCAGTGTGTAGAGTCCTATCAGTGTGTAGAGTCCTATCAGTGTGTAGAGTCCTGTCAGTGTGTAGTATCCTGTCAGTGTGTAGAGTCCTGTCAGTGTGTAGAGTCCTGTCAGTGTGTAGAGTCCTGTCAGTGTGTAGAGTCTTGTCAGTGTGTAGAGTCTTGTCAGTGTGTAGAGTCCTGTCAATGTGTAGAGTCCTGTCAGAGTCCTGTCAGAGTCCTGTCAGTGTGTAGAGTCCTGTCAGAGTCCTGTCAGTGTGTAGAGTCCTGTCAGTGTGTAGAGTCCTGTCAGTGTGTAGAGTCCTGTCAGTGTGTAGAGCCCTGTCAGTGTGTAGAGTCCTGTCAGAGTGTAGAGTCCTGTCAGTGTGTAGAGTCCTGTCAGTGTGTAGAGTCCTGTCAGAGTGTAGAGTCCTGTCAGTGTGTAGAGTCCTGTCAGTGTGTAGAGTCCTGTCAGTGTGTAGAGTCCTGCCGGTGTGTAGAGTCCTGTCAATGTGTAGAGTCCTGTCGGAGTGTAGAGTCCTGTCAGTGTGTAGAGTCCTGTCAGTGTGTAGAGTCCTGTCAGAGTCCTGTCAGAGTGTAGAGTCATGTCAGAGTGTAGAGTCATGTCAGTGTGTAGAGTCCTGTCAATGTGTAGAGTCATGTCAGTGTGTAGAGTCCTGTCAATGTGTAGAGTCCTGTCAGAGTGTAGAGTCCTGTCAGGGTCCTGTCAGTGTGTAGAGTCTTGTCAGTGTGTAGAGTCCTATCCGTGTGTAGAGTCCTGTCAGCGTGTAGAGTCCTGTCAATGTGTAGAGTCCTGTCAGTGTGTAGAGTCCTATCAGTGTGTAGAGTCCTATCCGTGTGTAGAGTCCTATCAGTGTGTAGAGTCCTGTCAGTGTGTAGTATCCTGTCAGTGTGTAGAGTCCTGTCAGTGTGTAGAGTCCTGTCAGTGTGTAGAGTCCTGTCAGTGTGTAGAGTCCTGTCAGTGTGTAGAGTCTTGTCAGTGTGTGGAGTCCTGTCAATGTGTAGAGTCCTGTCAGAGTCCTGTCAGAGTCCTGTCAGAGTCCTGTCAGTGTGTAGAGTCCTGTCAGAGTCCTGTCAGTGTGTAGAGTCCTGTCAGTGTGTAGAGTCCTGTCAGTGTGTAGAGCCCTGTCAGTGTGTAGAGTCCTGTCAGAGTGTAGAGTCCTGTCAGTGTGTAGAGTCCTGTCAGTGTGTAGAGTCCTGTCGGTGTGTAGAGTCCTGTCAATGTGTAGAGTCCTGTCGGAGTGTAGAGTCCTGTCAGTGTGTAGAGTCCTGTCAGTGTGTAGAGTCCTGTCAGAGTCCTGTCAGAGTGTAGAGTCATGTCAGAGTGTAGAGTCATGTCAGTGTGTAGAGTCCTGTCAATGTGTAGAGTCATGTCAGTGTGTAGAGTTCTGTCAATGTGTAGAGTCTTGTCAGAGTGTAGAGTCCTGTCAGGGTCCTGTCAGTGTGTAGAGTCTTGTCAGTGTGTAGAGTCCTGTCAGAGTCCTGTCAGTGTGTAGAGTCATGTCAGTGTGTAGAGTTCTATCCGTGTGTAGAGTCCTGTCAGTGTGTAGAGTCCTGTCAATGTGTAGAGTCCTGTCAGTGTGTAGAGTCCTATCAGTGTGTAGAGTCCTATCAGTGTGTAGAGTCCTATCAGTGTGTAGAGTCCTGTCAGTGTGTAGTATCCTGTCAGTGTGTAGAGTCCTGTCATTGTGTAGAGTCCTGTCAGTGTGTAGAGTCCTGTCAGTGTGTAGAGTCCTGTCAGTGTGTAGAGTCCTGTCAGTGTGTAGAGTCTTGTCAGTGTGTAGAGTCCTGTCAATGTGTCGAGTCCTGTCAGAGTCCTGTCAGAGTCCTGTCAGTGTGTAGAGTCCTGTCAGAGTCCTGTCAGTGTGTAGAGTCCTGTCAGTGTGTAGAGTCCTGTCAGTGTGTAGAGCCCTGTCAGTGTGTAGAGTCCTGTCAGAGTGTAGAGTCCTGTCAGTGTGTAGAGTCCTGTCAGTGTGTAGAGTCCTGTCAGAGTGTAGAGTCCTGTCAGTGTGTAGAGTCCTGTCAGTGTGTAGAGTCCTGTCAGTGTGTAGAGTCCTGTCGGTGTGTAGAGTCCTGTCAATGTGTAGAGTCCTGTCAGAGTGTAGAGTCCTGTCAGTGTGTAGAGTCCTGTCAATGTGTAGAGTCTTGTCAGTGTGCAAAAAGAAAGATACAAGCCATCAGTTAGTTTGTGAAGCCATTTTGCTAGCTATTTAGCAGTCTTATGACTTGGGGATAGAAGCTGTTCAGGAGGATGTTGGTGCCCGACGATGTACCAGTATGGCTCGCACGGATTGCCGTGCGGAAGCAGAAAGAACAGTCTATGGCTTGGGTGACTGGAGTCTAGGGCTGTCACCGACTAAAAACTTTTAAAAAACTGACTTGGTCGACCAAGAGTCGTCTGTTTTTTTCGACCAATTGACTGGTCTGAATTTTAAAATGTGTATTGTTCCATATAAATAGTAGACACGTCCTATGTGTTTTAATCAAATCAACTATACGCACTGAGCTTATCTGATGCTTTAAGCACAATCAATCAAATGTATTTATAAAGCCCTTCGTACATCAGCTGATATCTCAAAGTGCTGTACAGAAACCCAGCTTAAAACCCCAATCAGCAAGCAATGCAGGTGTAGAAGCACAGTGGCTAGGAAAAACTCCCTAGAAAGGCCAGAACCTAGAGGAAACCTAGAGAGGAACCAGGCTATGTGGGGTGGCCAGTCCTCTTCTGTCTGTGCCGGGTGGAGATTATAACAGAACATGGCCAAGATGTTCAAATGTTCATAAATGACCAGCATGGTCAAATAATAATAATCACAGGCAGAACAGTTGAAACTGGAGCAGCATCACGGCCAGGTGGACTGGGGACAGCAAGGAGTCATCATGTCAGGTAGTCCTGAGGAATGGTCCGTTGTCTTTCTCTCTCTCTCTCCTGCCTGCTGCAGCGACCACCACAGAACATCAACAGAGTGTATAGTGTTGTCTCTCTCTCTCTCCTCCCTGCTGCAGCGACCACCACAGAACATCAACAGAGTGTATAGTGTTGTCTCTCTCTCCTTCCTCCACCACAGAACATCAACAGAGTGTATAGTGTTGTCTGTCTCTCCTCCTGTCCGTGTTACTGAAGGTGTAACATAACCACAACCATTTTTGACTGAAGAGTTTTGTTACCAAAATCCCTCATTTGGTTCATTTAAATTAGAACAGTAAAATTTATATATTTTTTGGTCATTGCTGTAGTATATGGTCAGATTTAACATGGCTTTCAACCAATCAGCATTCAGGGCTCAAACCACCCAGTTTATGACTGTAAATAAATGCTGTTTGCACATGTAGAAGGAACTATAAAGAATGAACGTTAGACTATTTTCTGGCAATTCTGCCCTATCCCCAGCATTCTACCCTATCCCCAGCATTCTACCCTATCCCCAGCATTCTACCCCAGCTCCAGCATTCTACCCTATCCCCAGCATTCTACCCTATCCCCAGCATTCTATCTTATCCCCAGCATTCTACCCCAGCTCCAGCATTCTACCCTATCCCCAGCATTCTATCTTATCCCCAGCATTCTACCCCAGCTCCAGCATTCTACCCTATCCCCAGCTTTCTACCCTATCCCCAGCATTCTACCCCATCTCCAGCATTCTACCCTATCCCCAGCATTCTACCCTATCCCCAGCATTCTGTCCTATCCACAGGATTCTACCTTATCCCCAGCATTCTACCTTATCCCCAGCATTCTGCCCTATCCCCAGCATTCTACCCTATACCCAGCATCCTACCCTATCCCCAACATTCTATCCTATCCCCAGCATTCTACCCCAGCTCCAGCATTCTACCCTATCCCCAGCATTCTACCCTATCCCCAGCATTCTACCCCATCTCCAGCATTCTACCCTATCCCCAGCATTCTACCCTATCCCCAGCATTCTGTCCTATCCACAGCATTCTACCTTATCCCCAGCATTCTACCCTATCCACAGCATTCTACCTTATCCCCAGCATTCTGCCCTATCCCCAGCATTCTACCCTATACCCAGCATCCTACCCTATCCCCAACATTCTATCCTATCCCCAGCATTCTACCCCAGCTCCAGCATTCTACCCTATCCCCAGCATTCTACCCTATCCCCAGCATTCTACCCCATCTCCAGCATTCTACCCTATCCCCAGCATTCTACCCTATCCCCAGCATTCTACCCTATCCCCAGCATTCTACCCTATCCCCAGCATTCTACCCCAGCTCCAGCATTCTATCTTATCCCCAGCATTCTACCCCAGCTCCAGCATTCTACCCTATCCCCAGCATTCTATCTTATCCCCAGCATTCTACCCCAGCTCCAGCATTCTACCCTATCCCCAGCTTTCTACCCTATCCCCAGCATTCTACCCCATCTCCAGCATTCTACCCTATCCCCAGCATTCTACCCTATCCCCAGCATTCTGTCCTATCCACAGCATTCTACCTTATCCCCAGCATTCTACCCTATCCACAGCATTCTACCTTATCCCCAGCATTCTGCCCTATCCCCAGCATTCTACCCTATACCCAGCATCCTACCCTATCCCCAACATTCTATCCTATCCCCAGCATTCTACCCCAGCTCCAGCATTCTACCCTATCCCTAGCATTCTACCCTATCCCCAGCATTCTACCCCATCTCCAGCATTCTACCCTATCCCCAGCATTCTACCCTATCCCCAGCATTCTACCCTATCCCCAGCATTCTTCCAGCCTCAGCATTCTACCCTATCCCCAGCATTCTTCCAGCCTCAACCTGCTCCCAACCCTCCCTGTGCAGGTGACCCGTCATTCAGGGCAGGTGTTCCGTCATTCAGGACAACTGACCCGTCATTCAGGGCAGGTAACCCGTCATTCAGGACAACTGACCCGTCATTCAGGGCAGGGGACCCGTCATTCAGGGCAGGGGACCCGTCATTCAGGGCAGGGGACCCATCATTCAGGGCAGGGACCCGTCATTCAGGGCAGGGGACCCGTCATTCAGGTCAGGGGACCCGTCATTCAGGTCAGGGGACCCGTCATTCAGGGCAGGGGACCCATCATTCAGGGCAGCTGACCCGTCATTCAGGGCAGGGGACCCGTCATTCAGGTCAGGGGACCCGTCATTCAGGGCAGGGGACCCGTCATTCAGGGCAGCTGACCCGTCATTCAGGGCAGGGGACCCGTCATTCAGGGCAGGGGACCTGTCATTCAGGGCAGGTGACCCGTCATTCAGGGCACACCTGTTTTGAGCCCCACATTTTTACCTGGCATTAATACGTGTCACATATCAGCTTGCAAACAATGTAAAAAAAACTCAAAAAATCTTTGAGTTAGTAAAGTCACATACAAACATGTTTTTTACTTTCTTGAGTAAGGCAGCTCCAAAATGTAGGTGTTTCAGCCTAGCTCAGTGCTTTCTGTGGTGGGGCATCCAACGGAAAATACGGAGCGTAGGGGTTGGTAATGTCCTCTAGTTGCGCTGCGATTGGATAATGTTCTCTAGTTGCGCCATGATTGGCTCAGTCTTCTGTCACTCATGGGGACACTACTTCACTGACAAATCTAAGGGTAGACCTAAAAAAATTCAAGCCCCTTGGGTGCTGCCGAAGAGTTACTTTTAGAAGTGTCCATCCAAGATGGGTGGTCATTTGTCACAGATAAAATTACGGCAAATCACGTTATATCTACAGTAGCTTTGATTGGACTGATCTTAGCTAGCAAGATAGCAGAACCTAACAGTCTGTACATCTCAATTGTCAGTAGAAACCAAATTTGTTTTAGCAAGTCAGTCATATCAGCTATGTTTTTTTTTAAAGGCAGTAAATGAGGCTGAATGAACTGTTTCGCTGCCAGACAAGGATCTGCTGATAGCCAGGTGTAGCAGTGGTAAGGTGTTGGGACTGCTGTTTGTAGGTCTTAGGAGTTTGTGGGCTTGCCCCACCAAGATGTACCAGCTAAAATCGCCATTGGTCTCCATAATGATCAATCTAAATGGCTTACCTACAACTGGCACAACGTGCACGCTCTGTTTCCGTGACTCGGCTACCTCTGCTGCAACACACACACACACACACACACACACACACACGCACGCACGCACGCACACACACACACACACCTCCGGCCCTCCGCCTCCCAAACATTCCTTCACTCACTCAGTATCATAGTCAGCAGCAGGTAACAGTGAACAATATATACTGAAATATATAAATTCCTATGGTGGTCGCGGTGGAATTTAGAAGTAGCTCAAAAAAACAATATATTTTCCACCCGTGACATCATTTGTCAGGAAGACCGTGAACATGGCAGCCCTCGTTCAGGAAACACTTATGTTCCTACCCTGTCACAATAACTCCTGGCGTTTTCATTCGTTGTCACGTCCAACAACACTGTATTCAACGTGCCTACTGCCCTATTGAGGGGCTCCAGAGTGCCGCAGCGGTCTAAAGCACTGCATCTCAGTGCTAGGTGCATCATTACAGACCCTGGTTTGATTCCAGGCTGTATCACAACCGGCCGTGATTGGGAGTCCCCATAGGGCGGCGCACAATTGCACCAGCGGTAAGTAAGTATTTGTTCTTAACTGACTTGCCTAGTTAAATAAAAAATAAATACAAATGATTATATTCTATCTATAGAATTAGAATAGTCATTGATTACATATCCTTGATTCCAACAGTTCACCAAAGTGTTTCGCTCTAAATCACAAGTCAAACCGTAATTGCAACATTTATAAATAAAGCTTAGATTGTCTGCCCATATTGTGCAGCCCTATGTGGCAGTGTGGAAATTACCTCAATTGAGTGAAGTTGAATTGAACAATATAAACCAATCAGAATGGAGAAAGACCCATTGAAATCATGTAGAATGTATGTGTTGTCACCCTGGGATCACGACTCATAAAGAACATTTAGAATGTATGTGTTGTCACCCTGGGATCACGACTCATAAAGAACATTTAGAATGTATGTGTTGTCACCCTGGGATCACGACTCATAAAGAACATTTAGAATGTATGTGTTGTCACCCTGGGATCACGACTCATAAAGAACATTTAGAATGTATGTGTTGTCACCCTGGGATCACGACTCATAAAGAACATGTATAATATATATATATATATGTGTTGTCACCCTGGGATCAAGACTCATAAAGAACATTTAGAATGTATGTGTTGTCACCCTGGGATCACGACTCATAAAGAACATGTATAATATATATATATATATGTGTTGTCACCCTGGGATCACGACTCATAAAGAACATTTAGAATGTATGTGTTGTCACCCTGGGATCAAGACTCATAAAGAACATTTAGAATGTATGTGTTGTCACCCTGGGATCAAGACTCATAAAGAACATTTAGAATGTATGTGTTGTCACCCTGGGATCACGACTCATAAAGAACATTTAGAATGTATGTGTTGTCACCCTGGGATCACGACTCATAAAGAACATTTAGAATGTATGTGTTGTCACCCTGGGATCACGACTCATAAAGAACATTTAGAATGTATGTGTTGTCACCCTGGGATCACGACTCATAAAGAACATTTAGAATGTATGTGTTGTCACCCTGGGATCACGACTCATAAAGAACATTTAGAATGTATGTGTTGTCACCCTGGGATCACGACTCATAAAGAACATGTAGAATGTATGTGTTGTCACCCTGGGATCACGACTCATAAAGAACATTTAGAATGTATGTGTTGTCATCCTGGGATCACGACTCATAAAGAACATTTAGAATGTATGTGTTGTCACCCTGGGATCACGACTCATAAAGAACATGTAGAATGTATGTGTTGTCACCCTGGGATCACGACTCATAAAGAACATTTAGAATGTATGTGTTGTCACCCTGGGATCACGACTCATAAAGAACATTTAGAATATATATGTGTTGCCACCCTGGGACCGAGTTTGTGAAACCCTGATCTAGAACATTGTCTGTTCTTGTACCAGATGTAGGTGGGGTTGGGGTTGTCACTCAGAAGGCAGGTGGTCCTACAGGTCAGTATCTTCTCTGTCATTGTGGCTGGAATCACATTCACCTGCAGGTCTAAATTTAAAAGGGACGAGAAAACCCAAAAAGTGTTTGAAAATTAAATGTATATTTATTCATTATTTTCTGGTTGTACCCAGAACACCTAAAATACAAAAGTAGTTTAATCAATGTATTATTTTTTTTAATCAGCTGATTCAGGACTGAACCATACAACCTTCATGATAGTAATAATACTGTACGTGTGCATGTAATGTTCCCATTAAACAGTATCTTGGAAACAGTCCTTGGAAACAGTATCTTGGAAACAGTCCTTGGAAACTGTCCTTGGAAACAGTCATTGGAAACTGTCCTTGGAGACTGTCCTTGGAAACTGTCCTTGGAGACAGTCCTTGGAAACTGTCCTTGGAAACTGTCCTTGGAAACAGTATCTTGGAAACAGTCCTTGGAAACAGTATCTTGGAAACATTTTCTTGGAAACAGTATCTTGGAAACAGTCATTGGAAACAGTATATTGGAAACAGTCATTGGAAACAGTATCTTGGAAACAGTCATTGGAAACAGTATATTGGAAACAGTATATTGGAAACAGTATATTGGAAACAGTATATTGGAAACCGTATCTTGGAAACAGTTTCTTGGAAACAGTATCTTGGAAACAATCATTGGAAACAGTATCTTGGAAACAGAATCTTGGAAACAGTATCTTGGAAACAGTATTTTGGAAACAGTATCTTGGAAACAGTCCTTGCACATCACTGGACCATTCCTATGAAAACGTTGGGTAGTGACATAATGAGACTCTTGAGGGACCATTCTCTAAAGTTGTGGGAACGCTTGTTGTTACAGTGCCTTGCGAAAGTATTCGGCCCCCTTGAACTTTGCAACCTTTTGCCACATTTCAGGCTTCAAACATAAAGATATAAAACTGTATTTTTTTGTGAAGAATCAACAACAAGTGGGGCACAATCATGAAGTGGAACGACATTTATTGGATATTTCAAACTTTTTTAATAAATCAAAAACTGAAAAATTGGGCGTGCAAAATTATTCTATAACGTTGATATTTTGTAAACTCTAAATAATTGTAATCTGCGAGTGTCATTGTAGTAGGCTGATACCCCATTTAATGGACCCAAGAGCCATAGGCAAGGCTCTACATTTCAATGTGAATGTTCAATACACACAATGGACTGAATGGGAAGTTGATTTCCCACAGTTAAAGTTCCATACTAAGAGCTACAACGCTAATATTTGTGAAAACCCTTCACAGTTGTGTTCTGTGGGTGTCCCAGAGTAGGCTGATAGCCCATTCCATGGACCCAAAATCCATAGGTAAGGCTGTGTACTGTACATTGCAATGTAAGTATGCCCCCAATGCAATTCTGAAGTACATATAGCCATAGATTATTTTTTTTTGTGCGTCAAATGGACAGATTATTATACATTTTTTGGGCTGAATTTATATGGGGAGGCAGGGTAGCCTAGTGGTTAGAGCGTTGGACTAGTAACCGGAAGGTTGGAAGTTCAAACCCCCGAGCTGACAAGGTACAAATCTGCCGTTCTGCCCCTGAACAGGCAGTTAACCCCACTGTTCCTAGGCCGTCATTGAAAATAAGAATTGGTTCTTAACTGACTTGCCTGGTAAAAAAAAATATATATAACAACATTCCAAATGTTATTTTAGACATATCGAGTCCAATTGCGGCACGATTCCACTGTTTTAATCTGTTTACGTCAGTTTCCAATGTGCGACTTTTATTTGGAAGGAGAATCGCAGATTCGCACTATTGTTTCTCACAACACACACATGTGGCTGCGGAGACCGGATCCTTCATATGAGTTATCAAGAGGTCAGGGACGGCTAGGTTGCTGGTTCAAGCTTCAAGTGAGTCCGTGTATGGGCCTGTGTTAGTGTCCCAATAGGATGTCCCGTCATGAAGGTAAGAAGTCAACTCGGGATAAAGAGACCGGGGTGAAGCGGGTTGCGATAGCTGCGGGTTAGTGACATGGGAGGGTGTTGTTTTTGTATCGAACTGTATATGATGGCGGCACCACTTTAACATTTGGCCACTTTTATCAAGCCCCCTACCCGAGTTTCTGTAGCTAACTAATAAAGAAATACTTGCTTTCCAATAATGAAATGCTTGTATTTACCCGCAAGGATACTGCTCAAGAAACCAGCTCATATTTGGTTTGTATAACTATCCAAACAACTACAGTCACGTAGAACTAAGTTAGCATTAGTTGGACTTGCTAATAAGTTAGCTGGCTAACTGTTTATTAGGTTTAAGGTACTGCGGCAACAACAAAAAACACTTTTTACAAATTTGAAATGTATTTCGACACTTTGACAAAAGTGTCCTTGTTAACTTGCCTCTGTTTCACTTTCCTTTTGTCTCTTGCCAACTTCACACTCACAGGTTGTGAATGCACTGTCATCAAATTAGTCATGGACGAGTCCCTGTATTCAAGCTTTCAGAAGTATAGTTCGTTAGCTCCATTTTCTTTTAGCATGTACAACAACTAAAATATATATATATATATATATATATATATATATATATACCAGCGCAATTATTTTCTTGGTTTCTAAAATAAAAACCCAGATAATGAACTTTGCTGGCTCCGTTCTGACCTCTGCTAGTTCGGTACAGCCTGGAGATCTAATGTTGGATTCAACGGTGGACATTATTGACAGAGTGGATTAGGAACGTTTTATATACTCTCACCCTTTACAAGCCATAATGTTCAATCAAAGTATATTTTAACATACTTGTTTTTTTTTTTTATTGCAGGGAGGAATGAGATAAACAATGTCCACAAAAGTATACTTACAGAATGTTTCAAAGTGCTGGTAGTGCAGTTCAATTGTCTTATCACCTGGAGCAAGAGTTCCCAACCTAGGGTGTACAATATTTTGTTGTGGAGGTCCGGGACCCTGCTTGTTTTGACGGGTCCATATTTTTTTTATTTTTATGATTTACAATTCACGGTTGTTTATACCGATCATGCTTTAGTCTAGAAACAAGCAGTGAAATCCAAATTCAACGTTGGATTTCCAGGCTATTGGGGAATGTTGGCTCGTTTTGCAAGCCAGACAGTTTAAAAAAAAACCTGACGTAGAAAAGACGCCCGGACAAGTTAGGTTGTAAATACTGTATCCCTGAGAACCAGAAACATCCGCTTTTCGACCAACGCTGCTAAGGGTGGCTGTTTAAAAAAAAATGTTTTAGCACGACTGTTGTAGTCAATCAATTGCCTGCTGTCAAAGTTGGAAGTTCACATAGCTAGCTGGATATAGTAGTCACACTGGTATTTCATAACGACAGCCATCAGTCCTGCACTGGCATTGTAGCAATGTTGGCTTTTCATTAATCATGTGGACCCCGGAAATGGGAAACTGTTATGTGTCTGTGCAGTAGGTTAGGTTAAGTGTGTTACGTCAATATGTTGGTTCTATGTCATGATGGATAAATTCTGCAACATGTAGGCTTGCTGTGTGTGTGTGTGTGTGTGTTGGGGGGATTGACCAATACTGTCTGTGTGTTTAATACCCTGACTGCCATGTGTGTGGTGTTGGGTTTGACCAATACCCTGTGTGTGGTGTTGGGTTTGACCAATACCCTGTGTGTGGGTGTTGGGTTTGACTCTGTCCTGTGTGGTGGTGTTGGGTTTGACCAATACCCTGTGTGGGGGTGTTGGGTTTGACTCGGTCCTGTGTGGGGGTGTTGGGTTTGACTCGGTCCTGTGTGGTGGTGTTGGGTTTGACCAATACCCTGTGTGTGGTGTTGGGTTTGACCAATACCCTCTGTGTGGGTGTTGGGTTTGACTCGGTCCTGTGTGGTGGTGTTGGGTTTGACCAATACCCTGTGTGGGGGTGTTGGGTTTGACTCGGTCCTGTGTGGGGGTGTTGGATTTGACTCGGTCCTGTGTGGGGGTGTTGGGTTTGACTCGGTCCTGTGTGGTGGTGTTGGGTTTGACTCTATCCTGTGTGGGGGTGTTGGGTTTGACTCGGTCCTGTGTGGTGGTGTTGGGTTTGACCAATACCCTGTGTGGTGGTGTTGGGTTTGACTCGGTCCTGTGTGGGGGTGTTGGGTTTGACCAATACCCTGTGTGGGGGTGTTGGGTTTGACTCGGTCCTGTGTGGTGGTGTTGGGTTTGACCCGGTCCTGTGTGGTGGTGTTGGGTTTGACCCGGTCCTGTGTGGTGGTGTTGGGTTTGACTCGGTCCTGTGTGGTGGTGTTGGGTTTGACTCGGTCCTGTGTGGTGGTGTTGGGTTTGACTCGGTCCTGTGTGGTGGTGTTGGGTTTGACTCGGTCCTGTGTGGGGGTGTTGGGTTTGACTCGGTCCTGTTAATGTTGAGTCCTTCCCCAGGTGTGAGCTGCGACGCGTGTTTGAAAGGTAACTTTCGGGGGCAGCGGTACAAGTGTTTAATTTGCTACGACTACGACCTGTGTGCCTCGTGCTACGAGGGCGGAGCCACGACCACCAGACACACGGCAGAGCACGCCGTGCAGTGTATACTAACCAGGGTCGACTACGGTGAGTGCACGCACGCACGCGCGCGCAAAAAAGTGTTTAGTCAGCCACCAATTGTGCAAGTTCTCCCACTTAAAAAAATGAGAGAGGCCTGTAATTTTCATCATAGGTACACTTCAACTATGATAGACAAAATGAGAAAAAAAAAATCCAGAAAATCACATTGTAGGATTTTTAATGAATTTATTTGCAAGTGATGGTGGAAAATAAGTATTTGGTCTGCTGTTCCATACTGTCTGCTCCTCCCTATCCTCTGCTGTTCCATACTGTCTGCTCCTCCCTATCCTCTGCTGTTCCATACTGTCTGCTCCTCCCTATCCTCTGCTGTTCCATACTGTCTGCTCCTCCCTATCCTCTGCTGTTCCATACTGTCTGCTCCTCCCTATCCTCTGCTGTTCCATACTGTCTGCTCCTCCCTAACCTCTGCTGTTCCATACTGTCTCCTCCTCCCTAACCTCTGCTGTTTCCATCCTGTCTCCTCCTCCCTAACCTCTGCTGTTTCCATCCTGTCTCCTCCTCCCTAACCTTTGCTGTTTCCATCCTGTCTCCTCCTCCCTAACCTCTGCTGTTTCCATCCTGTCTCCTCCTCCCTAACCTCTGCTGTTTCCATCCTGTCTCCTCCTCCCTAACCTCTGCTGTTTCCATCCTGTCTCCTCCTCCCTAACCTCTGCTGTTTCCATCCTGTCTCCTCCTCCCTAACCTCTGCTGTTTCCATCCTGTCTCCTCCTCACTAACCTCTGCTGTTTCCATCCTGTCTCCTCCTCACTAACCTCTGCTGTTTCTATCCTGTCTCCTCCTCCCTAACCTCTGCTGTTTCCATCCTGTCTCCTCCTCCCTAACCTCTGCTGTTTCCATCCTGTCTCCTCCTCCCTAACCTCTGCTGTTTACATCCTGTCTCCCCCTCCCTAACCTCTGCTGTTTCCATCCTGTCTCCTCCTCCCTGACCTCTGCTGTTTCCATCCTGTCTCCCCCTCCCTAACCTCTGCTGTTTCCATCCTGTCTCCCCCTCCCTAACCTCTGCTGTTTCCATCCTGTCTCCTCCTCCCTAACCTCTGCTGTTTCCATCCTGTCTCCTCCTCCCTAACCTCTGCTGTTTCCATCCTGTCTCCTCCTCCCTAACCTCTGCTGTTTCCATCCTGTCTCCTCCTCCCTAACCTCTGCTGTTTCCATCCTGTCTCCTCCTCCCTAACCTCTGCTGTTTCCGTCCTGTCTCCTCCTCCCTAACCTCTGCTGTTTCCATCCTGTCTCCTCCTCCCTAACCTCTGCTGTTTCCGTCCTGTCTCCTCCTCCCTAACCTTTGCTGTTTCCGTCCTGTCTCCTCCTCCCTAACCTCTGCTGTTTCCATCCTGTCTCCTCCTCCCTAACCTCTGCTGTTTCCATCCTGTCTCCTCCTCCCTAACCTCTGCTGTTTCCATCCTGTCTCCTCCTCCCTAACCTCTGCTGTTTCCGTCCTGTCTCCTCCTCCCTAACCTCTGCTGTTTCCATCCTGTCTCCTCCTCCCTAACCTCTGCTGTTTCCATCCTGTCTCCTCCTCCCTAACCTCTGCTGTTTCCATCCTGTCTCCTCCTCCCTAACCTCTGCTGTTTCCATCCTGTCTCCTCCTCCCTAACCTCTGCTGTTTCCATCCTGTCTCCTCCTCCCTAACCTCTGCTGTTTCCATCCTGTCTCCTCCTCCCTAACCTCTGCTGTTTCCATCCTGTCTCCTCCTCCCTAACCTCTGCTGTTTCCATCCTGTCTCCTCCTCCCTAACCTCTGCTGTTTCCATCCTGTCTCCTCCTCCCTAACCTCTGCTGTTTCCATCCTGTCTCCTCCCTAACCTTGGCTGTTTCCATCCTGTCTCCTCCTCCCTAACCTCTGCTGTTTCCATCCTGTCTCCTCCTCCCTAACCTCTGCTGTTTCCATCCTGTCTCCTCCTCCCTAACCTCTGCTGTTTCCATCCTGTCTCCTCCTCCCTAACCTCTGCTGTTTCCAACCTGTCTCCTCCTCCCTAACCTCTGCTGTTTCCATCCTGTCTCCTCCTCCCTAACCTCTGCTGTTTCCATCCTGTCTCCTCCTCCCTAACCTCTGCTGTTTCCATCCTGTCTCCTCCTCCCTAACCTCTGCTGTTTCCATCCTGTCTCCTCCTCCCTAACCTTTGCTGTTTCCGTCCTGTCTAACCACATCCCTCTTTTCTTCCAGACCTGTATTATGGGGGAGAGTCCTTCTCGGTGGAGCAGCCCCAGGCTTTCACCTGTCCCTACTGTGGCAGGATGGGCTACACAGAGACTTCTCTACAGGAGCACGTGACTGCAGAGCACACAGAGACCTCCTCAGAGGTGGTGAGTATACACTGAGTGGACAAAACATTAGGAACACTGACTCTTTCCTTCGACACCCTGACCAGTTTAAAGCTATGATCCCTTATTGATGTCACTTGCTAAATACACTTCAATCAGTGTAGATGAAGGGGAGGAGACGGGTTAAAAAATATATATATTTAGTCCTGGAGATAATTGAGATATGGATTGTGTAGGTGTGTCATTCATCAGGTGAATGGGGAAGACAAAATATTAAAGTGCCTTTGAATGACAAATGTGATTTATTATTTGACCCTGCTGGTCATCTATGAACACTTGAACATCTTGGCCATGTACGGTTATAATCTCTTCCCGGCACAGCCAGAAGAGGACTGGCCACCCCTCAGAGCCTGGTTTCTTCCTAGGTTCTGTTCTTTCTAGGGAGTTTTTCCTAGCCACTGTGCTTCTACATCTGCATTGCTTGCTGTTTGGAGGTTTTAGGCTGGGTTTCTGTGCAGCATACTAGTTACTGTAGGTAGATACTAGTTACTAGAGGAGTAGAGGTGGGGGTAGGAGGTGCTGTTTGGAGGCTTTAGGCTGGGTTTCTGTACAGCACTTTGTGACATCGGCTGATGTAAGAAGGGCTTTATCAATACATTTGATTACGGTAGTAGGTGCCAGGCACACCGGTTTGTGTCAAGAACTGCAACGCTGCTGGGTTTTTGACGCTCAACAGTTTCCCCTGTGTGTATCAAGAATAGTCCACCACCCAACGGACATCCAGTCAACTTGACACAACTGTGGGAAGCATTGAAGTCAACATGGGCCAGTATCCCTGTGAAACACTCAACACCTCCTAATGTTTTGTACACTGGGTAATTTACTGTATATAAGGACACAGAGACTTCTCTACAGGAACATGTAGCTACAGAGACCTTAAATTTTTTTTTTTTAACCTTTATTTAACTAGGCAAGTCAGTTAAGAACAAATTCTTATTTTCAATGACGGCCTAGGAACAGTGGGTTAACTGCCTGTTCAGGGGCAGAACAACAGATTTGTACCTTGGGGGTTTGAACTTGCAACCTTTGTGTTGCTAGTCCAACGCTCTAACCACTAGGCTACCCTCTAAGGTGGTGAGTGAACCACTAACCTTTATTGGGGCCGCGGTCTTAGCCATGAAAACTGAAAAGTCTGAGTCTTTAGGTCAATCACTGAGGTAAATCCCTACAGTGGAAAAGAGACACAGTGTTTTCTGTGCATTATTTCCAGGCGGGAGGCTAGGTGCAAAAATATCCACAAAGAGATCAAGGCCATGTTCAGTGAAACAAAACAGCACCTAAAAAAAAGTCTGGCTGTAAAAGTGTTTTCAAATTCATTTGATGTGCGTGTTCAGATGGCCGTGTGTTCTCTACCAGGGGTTGGAACCCCGTCCATTTGATGTGGAGTGTGTTCAGATGGCCGTGTGTTCTCTACCAGGGGTTAGAACCCCGTCCATTTGATGTGGAGTGTGTTCAGATGGCCGTGTGTTCTCTACCAGGGGTTAGAACCCGGTCCATTTGATGTGGAGTGTGTTCAGATGGCCGTGTGTTCTCTACCAGGGGTTAGAACCCGGTCCATTTGATGTGCGTGTTCAGATGGCCGTGTGTTCTCTACCAGGGGTTAGAACCCCGTCCATTTGATGTGGAGTGTGTTCAGATGGCCGTGTGTTCTCTACCAGGGGTTAGAACCCGGTCCATTTGATGTGGAGTGTGTTCAGATGGCCGTGTGTTCTCTACCAGGGGTTAGAACCCGGTCCATTTGATGTGGAGTGTGTTCAGATGGCCGTGTGTTCTCTACCAGGGGTTAGAACCCGGTCCATTTGATGTGGAGTGTGTTCAGATGGCCGTGTGTTCTCTACCAGGGGTTAGAACCCCGTCCATTTGATGTGGAGTGTGTTCAGATGGCCGTGTGTTCTCTACCAGGGGTTGGAACCCGGTCCATTTGATGTGGAGTGTGTTCAGATGGCCGTGTGTTCTCTACCAGGGGTTGGAACCCGGTCCATTTGATGTGCGTGTTCAGATGGCCGTGTGTTCTCTACCAGGGGTTAGAACCCCGTCCATTTGATGTGGAGTGTGTTCAGATGGCCGTGTGTTCTCTACCAGGGGTTGGAACCCGGTCCATTTGATGTGGAGTGTGTTCAGATGGCCGTGTGTTCTCTACCAGGGGTTAGAACCCGGTCCATTTGATGTGGAGTGTGTTCAGATGGCCGTGTGTTCTCTACCAGGGGTTAGAACCCCGTCCATTTGATGTGGAGTGTGTTCAGATGGCCGTGTGTTCTCTACCAGGGGTTGGAACCCGGTCCATTTGATGTGGAGTGTGTTCAGATGGCCGTGTGTTCTCTACCAGGGGTTAGAACCCCGTCCATTTGATGTGGAGTGTGTTCAGATGGCCGTGTGTTCTCTACCAGGGGTTGGAACCCGGTCCATTTGATGTGGAGTGTGTTCAGATGGCCGTGTGTTCTCTACCAGGGGTTAGAACCCCGTCCATTTGATGTGGAGTGTGTTCAGATGGCCGTGTGTTCTCTACCAGGGGTTAGAACCCGGTCCATTTGATGTGGAGTGTGTTCAGATGGCCGTGTGTTCTCTACCAGGGGTTAGAACCCGGTCCATTTGATGTGGAGTGTGTTCAGATGGCCGTGTGTTCTCTACCAGGGGTTAGAACCCGGTCCATTTGATGTGGAGTGTGTTCAGATGGCCGTGTGTTCTCTACCAGGGGTTGGAACCCGGTCCATTTGATGTGGAGTGTGTTCAGATGGCCGTGTGTTCTCTACCAGGGGTTAGAACCGGTCCATTTGATGTGCGTGTTCAGATGGCCGTGTGTTCTCTACCAGGGGTTAGAACCCCGTCCATTTGATGTGGAGTGTGTTCAGATGGCCGTGTGTTCTCTACCAGGGGTTAGAACCCCGTCCATTTGATGTGGAGTGTGTTCAGATGGCCGTGTGTTCTCTACCAGGGGTTAGAACCCCGTCCATTTGATGTGCGTGTTCAGATGGCCGTGTGTTCTCTACCAGGGGTTAGAACCCGGTCCATTTGATGTGGAGTGTGTTCAGATGGCCGTGTGTTCTCTACCAGGGGTTAGAACCCGGTCCATTTGATGTGGAGTGTGTTCAGATGGCCGTGTGTTCTCTACCAGGGGTTAGAACCCGGTCCATTTGATGTGGAGTGTGTTCAGATGGCCGTGTGTTCTCTACCAGGGGTTAGAACCCCGTCCATTTGATGTGGAGTGTGTTCAGATGGCCGTGTGTTCTCTACCAGGGGTTAGAACCCCGTCCATTTGATGTGGAGTGTGTTCAGATGGCCGTGTGTTCTCTACCAGGGGTTAGAACCCCGTCCATTTGATGTGCGTGTTCAGATGGCCGTGTGTTCTCTACCAGGGGTTAGAACCCCGTCCATTTGATGTGGAGTGTGTTCAGATGGCCGTGTGTTCTCTACCAGGGGTTAGAACCCCGTCCATTTGATGTGGAGTGTGTTCAGATGGCCGTGTGTTCTCTACCAGGGGTTAGAACCCCGTCCATTTGATGTGGAGTGTGTTCAGATGGCCGTGTGTTCTCTACCAGGGGTTAGAACCCGGTCCATTTGATGTGGAGTGTGTTCAGATGGCCGTGTGTTCTCTACCAGGGGTTAGAACCCGGTCCATTTGATGTGGAGTATGTTCAGATGGCCGTGTGTTCTCTACCAGGGGTTAGAACCCCGTCCATTTGATGTGGAGTGTGTTCAGATGACCCGTTAAGGAAAGTGATCTAGAACAGAACTGTTTTAAAAGCATGTGAACCGGTTAATAACTTTAATTTATATATTTTTTTTTTCTTTTTCAAACAAAAAACACAAGTGTGAGGGCTTTGCATAGACACTTGTCACTCAAACTTATTCCAGTGCCTGTCGGCTGATAATCTGGGTGTGCACGATAGGGCTGACCCCAATTAGTCGACTGGTCGACCAAGATTTTGTTGTTGTTGAACACTAGCAAATATATATAAACGCAGCAACAACAAAAAAGCAACGTCTCTTTTTCAGGACCCTGTCTTTCAAAGATAACTCGTAAAAATATAAATGACTTTACAGATCTTCAGTATAAAGGGTTTAAACACTGTTACCAATGCTTGTTCAATGAACCATAAAACAATGAATGAACATGCACCTGTGGAACGGTCGTTAAGACACTAACAGCTTACAGACGGTAGGCAATTAATAAGGTCACAGTTATGAAAACTTAGGACACTAATGAGGCCTTTCTACAGACTGAAAAAAAACAACACACAAAAAAAGATGCCCAGGGTCCCTGCTCATCTTCGTGAACGTGCCTTAGGAATGCTGCAAGGAGGCATGAGGACTGCAGTTGTGGGCAATAAATTGTAATGTCCATTAGGGCTGAGCGATAAATCAATATCAATAATTAGAGGTAATTACTTCCCTCCAATAACGATTAAAAAAAGTTTTGATTTATTTTCGATAATGTCGATATAGAATAATTCGGTACAGCAGTCCATTTCACCTCAGTGACGCAACAGGAACGTGCGGAGAAGTGACAATATGCACGTGGAGAGGTACACACCCACTAAACAACCACTTAGCACCTCGAGGGATGGAGTAGCCTTTATTAACCACTAAATGAGTGATGGAGTAGCCTTTATTAACCACTAAATGAGTGATGGAGTAGCCACTATTAACCACTAAATGGGTGATGGAGTAGCCACTATTAACCACTAAATGGGTGATGGAGTAGCCACTATTAACCACTAAATTAGTGATGGAGTAGCCTCTATTAACCACTAAATGAGTGATGGAGTAGCCTCTATTAGCCACTAAATGAGTGATGGAGTAGCCACTATTAACCACTAAATGGGTGATGGAGTAGCCTCTATTAACCACTAAATGGGTGATGGAGTAGCCACTATTAACCACTAAGTGAGTGATGGAGTAGCCACTATTAACCACTAAATGGGTGATGGAGTAGCCACTATTAACCACTAAATGAGTGATGGAGTAGCCTCTATTAACCACTAAATGAGTGATGGAGTAGCCACTATTAACCACTAAATGGGTGATGGAGTAGCCACTATTAACCACTAAATGGGTGATGGAGTAGCCACTATTAACCACTAAATGAGTGATGGAGTAGCCTCTATTAACCACTAAATGAGTGATGGAGTAGCCACTATTAACCACTAAGTGAGTGATGGAGTAGCCACTATTAACCACTAAATGGGTGATGGAGTAGCCACTATTAACCACTAAATGAGTGATGGAGTAGCCTCTATTAACCACTAAATGGGTGATGGAGTAGCCACTATTAACCACTAAATGGGTGATGGAGTAGCCACTATTAACCACTAAATGGGTGATGGAGTAGCCACTATTAACCACTAAATTAGTGATGGAGTAGCCTCTATTAACCACTAAATGAGTGATGGAGTAGCCTCTATTAGCCACTAAATGAGTGATGGAGTAGCCACTATTAACCACTAAATGGGTGATGGAGTAGCCACTATTAACCACTAAATGGGTGATGGAGTAGCCACTATTAACCACTAAATGGGTGATGGAGTAGCCACTATTAACCACTAAATGAGTGATGGAGTAGCCTCTATTAACCACTAAATGAGTGATGGAGTAGCCACTATTAACCACTAAATGAGTGATGGAGTAGCCACTATTAACCACTAAATGAGTGATGGAGTAGCCACTATTAACCACTAAATGGGTGATGGAGTAGCCACTATTAACCACTAAATGAGTGATGGAGTAGCCACTATTAACCACTAAGTGAGTGATGGAGTAGCCACTATTAACCACTAAATGAGTGATGGAGTAGCCACTATTAACCACTAAATGAGTGATGGAGTAGCCACTATTAACCACTAAGTGAGTGATGGAGTAGCCTCTATTAACCACTAAATGAGTGATGGAGTAGCCTCTATTAACCACTAAATGAGTGATGGAGTAGCCACTATTAACCACTAAATTGGTGATGGAGTAGCCACTATTAACCACTAAATGGGTGATGGAGTAGCCACTATTAACCACTAAATTAGTGATGGAGTAGCCTCTATTAACCACTAAATGAGTGATGGAGTAGCCACTATTAACCACCAAGTGAGTGATGGAGTAGCCACTATTAACCACTAAATGGGTGATGGAGTAGCCACTATTAACCACTAAATGAGTGATGGAGTAGCCTCTATTAACCACTAAATGAGTGATGGAGTAGCCAATATTAACCACTAAATGAGTGATGGAGTAGCCACTATTAACCACTAAATGGGTGATGGAGTAGCCACTATTAACCACTAAATGGGTGATGGAGTAGCCACTATTAACCACTAAATGAGTGATGGAGTAGCCTCTATTAACCACTAAATGAGTGATGGAGTAGCCACTATTAACCACTAAATGAGTGATGGAGTAGCCACTATTAACCACTAAATGAGTGATGGAGTAGCCACTATTAACCACTAAATGGGTGATGGAGTAGCCACTATTAACCACTAAATGGGTGATGGAGTAGCCACTATTAACCACTAAGTGAGTGATGGAGTAGCCACTATTAACCACTAAGTGAGTGATGGAGTAGCCTCTATTAACCACTAAATGGGTGATGGAGTAGCCTCTATTAACCACTAAATGGGTGATGGAGTAGCCACTATTAACCACTAAGTGAGTGATGGAGTAGCCACTATTAACCACTAAATGGGTGATGGAGTAGCCACTATTAACCACTAAATGAGTGATGGAGTAGCCTCTATTAACCACTAAATGAGTGATGGAGTAGCCACTATTAACCACTAAATGAGTGATGGAGTAGCCACTATTAACCACTAAATGGGTGATGGAGTAGCCACTATTAACCACTAAATGGGTGATGGAGTAGCCACTATTAACCACTAAATGAGTGATGGAGTAGCCTCTATTAACCACTAAATGAGTGATGGAGTAGCCACTATTAACCACTAAATGAGTGATGGAGTAGCCACTATTAACCACTAAATGAGTGATGGAGTAGCCACTATTAACCACTAAATGAGTGATGGAGTAGCCACTATTAACCACTAAATGAGTGATGGAGTAGCCACTATTAACCACTAAATGGGTGATGGAGTAGCCACTATTAACCACTAAATGGGTGATGGAGTAGCCACTATTAACCACTAAATGGGTGATGGAGTAGCCACTATTAACCACTAAATGAGTGATGGAGTAGCCTCTATTAACCACTAAATGAGTGATGGAGTAGCCACTATTAACCACTAAATGAGTGATGGAGTACCCACTATTAACCACTAAATGAGTGATGGAGTAGCCACTATTAACCACTAAATGAGTGATGGAGTAGCCACTATTAACCACTAAATGAGTGATGGAGTAGCCACTATTAACCACTAAGTGAGTGATGGAGTAGCCTCTATTAACCACTAAATGAGTGATTGAGTAGCCACTATTAACCACTAAATGAGTGATGGAGTAGCCTCTATTAACCACTAAATGTGTGATGGAGTAGCCTCTATTAACCACTAAATGAGTGATTGAGTAGCCACTATTAACCACTAAATGAGTGATGGAGTAGCCTCTATTAACCACTAAATGAGTGATGGAGTAGCCACTATTAACCACTAAATGAGTGATGAAGTAGCCACTATTAACCACTAAGTGAGTGATGGAGTAGCCACTATTAACCACTAAATGAGTGATGGAGTAGCCACTATTAACCACTAAATGAGTGATGGAGTAGCCACTATTAACCACTAAATGAGTGATGGAGTAGCCACTATTAACCACTAAGTGAGTGATGGAGTAGCCTCTATTAACCACTAAATGAGTGATGGAGTAGCCTCTATTAACCACTAAATGAGTGATGGAGTAGCCTCTATTAACCACTAAATGAGTGATTGAGTAGCCACTATTAACCACTAAATGAGTGATGGAGTAGCCTCTATTAACCACTAAATGAGTGATGGAGTAGCCACTATTAACCACTAAATGAGTGATGGAGTAGCCACTATTAACCACTAAGTGAGTGATGGAGTAGCCACTATTAACCACTAAATGGGTGATGGAGTAGCCACTATTAACCACTAAATGGGTGATGGAGTAGCCACTATTAACCACTAAATGAGTGATGGAGTAGCCACTATTAACCACTAAATGGGTGATGGAGTAGCCACTATTAACCACTAAATGAGTGATGGAGTAGCCACTATTAACCACTAAGTGAGTGATGGAGTAGCCACTATTAACCACTAAATGAGTGATGGAGTAGCCTCTATTAACCACTAAGTGAGTGATGGAGTAGCCTCTATTAACCACTAAGTGAGTGATGGAGTAGCCTCTATTAACCACTAAATGGGTGATGGAGTAGCCACTATTAACCACTAAATGGGTGATGGAGGTGAAAACAGTGGCAGTGAAAGCCATGGAGAAGGAGCAGCTTCCAACCAAGAAATCATTGTTAAAAAGGGTTAAACGGTTTCAGTAATTTGGAAGTGGGTTTGGTGTTTTGAAGTCCGACAAAGAGCAGAACAATGTTCGGGGAAAATTGTGCCGTAGACATGAGGCTACGAAGTCTGGTAATACGACAAACCTGTTTCAACATCTGAAGCAAAATCACTCTTTGGAACATACAGGAAGTTTGAGTTCGCGCCACGGTATTGATCAACGCCCCTCAAAGCACCAGCCAATCTAGGGAGGTTTGCCCAAAGCAGTCAACACTGACAGCTTTTATGCCCTACAAGCAAACATCTTAAAGACAGACATCCAAAATGCTATTATGCATTGCATTGCTAGGGACATTGCTAAGGACCAATTAGCACTGTCGAAAAGGAAGGTTAAGAGGCTTATCGATTGAATTGACCCCAGGTATGTGCTCCTTGGCCTCCTTTATTTAACTAGGCAAGTCAGTTAAGATGACGGCCTATCGGGGAACAGTGGGTTAACTGCCTTGTTCAGGGGTAGAACGACAGATTTGTACCTTTCTGTTACTGGCCCAACACTCTAACCATTAGGCTACCTGCCGCCTCTACACTCTAACCACTAGACTACCCTGCCGCCTCTACACTCTAACCACTAGGCTACCTGCCTCCTCTACACTCTAACCATTAGGCTACCTGCCGCCTCTACACTCTAACCACTAGACTACCCTGCCGCCTCTACACTCTAACCACTAGGCTACCTGCCGCCTCTACACTCTAACCGCTAGGCTACCTGCCGCCTCTACACTCTAACCACTAGGCTACCCTGCCACCTCTACACTCTAACCACTAGGCTACCCTGCCTCCTCTACACTCTAACCACTAGGCTACCTGCCGCCTCTATACTCTAACCATTAGGCTACCTGCCACCTCTACACTCTAACCACTAGGCTACCCTGCCGCCTCTACACTCTAACCACTAGGCTACCTGCCGCCTCTATACTCTAACCATTAGGCTACCTGCCACCTCTACACTCTAACCACTAGGCTACCTGCCGCCTCTACACTCTAACCACTAGGCTACCTACCGCCTCTACACTCTAACCACTAGGCTACCTGCCTCTACACTCTAACCACTAGGCTACCTGCCTCCTCTACACTCTAACCACTAGGCTACCCTGCCTCCTCTACACTCTAACCACTAGGCTACCCTGCCTCCTCTACACTCTAACCACTAGGCTACCCTGCCTCCTCTACACTCTAACCACTAGGCTACCCTGCCTCCTCTACACTCTAACCACTAGGCTACCCTGCTGCCTCTACACTCTAACCACTAGGCTACCTGCCTCTACACTCTAACCACTAGGCTGCCTGCCTCTAACCACTAGGCTACCTGCCTCCTCTACACTCTAACCACTAGGCTACCCTGCCTCCTCTACACTCTAACCACTAGGCTACCTGCCTCCTCTACACTCTAACCACTAGGCTACCCTGCCTCCTCTACACTCTAACCACTAGGCTACCTGCCTCCTCTACACTCTAAGCACTAGGCTACCCTGCCTCCTCTACACTCTAACCACTAGGCTACCCTGCCTCCTCTACACTCTAACCACTAGACTACCTGCCTCCTCTACACTCTAACCACTAGGCTACCTGCCTCCTCTACACTCTAACCACTAGACTACCTGCCTCCTCTACACTCTAACCACTAGGCTACCCTGCCTCCTCTAAACTCTAACCACTAGGCTACCTGCCACCTCTACACTCTAACCACTAGACTACCTGCCTCCTCTACACTCTAACCACTAGACTACCTGCCTCCTCTACACTCTAACCACTAGGCTACCTGCAGCCCGAACTTGATAGAAGCTGCTCCTCCGGAGGTATAACTCATCTAGCGCCCTACACTTGTCTTGCCCAGTCCACGGCCCAGTTCACGGCCCAGTCCACGGCCCAGTTGCTCTATCTGCACTGATTGATAGATCACTTTAATGTTGAGGGGAAAAAAAGGAATTATATAAACATTACTTTTCGGTTAAGAACATTTTATTTTGCTGGTCAGAACAGAACGAACGATTTGAAAATAATTTTGGTTCCAACCCTTGGTTCTCTCTCTCTCTTTTCTCTCTCTTTTCTCTCTCTCTCTCTCTCTTTTCTCTCTCTCTCTCTCTCTTTCTCTCTCTCTCTCTCTCTTTTCTCTCTCTCTCTCTCTTTTCTCTCTCTCTCTTTTCTCTCTCTCTTTTCTCTCTCTCTCTTTTCTCTCTCTTTTCTCTCTCTCTCTCTCTTTTCTCTCTCTCTCTCTTTTCTCTCTCTCTCTCTCTTTTCTCTCTCTCTCTCTCTTTTCTTTCTCTCTTTTCTCTCTCTCTCTCTCTCTCTGTGTCTTTCTCTCTCTCTGTGTCTTTCTCTCTCTTTTCTCTCTCTCTCTCTCCCTCTCCAGATCTGTCCCATATGTGCTGTGCTGCCTGGCGGAGACCCTAATCACGTGACGGACGACTTCGCTGCTCATCTCACACTTGAACACAGAGCACCCAGAGACTTGATATCCTTTACCCTCAGGGTCTTTCACCAATAGGCAATAACACTACCGTTCTTTCAGCACGAATGAGTCCAAATCAAAGTATGCAAAAAGGGATGCCTACTTCACTTGTAAATATTTTCGAAAGCGTGCGTTGACGCAAGCGTGGACGTAAATACGATGTAATGCAATATTTCTCTAAATCGGTGGCGAAAATTGTTTGGGCTGAAGAGAGAAAATAAACTGACTTTGCCTCTTCACATCTCATATCTTGCCTGACTACAATATTAATATGCTATCTTGATATGTTAATAAATACATGGTGTTTCATTTTGGCATGTTTACCTGCCTATAATACCCACTGATGTGTGTCGATCACAACCCCATAGTAAGTCAATAGGGCTAGCTAGCCATGAAGATTTTTTTTATTATCCCCAGCACAAGGTGCACCTGTGTAATCAGCTTCTTGATATGCCACACCTGTCTGATGGATGGATAATGAGAAATGATCACCAACAGGGATGTAAATAAATCTGGGCACAATATTGAGAGAAATCATCTTTTTGTGTGTGTGGAACATTTCTGGGATCTTTTTATTTGTGTTTTTATTCATGACGTGTCCATGATGTTCCTTGACGGTGTTGCTCCACGATGAGTCGAGCGGTGTGCGGCACGTGCGTAGGATGATCCACCCGGGTCGGGGTCTTGGGGGGCAGAGGGCCCGTCGATCCAACATGCACTTCACCTCGTCAACCTCTGGGGGGAGCTCTACCACACAGACCTCTACACAGAGCTCCAACTACAACAGGGAGGCCATGGATCCTATAGGGGGTAGGATGGGGACGGCTGGTTTGGAGATGACGCAGCCTAATACCTCTGGACATTTTTCCCACATTTTGTTACATTACAGACAGATTTTAAAATGGATTGAATCACTGGTCTACCCACAATACACCATACTGTCAAAGTGGAATTCATTTTACAAATGAAAAACTGAAATGTCTTGAGTCAATAAGTATTCAATTCCTTTGTTATGGTAAATTAAATAAATTAAATTAGTTCAGGAGTAAACATTTGCTTAACAATTTAACATATTGCAACATAAGTGTTGGTCATTTACATGATTTGGTTTTTTTATGACTACCTCATCTCTGTACCCCACACATACAATTATTTGGAAGGTCTCTGTCAAGTAGTGAATTTCAAACATATGGTTAGAGAGTTGGACTAGTAACCGGAAGGTTGCAAGTTCAAACCCCGAGCTGACAAGGTAAAAATCTGTCATTCTGAACAGGCAGTTAACCCCACTGTTCCTAGGCCGTCATTGTAAATAAGAATTTGTTCTTAACTGACTTGTCTAGTTAAATAAAGGTGATGATTTTTTAAAATCATACTTAGGGTCATATGTAAAAATTCTGGGCAGGCCATTATTTAGGCTACCATTTATACCCACCATGGTTTGGTGGGCATAAACTATATAAACCATATGCCCTGGGCCATCTCAGTCACCAGAGCTCAACCAAATTGAACACTTATGGGAGATTCTGGTGTTGGCCCTTGAGACAGCATTTTTTTTCACCACCATCAACTAAAAAACACCAAATGATGGATTTTCTCATGGAAGAAGATAAGAGTTCCAGACACTGGTATGGTGCATTGAAACGGTTCTGGCTCGTGGTGGCCCAATGCCCTAAAAACATGTTGGTGTTTCCTTTATTCTGGCAGTTACACACTTTTGTGTGTGTGTGTGTGTGTACAGCTAAATAAAGACTGGACAATCATTGCGTCCATTTCTACTGTAACATGGACTCTACAAGGTGATGAAATGTAGCCCTGTTGTGGTGACTGTATTACCGCCACACCGGCGGTCATGAGTCCATGAAGGCAGTCAAATTCCACTTGACCATTTAGTCACGGTAATTAAGCTTCGCCAAGCTCTGATGCTGCTCCTGGTCATTAGTAGCCTACCAAACTTGCTAACTGCCTGGTACTCAGCACTCTATTTTCCCTCTAATCACTCTGACAAGTCAATTTAGAACACATTCTTATTTACAATGATGGTCTACCCTGGCGGTCTACCCTACTCTAGCATGGACTTGTAGATGACCTGGAGCCAGTGGGTCTGGCGACGAATATGTAGCGAGGGCCAGCCGACTAGAGCAGACAGGATGCAGTGGTGGGTGGTATAAGGTGCTTTGGTAACAAAACGGATGGCACTGTGATAGACTGCATCCAATTTGCTGAGTAGAGTGTTGGAAGCTATTTTGTAGATGACATCACCGAAGTCGAGGATCGGTAGGATAGTCAGTTTTACGAGGGTATGTTTGGAAGCTATTCTATAGACGACAGGATGTCATTGCTTAATTACCTCAAGAACCACACCTGTGCGGAAACACCTTGCTTTCAATGTACTTTGTATCCCTCATTTACTCAAGTGTTTCCATTATTTGGGCAGTTACCTGTGTGCATGTATTTCTGTCCACTCTGCTGTATCAGGAGATCAATATTATTGCACATCTGATAATGTACACCACGGATAGCCAATATGCATGGTCCAATTATGTTCATTTCGGCTCATTTCTGGAGGAAGAAGTTGTATTTTGGATGATGTCGGCGTACTTTTTATTTTCATACATTTTGGAGTAGGACACACACCACACACACACACTGGTAGGACACACACACACACTGGTAGGACACACACACACACTGGTAGGACACACACACACACACTGGTAGGACACACACACACACTGGTAGGACACACACACACACACTGGTAGGACACACACACACACACTGGTAGGACACACACACACACACTGGTAGGACACACACACACACTGGTAGGACACCACACCACACACTGGTAGGACACACAATGACACACACACATGGGTAGGGACACACACACACACTGGTAGGACCACACACACACAACACTGGTAGGACACACACACACACTGGTAGGACACACACCACACTGGTAGGACACACACACACACTGGTAGGACAAACACAACACACACTGGTAGGACACACACACACACACTGGTAGGACACACACACACACACTGGTAGGACACACACACACACAACTGGTAGGACACACACACACACACACTGGTAGGACACACACACACACACACTGGTAGGAACACACACACACTGGTAGGACACACACACACACTGGTAGGACACACACACACACTGGTAGGACACACACACACACTGGTAGGGACACACACACACACTGGTAGGACACCACACACACACATGGTTAGGACACACACACACACTGGTAGGACACACACACCACACTGGTAGGACACACACACACACTGGTAGGACACACACACACACACTGGTAGGACACCACACACACACTGGTAGGACACACACACACTGGTAGGACACACACACACACTGGTAGGACACACACACACCCACTGGTAGGACACACACACACACTGGTAGGACACAACACAACACACTGGTAGGACACACACACACACACACACTGGTAGGACACACACACCACACTGGTAGGACCCACACACACACTGGTAGGGACACACACACACAACTGGTAGACACACACACACACACTGGTAGGACACACACACACACACACTGGTAGAACACACACACACCACACACACTGGTAGGACACACACACACACTGGTAGGACACACACACACACACTGGTAGGACACACACACACACTGGTAGGACACACACACACACTGGTAGGACACACACACACACTGGTAGGACACACACACACACACTGGTAGGACACACACACACACTGGTAGGACACACACACACACTGGTAGGACACACACACACACTGGTAGGGACACACACACACACACTGGTAGGACACACACACACACTGGTAGGACACACACACACACTGGTAGGACACACACACAACACTGGTAGGACACACACACACACACTGGTAGGACACACACACCACACTGGTAGGACACACACACACACTGGTAGGACACACACACACACTGGTAGGACACACACACACACTGGTAGGACACACACACACACACTGGTAGGACACACACACACACACTGGTAGGACCACAAGCAACAGATTCCTAAAAAATAATATGCACTGTGCAACCACACACCCTTAGTACATACCCCCCCCCCCCCCAATAGACCAGTCAAGACTGTTAACACCCCCCCCCCCAAGGCCCTAATAGACCAGTCTAGACATTAACCCCCCCCCAAATAGACCAGTTCTAGACTGTAACACCCCCACCCCCCACCCAAGGCCCTAATAGACAGTCTAGACATTAACCTCCCCTAATAGACCAGTCTAGACATTAACCCCCACCCAATAGACCAGTCTAGACAGTAACCCCCCCCCCATAGACCAGTCCTAGACTGTAACCCCCCCCCCCCATAGACCAGTCTAGACAGTAACCCCCCCCCCCCCCAATAGACCGGTCTAGACTGTACCCCCCCCCCCCCCCAATAGACCAGTCTAGACAGTAATCCCCCCAATAGACCAGTCTAGACAGTAATCCCCCCCAATTAGACCAGTCTAGACAGTAAACACCCCCCCCCCCCCAAGGCCCTGATAGACCAGTCTAGACAGTAACACCCCCCCCCCCCCACAAGGCCCTGATAGACCAGTCTAGACAGTAACCCCCCCCCCCCAAGGCCCTGATAGACCAGTCTAGACAGTAACACCCCCCCCCAGGCCCTGATAGACCAGACTAGACAGTAACCCCCCCCCCCCCCCCCCCAAGGCCCTGATAGACCAGTCTAGACAGTAACACCCCCCCCCCCCCCCAAGGCCCTGATAGACCAGTCTAGACAGTAACAACCCCCCCCCCCCCCCCCCAAGGCCCTGATAGACCAGTCTAGACAGTAACACCCCCCCCCAAGGCCCTGATAGACCAATCTAGACAGTAACACCCCCCCCCCCCCCCAAGGCCCTAATAGCCCAGTCTAGACAGTAACAGCCCCCCCCCCCCCAAGGCCCTGATAGCCCAGTCTAGACAGTAACACCCCCCCCCCCAGGCCCTAATAGACCAGTCTAGACAGTAACACCCCCCCCCCCCCCAAGGCCCTGATAGCCCAGTCTAGACAGTAACACCCCCCCCCAGGCCCTAATAGACCAGTCTAGACAGTAACACCCCCCCCCCCCCCCAAGGCCCTGATAGACCAGTCTAGACAGTAACACCCCCCCCCCCCCCCCCCCCCCAAGGCCCTGATAGCCCAGTCTAGACAGTAACACCCCCCCTCCAGGCCCTAATAGACCAGTCTAGACAGTAACACCCCCCCCCCCCCGCCCCCCAAGGCCCTGATAGACCAGTCTAGACAGTAACACCCCCCCCCCCCTCCCCCAAGGCCCTGATAGACCAGTCTATCAGTAAAGACAGTGTTTGTGTCGGTGTTGCCATGTCACATTCCTTAGTTATCCTAATCCTGTTTTTAATCCTGATTTTAATCCTGTTTTTAATCCGTTTGGTTCAATGCCTACCACTGCTGTTTTCTAATTGCACCGGCCCAGATAGACTGCTACATGGACAGACAGAAATTACATTTTTATTTAACCCCTTCTTCCTCCCCACGCCTCGCAGAGCTGCTGTCCCAGTTGTCAGGGGTGCGTAGGTCGGCGGGCAGCCAGCTGAGTTCAGGTCCTTCAGCCTCCCAGCTACAGCAGCTCCAGGTTTGTAGTCCATAGGAGGGTCAGCAACCAGAGGGTCGACAGTTCGAATCCTAGAGCCCTCCGGTTGTTGTTATCAGTAGCCTAGAATCTGATGCAATTCTTCTGCCATTTATGCCCTTAAGTGAAGCACTTTAACTCTTCATCGTCTTCTACGACTTCTTGTTCATCACTTCCTCCGTCCCCTCTCCTCCGCTTCCCTCTCTTCCAACTTCCTGTCTTCATCTTCTCCTCCTCCCACTTCGGTCTTCTTCGTCCTCATCACTTCGTCCTGTAGATGCAGCTCCAGGTGGATTGGCAGCAGACCCAGGCTACCAGGCAGCAGTTGGAGACGGCCCGGGGCACCTCGCAACGCGGCAGCCGCACCTCCAACTTCGCAGGGAATCACAACGCCAACCCTGGCGCCAACTTCTTCAACAACCTTAGTCCCAACCCGGAGCAGCAGGAGCCCAACACACAGAGCAGCACCTCCCAGTTCCTTCTCAACAGGTTGGCAACTGTCTGCTACTCTTCATTTATACTAGTTATTCTCTTGACCGAGAGGCTTGTCTGCCCGTTAGATGTGGGTGATGGATTGTTTTTGTAATAGAACTCCATTTGTCCCTCCCCCTCCAGACTGAGTGAGCCGAGGTTGTCAGAAGCAGAACACCAGCTATGTGAGGGCCAGTGGGCGGACCGCTCTCTCTTCGTCACGGAGCTCCTCCTCTCCACCCTGCTGGCCAATCCCGACCACAGCGAAGACGACGACGACGACGATCTCCGTGACTACCACGATGCCGTGACGCGAGGCTCGGATGCCTTCGCCGCCTTCGAAGATATGGCCTGCGTGGGGGTCATGACCCTAGACGTGGCTCTGCAGAACCTCAACCTCCGAGAACTGAAGAACGAGCAGCATCCCCCGGCGTTGCCGTAGCCACCACCAAAGTTGTGTGGGGGGGGGGGGGTCTAGATTGTCATCTCATCTGTCACCCCCCACCACATTCTATTACAATGTGTACATTTTTTTATTTTTTTATTTTACCTTTATTTTACCAGGCAAGTCAGTTAAGAACACATTCTTATTTTCAATGACGGCCTAGGAACAGTGGGTTAACTGCCTGTTCAGGGGCAGAACGACAGATTTGTACCTTGTCAGCTCGGGGGTTTGAACTCACAACCTTCCGGTTACTAGTCCAACGCTCTAACCACTAGGCTACCCTGCCGCCCCACATGACAGGACACAGAATGTGAACGTGAGAGAGCGAGTGTTGTGAGGAAATTGAACAATTTATAATGCATCTATATAAATGTTTATGAATGAAAGCGGATAATCAACACCACATGAAGACGTGTTTGACTGCTTGGCCCCCAGCAGGTGAACGTAGGTCAGATAGATGGGTAGGTATAGCAGCTTGATCATTTATTATCATAGAGTCGTCCACAGACACACAAGAGGACAGACAGACAGTGGGAAGATCTCAATTGCCCCCTATCCCTTAAAACCCAGTGGGTTTTGAGGAGACGTCTTCCCAGATTCTCTCCTCCTACGCCTCCTGGATATTTATGAAAACCTACTTTGATGGTTTGCCACAACAAACGTTGGCACGTCCAGATTGTTCACCACTGTGCTCCCTCTTCTCAACTACAGTCACTGTTACATATTAAACTGCTATCACAAATCGGGGAGTCGGGTATCATCGCAGAGATGTTTTAACTCCTATAGGATAGCATATGTGTGTTCGGTCTATGGCTAATCTTCCTAACCTGCTCTGTCAATTATAGGGGGGTGTTTTTAATTTACATTTTTAGGTCTACACAAATGATTCACTTCTCAGAGACTGTTGATTGGTTTAGTTCCTACCATGTGACCTCCTGCTTTATGCCAACTGACCTGTGGCTCAGTTTTTTTGAGTTGCATATCCAGAGAGAAGCTTTATACAGTATGCATAACACTACATAAAGGAGGTAATTAGACATGTTACACAGGAGGACCATAGACGATCCACAAGACTGGTATAAAAAGGGATTGGTTTTTATTTTCTTCTAAAAGGCAGGTCTGAATGTAGGTGTTTGCTATAGAATCACTTTTAGCTTTTACATCACGATGGTTGATTTATATGGACAGACATGGGGGAGGGGGCTGATCCTAGATCAGTACTTTATGACACCGACACTCTCCTGCCAGTTTACGTAGTGCCCCCCCCCCCCCCCCCCCCCCCCCCCCCCCCCCCTGACTGACAGTATTCCTCAATTGCAGAGATGCTAATCTGACAGAGTGACTGGAGAGAGTCTCTCTCTGTCTCTCCGTCTCTCCGTCTCTCTCTGTCTGTCTCTCTCTGTCTCTCTCTTTGTCTCTCTGTCTCTCTCTCTGTCTCTCTCTCTCTGTCTCTCTCTCTCTCCATCTCTCTCTGTCTCTCTCTCTCTGTCTCTCTCTCTGTCTCTCTCTCTGTCTCTCTCTCAGATGACCCTTTGCCTCCAATGCCTTTAACAAATGCAATGTATGATTACATGTTTTTGGTGTTTTGGAAAACGCGAATTAAAAAGAAAAAAAAAAACAGGGTAAACTGTTCAACTTGGGGAGGACAATAAAATTAGTTTTGGATGTAAAATGAACTACACCATCGCTGTCTAGAGACTCCTAAATGCGACATCCCCGTCACTATTCTGTAGAAAGAGGTGCCCAGCAGCTAACCATCTATTTTTCGGCAGGTAGCATAGCGGTTAAGGGCATTTGGCCAGTAACCTAAAAGGCTGCTGGTTCGAATCCCTGAGCTGACTAGGTGAGAGAACTTAACCCTAATTGATCCTGTAAGTCTCTCTGGATAAGAGCGTCTGCTGAACGACCACACTAGAAAGAATGATAGGAGAACTAGGCCTGGATTGAAGCTAACCATCCAGGAGGTGTTGGTCTACAATCTTCATCCCTCACACTTGGTATTCTGAAAGTGCCAGAATACCTATGTTGATGCATTTTTTTTAAACCTTTATTTAACTCGGCAAGTCAATTAAGAAGAAATTCTTATTTTCAATGACGGCCTAGGAACAGTGGGGTTAACTGGCTGTTCAGGGGCAAAACAACAGATTTGTACCTTGACAGCTCGGGGATTTGAACTTGCAACCTTCCGGTTACTAGTCCAACACTCTAACCACTAGGCTACCCTGCCGCCCCAAATCCATTTGGCATAGCCACATCAGGACATAACATGCTGCTGCCCCATGAGGGGAGTGTTAGTAGTTGTAGGTTTATATACTGTGTCTAGCTGTAAAGAGCAGTCTGAATGTATAAGGGGGGGGGGGGGGGGGGGGGGGGACTGCAGCATGGTCAAGTATTTATTTTTGTTTAACCAGGCGAGTCGGTAAAGAACATATTCTCATTTACAATGATGGCCTGGGGACAAGACTAATGGCCACTTGGTGAGAGTGAGAAATAATGAGATTGCCTCTTCTCTTCAGTCTCCATGCGCTCCAAGTGGCACCCTATTCTCTATATAGTGTCCTACCTTTTGACCAGAGTGCTATGGGCCCTGATCAAAAGTAGGGAACTCTAAAGACAAATCGGGTTCCATTTGTGATGCTACCTCTCGTTGCTCTGCAGTGGGTGTGACTGCGCCAGCATTCCATGCTGTTACCAAGGGGCATTAATGGGGGGACGTAGTTAATATGAGGGATAAACTCAGCACTATATGTTAAACACATCAAGTGGGTGTCCATCCTAGGGCTCCCATTACAACAACACTGACCTCTTCTCTTTTTCACATCAGCATTTAGAACAAAGTCATTGACATTTTACTCTCGGGTCACACATGCCCAAAGTAGAACCTAAAGGAAATGAGTTGTTTCTATAAAAACGTCATTATTTATTCTGGTTCTTTTTAAACCAGGGTTGTATTAATGAAGCACCAAACAGAGGGGCAGAGCATACCCTTTAAATGTGCCCAGAGGGGCCGAGCGTACCCTTTAAATGTACCCAGAGGGGCAGAGCGTACCCTTTAAATGTACCCAGAGGGGCAGAGCGTACCCTTTAAATGTACCCAGAGGGGCAGAGCGTACCCTTTAAATGTACCCAGAGGGGCAGAGCATACCCTTTAAATGTGCCCAGAGGGCCAGAGAGTACCCTTTAAATGTGCCCAGAGGGCCAGAGAGTACCCTTTAAATGTGCCCGGAGGGCCAGAGAGTACCCTTTAAATGTGCCCAGAGGGGCAGAGCGTACCCTTTAAATGTACCCAGAGGGGCAGAGCATACCCTTTAAATGTACCCAGAGGGGCAGAGCATACCCTTTAAATGTACCCAGAGGGGCAGAGCATACCCTTTAAATGTACCCAGAGGGGCAGAGCATACCCTTTAAATGTACCCAGAGGGGCGGAGCATACCCTTTAAATGTACCCAGAGGGGCAGAGCATACCCTTTAAATGTACCCAGAGGGGCAGAGCATACCCTTTAAATGTGCCCAGAGGGGCAGAGCATACCCTTTAAATGTACCCAGAGGGGCAGAGCATACCCTTTAAATGTACCCAGAGGGGCAGAGCATACCCTTTAAATGTACCCAGCGGGGCAGAGCATACCCTTTAAATGTACCCAGCGGGGCAGAGCATACCCTTTAAATGTACCCAGCGGGGCAGAGCATACCCTTTAAATGTACCCAGAGGGGCAGAGCATACCCTTTAAATGTACCCAGAGGGGCATAGCATACCCTTTAAATGTACCCAGAGGGGCAGAGCATACCCTTTAAATGTACCCAGAGGGGCAGAGCATACCCTTTAAATGTACCCAGAGGGGCAGAGCATACCCTTTAAATGTACCCAGCGGGGCAGAGCATACCCTTTAAATGTACCCAGAGGGGCAGAGCATACCCTTTAAATGTACCCAGCGGGGCAGAGCATACCCTTTAAATGTACCCAGCGGGGCAGAGCATACCCTTTAAATGTACCCAGAGGGGCAGAGCATACCCTTTAAATGTACCCAGCGGGGGCAGAGCATACCCTTTAAATGTACCCAGCGGGGCAGAGCATACCCTTTAAATGTACCCAGCGGGGCAGAGCATACCCTTTAAATGTACCCAGAGGGGCAGAGCATACCCTTTAAATGTACCCAGCGGGGCAGAGCATACCCTTTAAATGTACCCAGAGGGGCGGAGCATACCCTTTAAATGTACCCAGCGGGGCAGAGCATACCCTTTAAATGTACCCAGCGGGGCAGAGCATACCCTTTAAATGTACCCAGCGGGGCAGAGCATACCCTTTAAATGTACCCAGCGGGGCAGAGCATACCCTTTAAATGTACCCAGCGGGGCAGAGCATACCCTTTAAATGTACCCAGCGGGGCAGAGCATACCCTTTAAATGTACCCAGCGGGGCAGAGCATACCCTTTAAATGTACCCAGCGGGGCAGAGCATACCCTTTAAAGAAAAGCATAATGCGTGGTCATAAAACACAACAAAATAAAAATGTCATAAAGAGACGATTCGTCTATAGAGCATTTCAATTAAACCTATTTATTTAACAAGGCAAGTCAGAATGACGGCCTACCTCGGCCAAACCCGAACGACGCTGGGCCAATTGTGCGCTGTCCTCCGGGACTGGTTATGACTGCAGTGACGCTTCTTGCAGACTGCTGCGCTACGCGGGAGCCCAATTTTAAAAGGGAGACTCGGTGACAATGAACATTGATGAAACTACAGATGTCGTAGTGTAGGCCTTACCTCGGTTAGTGCAGTTATAGGCGTGTGATCGTCGCGTGACAACAAACGTAGTCGTTCCACGGTTTATATCCATATCGCTGAGCGTACCTTTAATAATGGTTAAAAACACACAAAAAAACATTGAATACTATGCCACACCCTCTTAGCTCAGACCACACCCACAACACACAATAACCACACCCGCAACACACTGTTTGGTATGCTTTGTAATTTTAATTCCCGTAATTTCATTTGTTTTTAAATGCAGACACATTTTTTAAAATCTTTTTTTTTCCACAAAAACATTTCAACTTAAAACTTTACGGTACAATTATTATGCAAGTCAGAAGAGCTTTAGTCTTAGCTGAAGCTCAGGCTTGGAGGAGGGACTGATTATCAAACGGGTTAAACAGTGAAGCAGTATATAAAGACGACATCGAGCAGTAGACAGCTAGCGCTACCTAGTGGACAAAGCTCTGTCTGCACCCTCAGTAGAGACAGCTAGCGCTACCTAGTGGACAAAGCTCTGTCTGCACCCTCAGTAGAGACAGCTAGCGCTACCTAGTGGACAAAGCTCTGTCTGCACCCTCAGTAGAGACAGCTAGCGCTACCTAGTGGACAAAGCTCTGTCTGCACCCTCAGTAGAGACAGCTAGCGCTACCTAGTGGACAAAGCTCTGTCTGCACCCTCAGTAGAGACAGCTAGCGCTACCTAGTGGACAAAGCTCTCTCTGCACCCTCAGTAGAGACAGCTAGCGCTACCTAGTGGACAAAGCTCTGTCTGCACCCTCAGTAGAGACAGCTAGCGCTACCTAGTGGACAAAGCTCTGTCTGCACCCTCAGTAGAGACAGCTAGCGCTACCTAGTGGACAAAGCTCTGTCTGCACCCTCAGTAGAGACAGCTAGCGCTACCTAGTGGACAAAGCTCTGTCTGCACCCTCAGTAGAGACAGCTAGCGCTACCTAGTGGACAAAGCTCTGTCTGCACCCTCAGTAGAGACAGCTAGCGCTACCTAGTGGACAAAGCTCTGTCTGCACCCTCAGTAGAGACAGCTAGCGCTACCTAGTGGACAAAGCTCTGTCTGCACCCTCAGTAGAGACAGCTAGCACCACCTAGTGGACGAAGTGAGGACTGGAACCGTTTCATCCTCGGGAGCAGTAGCAGTGCTAGCCTGGAAATCCAACCTGAATTCAGCTCCCTTTATTACAGTAGTGAAACCATTCTAAAACGTAGCGTGATTCAGTCTGGCTTTCTGGGCTAAAAGCAACAGCGCCACCCTCTGGGGAGACAATACCGTTTCACCCATCCACCCTAAGAAGAACAGTGTCTCTACAGAGAGAGAGAGAGAGAGAGAGAGACAGCGGTGCAGTCACAACAAGCAGCTTGATCTAATATTAACGTTCAGAAAATAAACCCTTTTGTCACATTCTGTTCCGTTCCCGCAGAACACCTGAGAGGGGGTTGGCTGTCTGCTATCACACGTCGGCATGGTAACAACACAGGAGGCTGCTGATTGGAGGACGGCTCATAATAATGTCTGGAACGGAGCAAATGGAACGGCATCAGACACCTGGAAACCATGGAAACCAATGTGTTTGATACCATTCCGCTGATTTCGCTCCAGTCATTACCACGAGCCAGTCCTCCCCAATTAAGGTGCCACCTGTGGGTAACAAACTGTCACCAACTCCCAATTGGCAACTACATCAGCCATTGGTTATTGTTTTGATCGATGATCGGTAGCTAATATTGATTGATCAAAATGTGGTCCCTCTCTACCTTGAGCGGTGCATCAGCCTATCAGGACTGAGAATGCATGAAAATAAGAATGACCAAGTGTGTCCCAAAAGGGTCTCAATCTATGGAAGCAGATTAATGCCAAAATGTTGGCAGGAATAAGACTTCATAGCCCACAGAGCAACTCAGTGTTTGTCAAAGAAAAAGGAACGTGAGCCGCTAGAGCAATCTCCCGTCTACAGACCTATTCTGAGAAGAGCTGATTTGAGACCAGCCCTTAAGTGTTACCAGTCTAAGCTCTGTCCTTAGTGATACTGATTTCAGGCCTGCTGTTAACATATGGGCCAGACATGAATGGTAAAAAAAAAACAGTGTAATATATATAGGCTTTCTCTGTCCATTTCCTACTTTTCAAACAAGTGACCCCAGTCTGGCCGCTCAATAAAGCGGTATAGGGAAACAAAATTACAAAGTGTTTTTTATCTAAAATAAAAATGGTAATTTAAAAGTCTGCATCTGTATCGGCAAACTGAGGCGAGGAGAGCGCACTGGGTTAGAGTCGAACCGTGGTCAATCGCGTTGGAACGGAGGAGATTGTTTTTCCTGTGTCGTCACGTCCACTTCCTGGTTAAGGGCTAGGTTTAAAATAACAAAGGTTAAGACAATAGGATTCTAATATCCCCTAAGTCTTTGCATAAATACGGAACAAGTCTAAACAATGGGACTAGCAATGTGAGTCAAAATGACAAAGTGACTGTTCGCAGTAGCCTATAGAAAGTTTGCCAACCAAAGTGGAAAACAAACCCACAATCGTAGTGAATTTCCCGCTAACTACACAGCCAACAAATCGGATAACTGTTTTTACTGTTATTCTATTCATAAAAAATAAAATAAAATGATCTAGTCACTTTATTACTTGATTTTCACGACCGCTAAATCCTGCAGAATCAGCAACGGTGCTGCTGTTCAAATGAAAATATTTATTTTCTAACGTTTCGCATTGAAAATAAATGAAATCGTCTTAACCTTTGTTACCTAGGTTACAGGCGATAGCGTCATAGCCTAAGACCCGTTGCCAGCGATCTCCCATTGGTTCCCAGCGCATTCCGCCACCCTCACGGTGTATGGAGTGCTTCACTCAGATGGTAGAAAAATATAGTCTATTTATTCCTCTTCATTGTTACATCGCAGCTTTCAGGATAACTAGCACTACAAGAGAAGAAAAATTAAACCATGAGGGCAATGAGACGTCATCAACTCTCGTCTAGACACTTCAGGTTATTTTTTTGTCTTTCTTGCACTTGATAATTCATGGTTAATAATAATAATTATTATAGTTGTCTTTTCATTGGCATTATTTGGCAACACGTTTGTATTTTTTAAATGGTTTTTTAGTTTTTGTTTTGAGGTACTTTACAATATGGTTACGATGTAAATTCCACAGTACCTAGAAATGACTGTATTGATCACACAGTAAAACACTACTTTACAATATGGTTACGATGTAAATTCCACAGTACTTAGAAATGACTGTATCGATCACACAGTAAAACACTACTTTACAAGGCAAATGACCATTTCAGAATAGATGTTTTCATGAGAAAAAACGCAGCACAACGAAATAAAAATACAAAATAAAATAACAGCGACTCCTCGCATTGGGGGGGTTGTTGTTCAGATTTGAAAAACAAAGCCACACTTTCATTAATTTGTTCATTTACAAGTGAGGTGACTCTGATAAAAATGCTGGTGATGACCAATGCAACTGCAAAATCCTCAATATAAACCCGAGATGGAGAGAGACTTGCCACAAACCCTGTTTTAACTTGGGCAGAGACATTGATATGTGCCCTTTATCCAACTCTATGCCTCCATGTCTTGTATGAGCTACAGGTACCCTCATATTAGCCCCTGATATCAGACCTATCACCCCTCCCTAATGTCACCCCTGATATCAGACCTATCCCCCCCTCCCTAATGTCACCCCTGATATCAGACCTATCCCCCCCTCCCTAATGTCACTCCTGATATCAGACCTATCCCCCCTCCCTAATGTCACCCCTGATATCAGACCCCCCTCCCTAATGTCACTCCTGATATCAGACCTATCACCCTCCCTAATGTCACCCCTGATATCAGACCTATCCCCCCTCCCTAATGTCACTCCTGATATCAGACCTATCCCCCCTTCCTAATGTCACTCCTGATATCAGACCTATCACCCTCCCTAATGTCACCCCTGATATCAGACCTATCCCCCCTCCCTAATGTCACCCCTGATATCAGACCTATCCCCCCTCAATGTCACCCCTGATATCAGACCTATCCCCCCTCCCTAATATTACTGCTGATATCAGACCTATCCCCCCCTCTCTAATGTCACTCCTGATATCAGACCTATCCCCCCTTATTGTCACTCCGGATATCAGACCTATCCCCCCTTATTGTCACTCCTGATATCAGACCTATCCCCCCCTCCCTAATGTCACTCCTGATATCAGACCTATCCCCCCTCCCTATTGTCACCCCTGATATCAGACCTAACCCCCCTCCCTAATGTCACTCCTGATATCAGACCTATCCCCCCTTATTGTCACTCCTGATATCAGACCTATCCCCCCTCCCTAATGTCACTCCTGATATCAGACCTATCCCCCCTTATTGTCACTCCTGATATCAGACCTATCCCCCCTTATTGTCACTCCTGATATCAGTGGGGACTACTATACTGTTGACAGAGGTGGGTGGGAGACGGTGTGTGATTGGCTACTATACTGTTGACAGAGGTGGGTGGGAGACGGTGTGTGATTGGCTACTATACTGTTGACAGAGGTGGGTGGGAGACGGTGTGTGATTGGCTACTATACTGTTGACAGAGGTGGGTGGGAGACGGTGTGTGATTGGCTACTATACTGTTGACAGAGGTGGGTGGGAGACGGTGTGTGATTGGCTACTATACTGTTGACAGAGGTTGGTGGGGGACGTTGTGTGATTGGCTACTATACTGTTGACCGAGGTGGGTGGGAGACGGTGTGTGATTGGCTACTATACTGTTGACCGAGGTGGGTGGGAGACGGTGTGTGATTGGCTACTATACTGTTGACCGAGGTGGGTGGGAGACGGTGTGTGATTGGCTACTATACTGTTGACCGAGGTGGGTGGGAGACGGTGTGTGATTGGCTACTATACTGTTGATCCACTTCCAACACTTGTCTTGTCTTGGAACGAACAGACAACAGGAAATCTGGAACGAACATTCTCCGACCACGTTCTCTTGAGTACGTTCATGTGAGGACAAAGTGTGGCGAATGTAAAAAACAAACATTCAATTTGAGACGCATTCCCCTCTTGTGTATTACCTCACGCTGCACCTCCCCTACTGTATACCTCACGCTGCACCTCCCCTACTGTATTACCTCACGCTGCACCTCCCCCTACTGTATTACCTCACGCTGCACCTCCCCCTACTGTATTACCTCACGCTGCACCTCCCCCTACTGTATTACCTCACGCTGCACCTCCCCCTACTGTATTACCTCACGCTGCACCTCCCCCTACTGTATTACCTCACGCTGCACCTCCCCCTACTGTATTACCTCACGCTGCACCTCCCCTAGTGTATTACCTCACGCTGCACCTCCCCTAGTGTATTACCTCACGCTGCACCTCCCCTAGTGTGTTACCTCACACTGCACCTCCCCTAGTGTGTTACCTCACACTGCACCTCCCCTCCCCTACTGTATTACCTCATGCTGCACCTCCCCTACTGTATTACCTCACACTGCACCTCCCCTAGTGTATTACCTCACACTGCACCTCCCCTAGTGTATTACCTCACGCTGCACCTCCCCTACTGTATTACCTCACGCTGCACCTCCCCTACTGTATTACCTCACACTGTACCTCCCCTAGTGTATTACCTCACACTTCACCTCCCCTACTGTATTACCTCACGCTGCACCTCCCCTACTGTATTACCTCACACTGCACCTCCCCTACTGTATTACCTCACGCTGCACCTCCCCCTACTGTATTACCTCACGCTGCACCTCCCTTACTGTATTACCTCACACTGCACCTCCCCTAGTGTATTACCTCACACTTCACCTCCCCTACTGTATTACCTCACGCTGCACCTCCCCTACTGTATTACCTCACGCTGCACCTCCCCCTACTGTATTACCTCACGCTGCACCTCCCCTACTGTATTACCTCACGCTGCACCTCCCCTACTGTATTACCTCACGCTGCACCTCCCCTAGTGTATTACCTCACGCTGCACCTCCCCTACTGTATTACCTCACGCTGCACCTCCCCTAGTGTATTACCTCACGCTGCACCTCCCCTACTGTATTACCTCACGCTGCACCTCCCCTACTGTATTACCTCACACTGTACCTCCCCTAGTGTATTACCTCACACTTCACCTCCCCTACTGTATTACCTCACGCTGCACCTCCCCTACTGTATTACCTCACACTGCACCTCCCCTACTGTATTACCTCACGCTGCACCTCCCCCTACTGTATTACCTCACGCTGCACCTCCCTTACTGTATTACCTCACACTGCACCTCCCCTAGTGTATTACCTCACACTTCACCTCCCCTACTGTATTACCTCACGCTGCACCTCCCCTACTGTATTACCTCACGCTGCACCTCCCCCTACTGTATTACCTCACGCTGCACCTCCCCTACTGTATTACCTCACGCTGCACCTCCCCTACTGTATTACCTCACGCTGCACCTCCCCTAGTGTATTACCTCACGCTGCACCTCCCCTACTGTATTACCTCACGCTGCACCTCCCCTAGTGTATTACCTCACGCTGCACCTCCCCTACTGTATTACCTCACGCTGCACCTCCCCTCCCCTACTGTATTACCTCATGCTGCACCTCCCCTACTGTATTACCTCACGCTGCACCTCCCCTAGTGTATTACCTCACGCTGCACCTCCCCTAGTGTATTACCTCACACTGCACCTCCCCTAGTGTATTACCTCACTCTGCACCTCCCCTACTGTATTACCTCACACTGCACCTCCCCTACTGTATTACCTCACGCTGCACCTCCCCTACTGTATTACCTCACCCTGCACCTCCCCTACTGTATTACCTCACGCTGCACCTCCCCTACTGTATTACCTCACGCTGCACCTCCCCTAGTGTATTACCTCACACTGCACCTCCCCTACTGTATTACCTCACGCTGCACCTCCCCTACTGTATTACCTCACCCTGCACCTCCCCTACTGTATTACCTCACGCTGCACCTCCCCTACTGTATTACCTCACGCTGCACCTCCCCTACTGTATTACCTCACGCTGCACCTCCCCTAGTGTATTACCTCACGCTGCACCTCCCCTAGTGTATTACCTCACACTGCACCTCCCCTAGTGTATTACCTCACACTGCACCTCCCCTACTGTATTACCTCACGCTGCACCTCCCCTACTGTATTACCTCACGCTTCACCTCCCCTACTGTATTACCTCACGCTGCACCTCCCCTACTGTATTACCTCACGCTGCACCTCCCCTAGTGTATTACCTCACACTGCACCTCCCCTACTGTATTACCTCACGCTGCACCTCCCCTAGTGTATTACCTCCCACTCCCCCTACTGTATTACCTCACGCTGCACCTCCCCTAGTGTATTACCTCACGCTTCACCTCCCCTAGTGTTTTACCTCCCACTCCCCCTACTGTATTACCTCACGCTGCACCTCTCCTAGTGTATTACCTCACGCTGCACCACCCCTACTGTATTACCTCACGCTGCACCTCCCCTAGTGTATTACTTTACGCTGCACATCCCCTAGTGTATTACCTCACCCTGCACCTCCCCTAGTGTATTACCTCACGCTGCACCTCCCCTAGTGTATTACCTCACGCTGCACCTCCCCGTTCACTGATCCTTCTTCCAACCAGGACAATGGCAACAATAGAGACCAAACAAGATACGCACAAAGCAAACATTTTAGTTCATAACTTTCAGCTACGTATGTGAATTGTAATAATGTAGCTAACCAGATAGTTTAAACAGGCAATCATGACCTAAAACTCTGGAGGGTCGGAGATGTCAACTCTTCGTGGGTAGCTGTCTAACAATTCTTTGTGGCTATCTGCATAGCTAACAGTACTAGTTGCTAGCCTGTTAGCCCTATTATGGACTTGTGATCTACGGTATGTACGTAGGTAAAACACGCCAAGATTAATACAGCATCTAGTTACTGATTTATTAAGATAAAATATTGTAGTCAGGCAACATATGTGATTTGAAAAGGCGACATTTCATTCGGAAGTCGAGTGTAATTTTCTCTCACTTTAGCTCAAATAATGTCCGCCATCGATTTCAAGAAATGTCGTTTCATTTTTTTTTTATGTGGTTTTTGCTTCATATTTTTTCTTGGATACTTTCTGTTGAAGCATCGATGTTTTAGAGACGTGCCATCCGTCCTCCGTTTCACATACTTTGATTTGGACTCCTGCTCCGACCCTCCAGTGCTCGGAGCACGCTAGTATGCAGAAACACCCACAGAGTCACCCTGACCGGTTACATATGAGGTCGAGCGAGAGATGAGAATTAGTTTAGGGAGCCTCCAGAATTGGCTCTGAGTGTGTGTGTGTGTGTGTTGGTTGGATGGTTTCAGTATCTTGGCTGATGGGTCTGCATGATATATTGTAATGTTGCCATGGCAGCAAGTATGACAGGTTAATTTGGCATGGTGTAACTCAGTGTTTCCCAAACTCAGTCCTTTGTTTTTTTGCCCCAAGCACTACACAGCGGATTAAATTAACCGACTTATCATCAAGCGTTGATTATTTGAAATCAGCTGTTTAGTGCTAGGGGCAAAAACCAAAACATTCACGTGGGGGGGGGGGGGGGGACTCTGGTGTAACTCACCCTGTAAAGCTATCCTAACCAACACACACACACACCTCTTATACTATACTCTTAGCACAAGAGAATGTGCAGTTTCTTAGAGAAAGGAACCGGTTTGATTATTGATTAATTTACTGCTGCAAAAGGGACGGTTCAGAATCCTGGAGCTGATAAAAAGGTTTCCTCAGTATCTTTGGTAAAAAAAATAAAAAATAAAGATTATTCTGAAATTAAGAAATGAGAAAAAAAGCCCATGTACTCAATTTAAATTTCAAATAGTGGATTAAAAACATAGTTCAGACAGAATAACTGGTGTTATTATATAACTATTATATTATTTTATTATTATTATTATATATTATTATATAATAACTCTACGCCTCAGGTTCTAGGGCCAGGGTGACTCAAGCATGACATCATACCTCCCACGAGGATAGTATTTACAGTACAAATGACATTTATAAAAACATTCAAATAGGGTATTTCATCTTTAAAATAGGGTATTTCATCTTTAAAATAGGCTATTTCATCTTTAAAATGTACAGGAACACAGTTAAAATTTTAGACATCATCTTCTGGGAACTGGTTTCTATGGTAACAGCTAAAAAGAAAAAAGAAATATATATATGTGTAAATTTAAAATGAAAGCAGTCCCACCACCCCTGGGAGGATTTGAAGGTTGCCGCGGCAACAAGACCCTGTGTGTTCCAACCTTTCCTTCCAGGCTATCTAGCTAGCATGTTAGGGTCATAGGTAACTATGAAGGGGCAGGGAGGGAGGGAGGGGGGGGGTGGGGGGGTTGGTTGACCAGCCAAGCACACATCTTCTGTTTTAAAGCAAAGCTGCAGTACAACAAAATCCCAATCAAACAATACATTATGTAAAACATTTCTTTTGGGCATTCAGTATAGCTACTAAACCGACAACGCTGCTGCCTCCTAGCGCAGGCCGCAACTATTAACGCAATTAAATATATATTCATATACAACTTTAGGCATTTCGCATAGATGTTGTGCAAATGATTCTGTTATGGTCAGTGTTTGTGTGTCTATCTCTGTGTGTTTGTGTGTCACGGTCTACTACCGAGGACTGCGTTTAGTCTTTTTTCATATTTATATCACTGTGTAAAACACTACAGTGGTGTCTTAACGTACAGTAGAGCCCTATTCACAGGGGACTGGTATTACTATAGAACGTTGGCTATGGAATTATCACCCCAGCAGGTCCGTTTTTCCAGTGGACGATTTCGAGCCGGATTAGTTTTACCAAACTGCCCCTGTAATATTTTTTAAATGATTTTTATACCTCATTCACAATTGACCGATATTGTCAAATGAATTGAGAAATTAAATCCGACCATTAAACCTCTACGCTACACTTCATGGTTCTTATTGATATGGATCCAAACTGAAGGTCATTAGGTCAATATTAGACTATTCCTAGACAAGTGAACTGAAGGTCATTAGGTCAATATTAGACTATTCCTAGACATGTGAACTGAAGGTCATTAGGTAATCCTGTCTGAATCGTCCCTGACATGTTGGGGTAATAATTACATACCAGTCCCGTGTGAAAAGGGCTTAATATGTATGTCTATAATATGTCAATCTGTAATATGTAAGTCTGTAATATGTAAGTCTGTAATATGTAAGTCTGTAATATGTAAGTCTGTAATATGTCAGTCTGTAATATGTAAGTCTGTAATATGTATGTCTATAATATGTAAGTCTGTAATATGTCAGTCTGTAATATGTAAGTCTGTAATATATGTCTCTGATATATGTACAAAGCCTTTAAAGTCTCACACCCATTGACTTTCTCCACATTTTGTTGTTGTTATAGAATTTTAAAATGGATTCAATTGAGGTTCTGTATCACTGGCCTCTACACACAATATCCCATCGTGACATCACAATACCCCATCGTGACATCACAATACCCCATCGTGACATCACAATACCCCATCGTGACATCACAATACCCCATCGTGACATCACAATAATGTCAAAGTGGAATGATGTTTTTAGATTTTTTATTTTTTTTACACAGTAATTAAAAATTAAAAACTGAAATGTCTTGAGTCAATAAGTATCCAAACCCCTTTGTTAAGTCTAAATGAGTTCAGGAGTAAATATTTGCATAACATGCTGCATGGATTCACTCTGTGTGTAAAAATAGTGTTTAAACAAGATTTTTTAATGGCTATCTCATCTCTGTACTCCACACATACAATTATCTGTAAGGTTCCTCAGATGAACAGTGAATTTCATTCCCAGATTTAACCACAAAGACCAGGGAGGTTTTCCAATGTTTTTGCAAAGAAGGTCACCGATTGGTAGATGGTGTGAACATATAAAAAACAGACATTGGGTAACCCTTCGATCGTGGTGAAGTTATTCATTACACTACCGGTGTATCAATACACCCAGTCACTACAAATATACAGGCGTCCTTCTTCCTAACTCAGTTACCCTTCGATCGTGGTGAAGTTATTCATTACACTACCGGTGTATCAATACACCCAGTCACTACAAATATACAGGCGTCCTTCCTAACTCAGTTACCCTTCGATCGTGGTGAAGTTATTCATTACACTACCGGTGTATCAATACACCCAGTCACTACAAATATACAGGCGTCCTTCTTCCTAACTCAGTTACCCTTCGATCGTGGTGAAGTTATTCATTACACTACCGGTGTATCAATACACCCAGTCACTACAAATATACAGGCGTCCTTCTTCCTAACTCAGTTACCCTTCGATCGTGGTGAAGTTATTCATTACACTACCGGTGTATCAATACACCCAGTCACTACAAATATACAGGCGTCCTTCTTCCTAACTCAGTTACCCTTCGATCGTGGTGAAGTTATTCATTACACTACCGGTGTATCAATACACCCAGTCACTACAAATATACAGGCGTCCTTCTTCCTAACTCAGTTACCCTTTGATCGTGGTGAAGTTATTCATTACACTACCGGTGTATCAATACACCCAGTCACTACAAATATACAGGCGTCCTTCTTCCTAACTCAGTTACCCTTCGATCGTGGTGAAGTTATTCATTACACTAC
>NC_034176.2:4897840-4982840 GCF_002021735.2 Oncorhynchus kisutch | reverse complement strand
GGGGGGGGGTTAGGGTTGTATGTGATACAGTAGGGGGGGTTAGGGTTGTATGTGATACAGTAGGGGGGGGGGGTTAGGGTTGTATGTGATACAGTAGGGGGGGGGGTTAGGGTTGTATGTGATACAGTAGGGGGGGGGGTTAGGGTTGTATGTGATACAGTAGGGGGGGTTAGGGTTGTATGTGATACAGTAGGGGGGGTTAGGGTTGTATGTGATACAGTAGGGGGGGGGGGGTTAGGGTTGTATGTGATACAGTAGGGGGGGTAGGGTTGTATGTGATACAGTAGGGGGGGTAGGGTTTATGTGATACAGTAGGGGGGGGGGGGTTAGGGTTGTATGTGATACAGTAGGGGGGGGTAGGGTTGTATGTGATACAGTAGGGGGGGGGGGGGGTAGGGTTGTATGTGATACAGTCGGGGGGGGGGGGGGGGGGGGTTGTATGTCCTACAGTGGGGGGGGGGGGGGTTGTTTGTCCTACAGTGGGGGGGGGGGTGTATGTCCTACAGTGGGGGGGGGGGGGGGGGGGGGGGTTGTATGTCCTACAGTAGGGGGGGGGGTTGTATGTCCTACAGTAGGGGGGGGGGTTGTATGTCCTACAGTGGGGGGGGGGGGTGTATGTCCTACAGTGGGGGGGTTGTATGTCCTACAGTGGGGGGGGGAGAGGAGAAGGAGAGGGTAAAGAGAGGAGAAGGAGAGGAGGAGAGGAGGATAGGGGAAGGAGAGGAGAAAGAGGAGAAGAAGAGGGGAAGGAGAGGAGGAGAGGGGAAGGAGAGAGGAACGAGAGGAAAAGGAGAGGAGAAGGAGAGAGGAAAGAACGGAGAAGGAGAGGAGGAGAGGAGAAGGAGAGGAGGAGAGGAGAAGGAGAGGAGGAGCAGGAGAGTGGAAAGAAGAGAAGGAGAGGGGAAAGAGGAGAAGGAGAGAGGAAAGAACGGAGAAGGAGAGGAGGAGAGGAGAAGGAGAGGAGGAGAGGAGAAGGAGAGGAGGAGCAGGAGAGTGGAAAGAAGAGAAGGAGAGGGGAAAGAGGAGAAGGAGAGATGAAAGAGAGGAGAAGGAGAGATGAAAGAGAGGAGAAGGAGAGGCGAAGGAGAGAAGAAGGAGAGAGGAAAGAGGAGAAGGAGAGATGAATGAGAGGAGGAAGGAGAGGGCAAGGAGAGAAGAAGGAGAGGAGAGGGGAAGGAGAGGGGAAAGAGGAGAAGGAGAGGAGAAGGAGAGAGGAAAGAGAGATGAAGGAGAGAGGAAAGAGAGGAGGGGGGAGGAGAGGGGAAGGAGGAGAAGGAAAGGGGAAGGAGAGGAGAAGGAGAGAGGAAAGAGAGGAGAAGGAGAGGAGAGGAGGAGGAGAGGGGAAGGAGGAGAAGGAAAGGGGAAGGAGAGGAGAAGGAGAGAGGAAAGAGAGGAGAAGGAGAGGAGAGGAGGAGGAGAGGAAAAGGAGAGAGGAAAGAGAGGAGAAGGAGGAGAAGGAGAGGAGAAGGAAAGGGAAAGGAGAGTGTAAGTCATGGAGAAGGATAGGGAGACGGAGAGGGTAGGGTTCTAAGAGGCATTGTTCTAGTGAGGTGGATAGGGTTCTAAGAGGCATTGTTCTAGTGAGGTGGATAGGGTTCTAAGAAGCAGTGTTCTAGTGAGATGGAAAGGGTTAGGAGAGGGGAAAGAGAGGAGAAAGAGAACAGAGAGATTGAGAGAGAAAGAGAAAGAGGAGACAGACACTGCGAGGGAGCGAATGAGGCAGGGAGAGATGGAGCACTCAGGCTCCTGAGTGCTCTCGTTCCTCTCCAGCTCCTTTAGGCAATAACACAAAGGGTTAAATCAGTTTGGCTCCACTCTGCTTAGGTGTGTGTCTGAGCTCTGCTGTGCTAGAGCTGCTTCATGTTGCTGGCTGCCTGTCTGTGGGTCAAAGTGACGTTAACATGACCTCTGCTGTGCTTGGCCTGCTTTAGGTTGCTGGGTTAGAAGAGGAAGAGACACACTACAGAGAATTCTGGATGAGATTCCAGTGAGATGGATAGGGTTCTAAGAACAGGATTCTAGTGAGGTGGAAATGGGTTCTAAGAAGCAGGATTCTAGTGAGGTGGATAGGGTTCTAAGAAGCAGTGTTCTAGTTAGGGGGATAGGGTTCTAGGAAGCAGGGTTCTAGTGAGGTGGATAGGATTCTAGGGGAAATGTTCTAGTGAGATGGATAGGGTTCTAGGAAGCAGGGATCTAATGAGGAGGATTGGGTTATAAGAAGCAGGGTTCTAGTGAGGTGGATAGGGTTCTAAGAAGCCGGATTCTGGTGAGGTGGAAAGGGTTCTAAGAAGCAGGGTTCTAGTGGGGTGGATATGGTTCTAAGAAGCAGGGTTCTAGTGAGGAGGATTGGGTTATAAGAAGCAGGGTTCTAGTGAGATGGAAAGGGTTCTAAGAAGCAGGGTTCTAGTGAGGAGGATTGGGTTTAAAGAAGCAGGGTTCGAATGAGGTGGATAGGGTTCTAAGAAGCAGGGTTCTAGTGAGGAGGATTGGGTTATGAGAATCAGAGTTCTAGTGAGGAGGATTGGGTTATAAGAAGCAGGATTCTAGTTAGGGGGATAGGGCTCTAGGAAGCAGGGTTCTAGTGAGGGGTATAGGGCTCTAAGAAGCAGGGTTCTAGTTAGGGGGATAGGGCTCTAGGAAGCAGGGTTCTAGTGAGGGGTATAGGGTTCTAAGAAGCAGGGTTCTAGTGAGGGGTGTAGGGTGCAGTCTCAAGGTTCAACGAAGGGTAGTACCAGGTTCTAAGAAGCATAACTTCTTAGTTATAATATAATATATAGGATAATTCACTCAGAACGGTTCTATGAAGGATCTAAAGGGTTTTAGAGCAGAGAAAGGTTCTAGTGAGTATCAAGGAAGATTAGAGCAGAGAAGGGTTCTAGTGAGGATCAAGGAAGACTAGAGCAGAAGGGTTCTAGTGAGGATCAAGGAAGACTAGAGCAGAGAAGGGTTCTAGTGAGGATCAAGGAAGACTAGAGCAGAGAAGGGTTCTAGTGAGGATCAAGGAAGACTAGAGCAGAGAAGGGTTCTAGCCTTGTTGAGGAGTAGCTTCTCGTGGTCCTACAGGGGTGTATGAAGGGTTCAGTTCAGGAGAAAGGGCCCATGCAGACTTCATCATGCAGATACAGACATACAGGCAGGCAGGCAGGCAACAAGTAGCAGTAAAGTGTAAAGCTGTGAGCCTTTCAGTGTATTCAACAGTGCGCATGTTTACTGAACCGAAATATAAACGCAACATGTAAAGTGATGATCCCATGTTTCATGAGCTGAAATAAAAGATCCCAGAAATGTTCTCAAATTTTGTGCACAAATTTGTTTACATCCCTGTTAGTGAGCAATTCTACCCTACCACGATAATCCATCCACCTGACAGGTGTGTGAAATCAAGAAGATGATTAAACAGCCTGATCATTACACAGGTGCACCTCGTGCTGGGGACAATAAAAGGCCACTCTAAAATGTGCATTTTTGTCACACAACACAATGCCACAGATGTCTCAAGTTGAGGGAGCGTGCAAATTGGCATTCTGACTTCAGGAATGTCCACCAGAGCTGTTGCCAGAGAATTTCATGTTCATTTCTCTAACATAAGCCGGCTCCAAAATCTTTTTTGAGAATTTGGCAGTACATCCAACCGGCCTCACAACCGCAGACCACATGTTACCACGCCAGCCCAGGACCTCCACATCCGGCTTCTTCACCTGCGGGATCTTCTGAGACCAGACACCCAGACAGTTGATGACCAAAGAATGTCTGCACAAACTGTCAGAAACCCGCCTCAGGGAAGCTCATCTGCGTCCTCACTGTCTTCACCAGGGTCATGACCTGACTGCAGTTCAGCGTCGTAACCGACTTCAGTGGGGAAATGCTCACTGGCCTCGCTGGAGAAGTGTGCTCTTCACGGATTAATCCCGTTTTCAGCTGTACCGGGCAGATGGCAGACGTGGCGTCATGTGGACGAGCATGGTGGTGGTGGGGTTATGGTATGGGGAAAGTATAAGTTACAGACAACGAACACAGTTGCATTTTATCGATGGCAATTTGAATGCACCGTGACGAGATCCTGAGGCCCATTGTTGTGCCATTTATCCACCACCATCACCTCATGTTTCAGCATGATATTGCACGGCCCCATGTCGCAAGGATCTGTACACAATTCCTGGAAGCTGAAAATGTCCCAGTTCTTCCATGGCCTGTATACTCACCAGACATGGCACCCATTGAGCATGTTTGGGATACTCTGGATCGACGTGTACAACAGCGTGTTCCAGTTCCCGCCAATATCCAGCAACTTCACACAGCCATTGAAGAGGAGTGGGACAACATTCCACAGGCCACAATCAACAGCCTGATCAACTCTATGCGAAGGAGATGTGTCACGCTGCATGAGACAAATGGTGATCACACCAGATACAGACTTAAAAAAAAATAATCTGCGCCCCTACTTAAAAAAAAAGGTATCTGTGACCAACAGATGCATATCTGTATTCTCAGTCATAGATCTATAGATTAGGATCTAATGAATCTATTTCAATTGACTGATTTCATATATGAGCTGTAACTCAGTAAAATCTTGTTGCATTTATATTTTTGTTCAATGAATCAGTCTATGAGTGAGTATATGAATCAGTCTATGAGTGAGTATATGAATCAGTCTATGAGTGAGTATATGAATCAGTCTATGAGTGAGTATATGAATCAGTCTATGAGTGAGTATATGAATCAGTCTATGAGTGAGTATATGAATCAGTCTATGAGTGAGTATATGAATCAGTCTATGAGTGAGTATATGAATCAGTCTATGAGTGAGTATATGAATCAGTCTATGAGTGAGTATATGAATCAGTCTATGAGTGAGTATATGAATCAGTCTATGAGTGAGTATATGAATCAGTCTATGAGTGAGTATATGAATCAGTCTATGAGTGAGTATATGAATCAGTCTATGAGTGACTATATGAATCAGTCTATGAGTGAGTATATGAATCAGTCTATGAGTGAGTATATGAATCAGTCTATGAGTGAGTATATGAATCAGTCTATGAGTGAGTATATGAATCAGTCTATGAGTGAGTATATGAATCAGTCTATGAGTGAGTATATGAATCAGTCTATGAGTGAGTATATGTATCATGATCAGTGGTATGAGTGACTATATGAATCAGTCTATGAGTGAGTATATGAATCAGTCTATGAGTGAGATATGAATCAGTCTATGACGTGAGTATATGAATCAGTGCTATGAGGGACTATATGAATTCAGTCTATGAGTGAGTATATGCATCAGTCTATGAGTGAGTATATGAATCAGTCTATGAGTGCGTATTGAATCAGTCTATGAGTGAGTATATGAATCAGTCTATGACGTGAGTATATGAATCAGTCTATGAGTGAGTATATGAATCAGTCTATGAGTGAGTATATGAATCAGTCTATGAGGAGTATATGAATCAGTCTATGAGTGAGTATATGAATCAGTCTATGAGTGAGTATATTGAATCAGTCTATGAGTGAGTATATGAATCAGTCTATGAGTGAGTATATGAATCAGTCTATGAGTGAGTATATGAATCAGTCTATGAGTGAGTATATGAATCAGTCTATGAGTGAGTATATGAATCAGTCTATGAGTGAGTTATGAGTGACTATATGAATCAGTCTATGAGTGAGTATATGAATCAGTCTATGAGTGAGTATATGAATCAGTCTATGAGTGAGTATATGAATCAGTCTATGAGTGAGTATATGAATCAGTCTATGAGTGAGTATATGAATCAGTCTATGAGTGAGTATATGAATCAGTCTATGAGTGAGTATATGAATCAGTCTATGAGTGAGTATATGAATCAGTCTATGAGTGAGTATATGAATCAGTCTATGAGTGAGTATATGAATCAGTCTATGAGTGAGTATATGAATCAGTCTATGAGTGAGTATATGAATCAGTCTATGAGTGAGTATATGAATCAGTCTATGAGTGAGTATATGAATCAGTCTATGAGTGAGTATATTGAATCAGTCTATGAGTGAGTATATGAATCAGTCTATGAGTGACTATATGAATCAGTCTATGAGTGAGTAATATGATCAGTCTATGAGTGAGTATATGAATCAGTCTATGAGTGAGTATATGAATCAGTCTATGAGGGAGTAATGAATCAGTCTATGAGTGAGTATATGAATCAGTCTATGAGTGAGTATATGAATCAGTCTATGAGTGAGTATATGAATCGTCTATGAGTGAGTATATGAATCAGTCTATGAGTGAGTATATGCATCAGTCTATGAGTGAGTATATGAATCAGTCTATGGAGATTATTGAATCAGTCTATGGAGTGAGTATATGAATCAGTCTATGAGTGAGTATATGAATCAGTCTATGAGTGCGTATATGAATCAGTCTATGAGTGAGTATATGAATCAGTCTATGAGTGAGTATATGAATCAGTCTATGAGTGAGTATATGAATCAGTCTATGAGTGAGTATATGAATCAGTCTATGAGTGAGTATATGAATCAGTCTATGAGTGAGTATATGAATCAGTCTAGAGTGAGTATATGAATCAGTCTATGAGTGAGTATATGAATCAGTCTATGAGTGAGTATATGAATCAGTCTATGAGTGAGTATATGAATCAGTCTATGAGTGAGTATATGAATCAGTCTATGAGTGAGTATATGAATCAGTCTATGAGTGAGTATATGAATCAGTCTATGAGTGAGTATATGAATCAGTCTATGAGTGAGTATATGAATCAGTCTATGAGTGAGTATATGAATCAGTCTATGAGTGAGTATATGAATCAGTCTATGAGTGAGTATATGAATCAGTCTATGAGTGAGCTATATGAATCAGTCTATGAGTGAGTATATGAATCAGTCTATGAGTGAGTATATGAACAGTCTATGAGTGAGTATATGAATCAGTCTATGAGTGAGTATATGAATCAAGTCTATGAGTGAGTATATGAATCAGTCTATGAGTGAGTATATGAATCAGTCTATGAGTGAGTATATGAATCAGTCTATGAGTGAGTATATGAATCAGTCTATGAGTGAGTATATGAATCAGTCTATGAGTGAGTATATGAATCAAGTCTATGAGTGAGTATATGAATCAAGTCTATGAGTGAGTATATGAATCAGTGGTATGAGTGACTATATGACTCAGTCTATGAGTGAGTCTATGAATCAGTCTATGAGTGAGTATATGAATCAGTCTATGAGTGAGTATATGAATCAGTCTATGAGTGAGTATATGAATCAGTCTATGAGTGAATATATGAATCAGTGTATGAGTGAGTATATGAATCAGTCTATGAGTGAGTATATGAATCAGTCTATGAGTGAGTATATGAATCAGTCTATGAGTGAGTATATGAATCAGTCTATGAGTGACTATATGAATCAGTCTATGAGTGAGTATATGAATCAGTCTATGAGGAGTATATGAATCAGTCTATGAGTGAGTATATGAATCAGTCTATGAGTGAGTATATTGAATCAGTCTAGGAGTGAGTATATGAATCAGTCTATGAGTGAGAATATGAATCAGTCTAGGAGTGAGTATATGAATCAGTCTATGAGTGACTATATGAATCTGTGTATGAGTGAGAATATGTATCAGTCTATGAGTGAGAATATGAATCAGTCTAGGAGTGAGTACATGATTCAGTGTATAAGTGAGTGTATTTGACAACTCATCTGTGATTTTTCTGTGATGTAATTAGTAGTTGTGTTATGTTGAACTGTATTCAAATGCATGTCATCCTTCCACCCACCCAGCCACCCACCCAGCCAGCCAGCCACATCCAACTCCCCCCCCCCCCGCCCCATCCAACTCCCCACCCCACCCCATCCAACTCCCCCCCCCCCACCCCATCCAACTCCCCACCCCACCCCATCCAACCCCCCCCCCGCCCGTCCCTTCTCTCACCTGGAAGGTGTGATGGGGGTGAGGTCCTTCCCCATGGTCTGGATCACCCGGCGCCCCCACACCCAGAGGCCGCAGCAGATGCCAACGCCCCCGTAGAACAGCAACCAGATCGGGGTGGCGGCGTCCTGCATCACCCCGCCTTGTTCATAGATCATCCACAGCGCCACCAACGGGCCGATGGCGTTACTGCCGGGGGGGTAGAGGATATAGAATGACAGATTTATGAATAACTCATTAGAATGTAGTTTTGTGGATAACATGATATGGCAGTTGTGTTATGATGAATGGTAGATACCACAGTGGGAAAGGGAAGTATGTGTCAGGTAGTTTCCTTTCTGTTTGAGAGGGAAGTCTGTGTCAGGTAGTTTCCTTTCTGTTTGAGAGGGAAGTCTGTGTCAGGTAGTTTCCTTTCTGTTTGAGAGGGAAGTCTGTGTCAGGTAGTTTCCTTTCTGTTTGAGAGGGAAGTCTGTGTCAGGTAGCTTCCCTTTCTGTTTGAGAGGGGAAGTCTGTGTCAGGTAGTTTCCTTTCTGTTTGAGAGGGAAGTCTGTGTCAGGTAGTTTCCTTTCTGTTTGAGAGGGAAGTCTGTGTCAGGTAGCTTCCCTTTCTGTTTGAGACGGAAGTCGTGTCAGGTAGTTTCCTTTCTGTTTGAGAGGGAAGTCTGTGTCAGGTAGTTTCCTTTCTGTTTGAGAGGGAAGTCTGTGTCAGGTAGTTTCCTTTCTGTTTGAGAGGGAAGTCTGTGTCAGGTAGTTTCCTTTCTGTTTGACACTAGTTTATTGGATTATATGGCAAATGAGGGTGAATGTTAGCAAAGGTTATAGTTGTGTGAACACATTGAATAGTAATTGTGTTGTGTTGACTGGTAGTCAGCTGTAGGGTTGGAAAATTCTGGAAACTCTGAAAATTCTGTAGAAAAAAAAACAGATTTCTGGAACACCTGGGAACTTTCGGGAAAGTTTGAGGAATTTAGCAATCCTAGTCACCTGACGTCATTGCCTCCGTGAGCAAAAGATCCGAAGCATGCAGTGAGGATCTGCAGGAAGTGGAAGAGCAGGTAAACGGTTGGTTTGTCCTTGTCCCCTTCATCCTCTTCTGCGGAGTCGTCCAGCGGGACAGGAGCACCCGGCGCCCCTGCCTCCTCGCCCCCCAGGTCAGATGCCAGCTTCATCTCCACGCCACCCTCCTCCGCCTCGATCTCGGCCTCCGCCACGGCGTTACAGTACGACGAGTAACTATCATAGCGAACTCTCTTCTTGGTAAAGGACACGCTCCCCGACCTCTCCCCTTCCCCCACCAGCTTCTCACTGTCCTCTCGGGCCTCTCGGGCCTCGCGGGACTCGGAACGGAGCAGCGGCTGGACCGGCATGCCACAGATGGCGGCCGTGTAGCAGGTGTAACTGTTGTTGCGACGCAGCAGGCGGTAGTTGTTGTCTGGCGTGGGGGCGGAGTTGTCATCCTCCAGTCGTCCCAGGTGGATCTTGTGGAGCAGGTCTTTGTAGAGACCAGAATCCTTGTGAACCGTGTGGTACACCTGGCCGTCGCTGCGGATGTGTTCCCCTCCGAAGGTGAAGCTGCCGTTGGACAGTGGGGACTTGGACATGGACAGGGTACCGTTGGTCATGGAGTGGGTTCGTCCTGAGGAGAGGAGGAGGGGGGTGAGCAATACAACACTTATATTATATATTACATAGAAATACTATACTAATACTACAATATTATAATATTAACTGAGTGTACAAAAACATTATGAATACCTGCTCTTTCCATGACAGACTGACCAGGTGAAAGCTATGATCCCTTATTGATTATAGAGTGTAGATTTAAGTTACCCCCACACGTTCCCCACAGCAGCAGACACCAGTTCAACTTATGTGTATATACACTGAGAATACAAAACACTAAGAACACCTGCTCTCTCCATGACATAGACTGACCAGGAGGATCCAGGTGATATGATCCCTTATTGATGTTAAATCCACTTCAATAAGTGTAGATGAAGGAGAGGAGATTGACAATTGAGACATGGATTGTGTACGTGTGCCATTCAGAGAGAGTGTGAATGGGCAAAATATGTAAGTGCCTTTGAACGGGGGATGGTAGTAGGTGCCAGGCACACCGGATTGTGTAAAGAACTGCAACGCTGCTGGGTTTTTCACACCCAACAGTTTCCCGTGTGTATCAAGAATGGTCCACAAACCCAAAGGACATCCACACAACTTGAAGCATTGGAGTCAACATGGGCCAGCATCCCTGTGGAACGCTTTCGACACCTTGTAGAGTCCATGGCCCGATGAATTGAGGCAGTTCTGAGGGGAAAAGGGAGGGGTGCAACTCAATATTAGGAAGGTGTTCCTAATGTTTGGTATACTCAGTGTATATGCATGGCGTGGGTCTGCCCTGGAGAGGGGGAGAGCTATACAGAACTAAGGATATAACAAATACTATACTATAAGAAATACTATAATATACTAAATACAATACTACACTATAAAATATAGGTTTAGTAAAGGTGGTTTTACAGTGAACTACATGCGTGATGAGCAGTGTTGTCTACGACCTTAAGGCTTCCCAGGCTGTAGCTCAGCAAGCCAACCCCATACAGAAAAATTATTTATGGCCACATACGGTACCAGTCAAAAGTTTGGACACACCTACTCATTACATTTTTTTTCTTTTAATTTTGTACCATTTTCTACATTGTAGAATAATAGTGACGACATCAAAACTATGAAATAACACATATGGAATCATGTAGCAACCCAAAAAAGTGTTCCACAAATCAACATATACATTTTAGATTCTTCAAAGTAGCCACCCTTTGCCTTGATGATAGCTTTGCACACTCTTGGCATTCTCTCAACCAGCTTCATGAGGTAGTCAGTCACCTGGAATGTATTTCAATTAAAAGGTGTGTACGTTTTTTGGGGGGGGATAAAAAAAAGCACATTTTTGTTTATGAATTTTTACAAGAGGTGCACGGTGTTTCCTACATTCAAGTTATGTTCTTGCTACTGTCAACGAAAAAGTTGTGTGAGGGGGGGCCTCCCGGGTGGCGCAGTGGTTAAGGGCGCTGTACTGCAGCGCCAGCTGTGCCACCAGAGACTCTGGGTTCGTGCCCAGGCTCTGTCGTAACCGGCAGCGACCGGGAGGTCCGTGGGCCGATGCACAATTGGCACCAGCGACTCCTGTGGCGGGCCGGGCGCAGTGCGCGCTAACCAAGGTTGCCAGGTGCACGGTGTTTCCACCGACACATTGGTGCGGCTGGCTTCCGGGTTGGATGGCGCTGTGCGGCTTGGTTGGGTTGTGTATCGGAGGACGCATGACTTTCAACCTTCGTCTCTCCCGAGCCCGTACGGGAGTTGTAGCGATGAGACAAGATAGTAGCTACTAAAACAATTGGACACCACGAAATTGGGGAGAAAAAGGGGTAAAATTAAAATAATTTTTTTTAAAAGGTTGTGTGTGGTGGAATGTAAATAACACAACTAATGGATATCTGTTATTTTTATTTCATTGATTTGCCCCAATCGGAACAGTTAAACAATCAAGTTAAGTTAACAATATACCCAGTCATTCTTTCCAGTTCTCTGCTGCCAATGACTGGAACGAATTGCAAAAATCACTGAAGCTGGAGACTTACATCTCCCCTTAGTAACCTGTGATGGAGACTTACATCTCCCCTTGGTAACCTGTGATGGAGACTTACATCTCCCCTTGGTAACCTGTGATGGAGACTTACATCTCCCCTTGGTAACCTGTGATGGAGACTTACATCTCCCCTTGGTAACCTGTGATGGAGACTTACATCTCCCCCTGGTAACCTGTGATGGAGACTTACATCTCCCCCTGGTAACCTGTGATGGAGACTTACATCTCCCCTTGGTAACCTGTGATGGAGACTTACATCTCCCCTTGGTAACCTGTGATGGAGACTTACATCTCCCCTTGGTAACCTGTGATGGAGACTTACATCTCCCCTTGGTAACCTGTGATGGAGACTTACATCTCCCCTTGGTAACCTGTGATGGAGACTTACATCTCCCCTTGGTAACCTGTGAAGGAGACTTACATCTCCCCTTGGTAACCTGTGAAGGAGACTTACATCTCCCCTTGGTAACCTGTGATGGAGACTTACATCTCCCCTTGGTAACCTGTGATGGAGACTTACATCTCCCCTGGGTAACCTGTGAAGGAGACTTACATCTCCCCTGGGTAACCTGTGAAGGAGACTTACATCTCCCCTTGGTAACCTGTGAAGGAGACTTACATCTCCCCTTGGTAACCTGTGATGGAGACTTACATCTCCCCTTGGTAACCTGTGATGGAGACTTACATCTCCCCTTGGTAACCTGTGATGGAGACTTACATCTCCCCTTGGTAACCTGTGATGGAGACTTACATCTCCCCTTGGTAACCTGTGATGGAGACTTACATCTCCCCTTGGTAACCTGTGATGGAGACTTACATCTCCCCTTGGTAACCTGTGATGGAGACTTACATCTCCCCTTGGTAACCTGTGATGGAGACTTACATCTCCCCTTGGTAACCTGTGATGGAGACTTACATCTCCCCTTGGTAACCTGTGATGGAGACTTACATCTCCCCTTGGTAACCTGTGATGGAGACTTACATCTCCCCTTGGTAACCTGTGATGGAGACTTACATCTCCCCTTGGTAACCTGTGATGGAGACTTACATCTCCCCTTGGTAACCTGTGATGGAGACTTACATCTCCCCTTGGTAACCTGTGATGGAGACTTACATCTCCCCTTGGTAACCTGTGATGGAGACTTACATCTCCCCTTGGTAACCTGTGATGGAGACTTACATCTCCCCTTGGTAACCTGTGATGGAGACTTACATCTCCCCTTGGTAACCTGTGATGGAGACTTACATCTCCCCTTGGTAACCTGTGATGGAGACTTACATCTCCCCTTGGTAACCTGTGATGGAGACTTACATCTCCCCTTGGTAACCTGTGATGGAGACTTACATCTCCCCTTGGTAACCTGTGATGGAGACTTACATCTCCCCTTGGTAACCTGTGATGGAGACTTACATCTCCCCTTGGTAACCTGTGATGGAGACTTACATCTCCCCTTGGTAACCTGTGATGGAGACTTACATCTCCCCTTGGTAACCTGTGATGGAGACTTACCTCTCCCCTTGGTAACCTGTGATGGAGACTTACCTCTCCCCTTGGTAACCTGTGATGGAGACTTACATCTCCCCTGGGTAACCTGTGATGGAGACTTACATCTCCCCTTGGTAACCTGTGAAGGAGACTTACATCTCCCCTTGGTAACCAAGGCGCTTTTCCTCCATCATCCCGACGACTTTACTTTGCTTTATATCTGAGAAGGTTTTGCCGGCGACAACGCCTCTACTTTTATTTCCGCCAAACCAACCTAAGTCACGCGGTAAAGTTCTGCCTACGGCTTCGTATGAAATGTAGCCGTAATGTTGAGGTGGAATTGGAACGCAGTACGCTCTTAAAGGTCTTAAACTCTTGATGGTTGCTAGGCAGCGCCCTTTACTTGTATCCTCCTGCCATCACAATAACAACACGGGGATGAGGTAGTTGGATGGGCTATTTACAGATGGGCTGTGTACAGGTGCAGTGAATCGGTAAGCCGATGCTTAAAGTTAGATAGGGAGATGTAAGTCTCCAGCTTCCGTGATTTTTTTGCAATTCGTTCCAGTCATTGGCAGCAGAGAACTGGAAGGAAAAGCGTCCAAAGAAGTTGTAGGTTTTGGGGATGACCAGTGAGATATACCTGCTGGAGCGCGTGCTACAGGTGGGTGTTGCTATGGTGACCAGTGAGCTGAGATAAGGCAGGGCTTTACCTAGCAAAGACTTATAGATGACCTGGAGCCAGTGGGTTTTGCGACAAATATGTGGCGAGGGCCAGCCGACGAGAGCATACAGGTCGCAGTGGTGGGTAGTATAATGATAATGACAAAGCAAAAAACAGTTTAGACATTTTTGCAAATGTTGCAAAAAAATACTTAACTGAAATATATCATTTACATTAGTATTCAGACACTTTACTTCGTACGTTGTTGAAGTAACTTTGGCAGCGATTACAGCCTCGAGTCTTCTTGGGTATGACACTACAAGTGTGACACACCTGTTGTCACGTTCTGACCTTTATTTCCTTTGTTTTGTATTTATTTAGTATGGTCAGGGCGTGAGTTCGGGTGGGCAGTCTATGTTTGTTTTTCTATGTTTGGTTTCTGTTTCGGCCTAGTATGGTTCTCAATCAGAGGCAGGTGTCGTTAGTTGTCTCTGATTGAGAATCATACTTGGGTAGCCTGGGTTTCACTGTTGGTTTCCGTGTCAGTGTTTGTCGTCACACGGTATTGTTTCGGCCTAGTATGGTTCTCAATCAGAGGCAGGTGTCGTTAGTTGTCTCTGATTGAGAATCATACTTGGGTAGCCTGAGTTTCACTGTTGGTTTCCGTGTCAGTGTTTGTCGTTTTTCGGTTTAGTTTCTTCGCGTTTCTTTAGTTCTTTTTGTGTTCAGTGCTTTCTTTGATTAAAGTTATGGACACTTACCACTCTGCATCTTGGTCCGATCCTTACTCCTCTTCAGACGAACTGCCATTACAACTGTATGTGGGGAGTTTCTCCCATTCTTCTCTGTAGATTCTCGAAAACTCTGTCAGGTTGGATGGGGAGCGTAGCAGCACAGCTATTTTCAGGTCTCTCCAGAAATGTTGGCTCGGGTTCAAGTCCGGGTTCTGGCTGGGCCACTCAAGGACATTCAGAGAATTGTCCCGAAGCCACTATTGCGTTGTCTTGGCTGTGTGCTTTGGGTCGTTGTAGTGTTGGAAGGTGAACCTTCGCCCCAGTCTGAGGTCCTGAGCACTCTGGAGAATGTTTTCATCAAGGATCTCTCTGTACTTTGCTCCGTTCATCTTTCCCTTGATCCTGACTAGTCTCCCAGTCCCTGCCGCTGAAAAACATCCCCGCAGCATGATGCTGCCACCACCATGGATCACCATAGGTATGGTGCCAGGTTAACTCCAGACATGACGCTTGGCATTCAGGCCAAAGAGTTTAATCTTTGTTTCATCAGACCAGAGAATCTTGTTTCTCATGGTCTGAGAGTCCTTAGGTGCCTTTTGGCAAACTCCAAGTGGGCTGTCTTGTACACTTTTCCTGAAAAGTTTCTTCCATCTGGCCACTCCACCATAAAGGCCTGATTGATGGAGTGCTGCAGAGATGGTTGTCCTTCTGGAAGGTTCTCCATCAGGTTCTTGATCTTCTCCCTGACCAAGGACCTTCTCCTCCGATTGCTCAGTTTGGCCGGGCAGCCAGCTCTAGGAAGTCTTGATGGTTTCAAACTTCTTCCATTTAAGAATGATGGAGGCCACTGTGTGCTTGGGGACCTTCAATGCCGCAGACATTTTTTGGTACCCTTCCCCAGGTCTGTGCCTCGACACAATCCTGTCTCGAAGCTCTACGGACAATATCTTCGACCTTATTACTTGGTTTTTGCTCTGACATGCACTGTCAACTCTGGGACCTTATATAGAGAGGTGTGTGCCTTTCCAAATCATATCCAATCAATACAATTTACCACGGGTGGACTCCAATCAAGATGTAGAAACATCTCAAGGATGATCAATGGAAACAGGATGCACCTGAGCTCAATATCAAGTCTCATAGAAAAGGGTCTGAATACTGATATAAATAAGGTATTTCCTTTCTTTTTAATTCATTTGCAAAAATGTATAAAAACCTGTTTTAGCTTTGTCGTTATGGGGTATTGTGTGTAGATTGATGAGAAGAAAAGAAAAAATCTATTTAAGGCTGTAACGTAACAAAATGTGGGAAAAAGTCAGGGGTCGGAATACTTTCTGAATGCACTTTAAATGCTCAATGGATTTATTTATTAAAATAGACCAATGACATCTGCACTACTACCACTCATTCCAGAATGCACACGGGAGGTATAAAAGGTGTACACAGGCAAGAGTGTGTTAAAAATGGGCCTGTTTGTAAGGTGGTCATATACAGTGCCTTGCGAAAGTATTCGGCCCCCTTGAACTTTGCGACCTTTTGCCACATAAGAATAATTTTGCACGCCCAATTTTTCAGTTTTTGATTTGTTAAAAAAGTTTGAAATATCCAATAAATGTCGTTCCACTTCATGATTGTGTCCCACTTGTTGTTGATTCTTCACAAAAAAAATACAGTTTTATATCTTTATGTTTGAAGCCTGAAATGTGGCAAAAGGTCGCAAAGTTCAAGGGGGCCGAATACTTTCGCAAGGCACTGTAAATATCGGACAATTTGAAAGCATGGATTGTCCTAAAGGTTACAGTCATTCTTACCCTAAAAATTCTTACCCTAAAAATTCTTACCTTAACATTCTTACCCTAACATTCTTACCCAAACATTCTTACCCATTCTTACCCTAACATTCTTACCCATTCTTACCCAAACATTCTTACCCTAACATTCTTACCCATTCTTACCCTAACATTCTTACCCATTCTTACCCAAACATTCTTACCCTAACATTCTTACCCATTCTTACCCAAACATTCTTACCCATTCTTACCCAAACATTCTTACCCCAACATTCTTACCCATTCTTACCCTAACATTCTTACCCATTCTTACCCAAACATTCTTACCCATTCTTACCCAAACATTCTTACCCATTCTTACCCAAACATTCTTACCCCAACATTCTTACCCATTCTTACCCTAACATTCTTACCCATTCTTACCCAAACATTCTTACCCCAACATTCTTACCCATTCTTACCCTAACATTCTTACCCATTCTTACCCAAACATTCTTACCCTAACATTCTTACCCTAACATTCTTACCCTAACATTCTTACCCATTCTTACCCAAACATTCTTACCCATTCTTACCCAAACATTCTTACCCATTCTTACCCATTCTTACCCTAACATTCTTACTTTAACATTCTTACCCTAACATTCCTACCCAAACATTCTTACCCATTCTTACCCTAACATTCTTACTTTAACATTCTTACCCTAACATTCCTACCCAAACATTCTTACCCTAACATTCCTACCCAAACATTCTTACCCTAACATTCTTACTTTAACATTCTTACCCTAACATTCCTACCCAAACATTCTTACCCTAACATTCCTACCCTAACATTCTACCCTAACATTCCTACCCAAACATTCTTACCCTAACATTCTTACCCTAACATTCTTACCCTAACATTCCTACCCAAACATTCTTACCCTAACATTCTTACCCTAACATTCTTACCCTAACATTCCTACCCAAACATTCTTACCCTAACATTCTTACCCTAACATTCTTACCCTAACATTCTTACCCTAACATTCCTACCCAAACATTCTTACCCCAACATTCTTACCCATTCTTACCCTAACATTCTTACCCATTCTTACCCAAACATTCTTACCCATTCTTACCCAAACATTCTTACCCATTCTTACCCAAACATTCTTACCCCAACATTCTTACCCATTCTTACCCTAACATTCTTACCCATTCTTACCCAAACATTCTTACCCCAACATTCTTACCCATTCTTACCCTAACATTCTTACCCATTCTTACCCAAACATTCTTACCCTAACATTCTTACCCTAACATTCTTACCCTAACATTCTTACCCATTCTTACCCAAACATTCTTACCCATTCTTACCCAAACATTCTTACCCATTCTTACCCATTCTTACCCTAACATTCTTACTTTAACATTCTTACCCAAACATTCCTACCCTAACATTCCTACCCAAACATTCTTACCCTAACATTCTTACCTTAACATTCCTACCCTAACATTCCTACCCAAACATTCTTACTTTAACATTCTTACCCTAACATTCCTACCCAAACATTCTTACTTTAACATTCTTACCCTAACATTCCTACCCAAACATTCTTACCCTAACATTCTTACTTTAACATTCTTACCCTAACATTCCTACCCAAACATTCTTACCCTAACATTCTTACTTTAACATTCTTACCCTAACATTCCTACCCAAACATTCTTACCCTAACATTCTTACTTTAACATTCTTACCCTAACATTCTTACTTTAACATTCTTACCCTAACATTCCTACCCAAACATTCTTACCCTAACATTCTTACTTTAACATTCTTACCCTAACATTCTTACCCTAACATTCTTACCCTAACATTCTTACCCTAACATTCTTACCCTAACATTCCTACCCTAACATTCCTACCCAAACATTCTTACCCTTACATTCTTACCCTAACATTCTTACCCATTCGTACCCTAAAAATTCTTACCCTAAAAATTCTTACCCATTCTTACCCTAACATTCTTACCCATTCTTACCCTAAAAATTCTTACCCATTCTTACCCTAACATTCCTACCCAAACATTCTTACCCTAACATTCCTACCCAAACATTCTTACCCTAACATTCTTACTTTAACATTCTTACCCTAACATTCCTACCCAAACATTCTTACCCTAACATTCCTACCCTAACATTCTTACCCTAACATTCTTACCCTAACATTCTTACCCTAACATTCCTACCCAAACATTCTTACCCTAACATTCTTACCCTAACATTCTTACCCTAACATTCCTACCCAAACATTCTTACCCTAACATTCTTACCCTAACATTCTTACCCTAACATTCCTACCCAAACATTCTTACCCTAACATTCTTACCCTAACATTCTTACCCTAACATTCCTACCCAAACATTCTTACCCTAACATTCTTACCCTAACATTCTTACCCTAACATTCCTACCCAAACATTCTTACCCAAACATTCCTACCCAAACATTCCTACCCAAACATTCCTACCCTAACATTCCTACCCAAACATTCTTACCCTAACATTCTTACCTTAACATTCCTACCCTAACATTCCTACCCAAACATTCTTACTTTAACATTCTTACCCTAACATTCCTACCCAAACATTCTTACTTTAACATTCTTACCCTAACATTCCTACCCAAACATTCTTACCCTAACATTCTTACTTTAACATTCTTACCCTAACATTCCTACCCAAACATTCTTACCCTAACATTCTTACTTTAACATTCTTACCCTAACATTCCTACCCAAACATTCTTACCCTAACATTCTTACTTTAACATTCTTACCCTAACATTCTTACTTTAACATTCTTACCCTAACATTCCTACCCAAACATTCTTACCCTAACATTCTTACCCTAACATTCTTACCCTAACATTCTTACCCTAACATTCTTACCCTAACATTCCTACCCTAACATTCCTACCCAAACATTCTTACCCTTACATTCTTACCCTAACATTCTTACCCATTCGTACCCTAAAAATTCTTACCCTAAAAATTCTTACCCATTCTTACCCTAACATTCTTACCCATTCTTACCCTAAAAATTCTTACCCATTCTTACCCTAACATTCTTACCCATTCGTACCCTAAAAATGCACTGGTGCTACAATTTAAGAAGTGTGCAACTAGGGTTTCATGAATATGGTATCCAACACAAGATTGACAGAACTTCAATGAAGACCACGTTCATTTCTGTATTGTAATTATATTTACAGAATACATTATTCCATATGATTATGTAACACCTGCAGGCCTTATAGGGTTACCTAAAATGGCAGTTCCTGTTTACTGAGGGGTGAACACTTCAACCATAGGAAGGCATGTTCGTGACAAGCTACTACCTCTTGAGTTGGATCATGAGTTCTGAGCATTACAATAGACCAGACAACACATGATCAAAAATATATATCATTTTATTACAAATTTCTCTTTTAAGTTACAAGATTAAAACCACAGGCACTTTTTCAGTTTGTTAGCCAGTACTAACAGTCATGAATGAATAATCCCCGGATGGTCGTCTCTAGACAGACGGGTTGCTTCCCACCTACCGGAGTTCCGGGTTTACACGTAGGGAGGAGTTGGGACGTCCGCTTGTTGCCCTAGCAACAAACACAAATCAGTGAATTCTATTAACCTGAAGCGCGGTGCACCAGGTCTACAGCCTGTGACGTGACGTGGGCAAAATTGGTGAGGGAGGAACAACCCTTCTCAAATAGAACAGTAATGTGGCCATGTTGTCAACAAGGAGCACGATGTGTAATCCAGACACGAGATGTCGTATGTTAACACTACTTTTCATTGGGGGAGGTAGAAAGCAATCACTTTTTTCACCTATTCATTACTACACATGATTAGTCTAGTCTAGGCTACATCACTTTTTTTGTTTTGAGCTGACTTTGCCGTGTGCTTTGAATTGGGCATCTGGCTCACGCCCGGGAGGCAGTTCCTTTTTCATCCGGTTCCAACTCCAATATTCGATTTCCCCTTCAATTTGCTGCCTGCATTTTAAACACCACCCACCCAAACGTGTGATTGGTTGGGAGAGTTGTCAGTCTGAAGAGGAATATTCTTTCCTCCCTTTTTCAAAGTGTCCAATAGAGTCTTGTTATTCATCCCAGACCTAGTCACTGCTGTGACTTTGGTCTGTGTGTCTGAGACTACCTGGATGGTGGCTTGTGCCCTACTCAATAAATACTTTAAATAGCTGGGAGTACAAAGCAATAAGATATGTTACATCTCATATACCTTACCGAAGCCACCAGCACACCGAGCATGGGGGGGGGGGCGCAAGAACTACAAAAACAACGATAGCAACGACAACAACGATAGCAACGATAGCAAAAATAGCAGCGACAGCAACGATAGCAACGACAACAACGATAGCAACGACAACAACGATAGCAGCGATAGCAACGACAACAACGACAGCAACGATAGCAACGACAGCAACAACTACAACGACAGCAACGATAGCAACGACAACGATAGCAGCGACAGCAACGATAGCAGCGATAGCAACGACAACAACGATAGCAACGACAACAACGATAGCAACGACAACAACGATAGCAGCGATAGCAACGACAACAACGACAGCAACGATAGCAACGATAGCAACGATAGCAACGACAGCAACAACAACAACGACAGCAACGATAGCAATGACAACAACGATAGCAGCGATAGCAACGATAGCAACGATAACAACGACAGCAACGATAACCGACAACCCTGAATGCAATGCAAACTTAGGACGGACGCGACTACGAGCTATCTCCAACCAGAGCTCCACAGCTCTGACGTTTGCAGTTTGGAACCGACGCTCGTTTCTTGGAGCCAAGCGCCACGGACAGCCTCCTGTTCCCTGCACTGCCCTAACAAAGGTGCATGACCCCCCAAAACCCAGGGTGGACTGCAGGTTATACAGAGGTAGAGGGAGTGAACTGAGAATGAGAGAGAAACAGTAGTTTAACTAAGATGCTCATATCATGGTAGGACGGACGGTGGTTGAAATGTTCAGACAACGAAACACTGTTGGTTGGAGTGGAATCTCAGTAACTGGGAGTCGAGTCCTGCAGGACAGCTATAGTAGGAAGGAAGGTTTGTGGTTTCTAGAAGGGACATAGAAGCACATAATTTAGGATAGACATCGTTATGATAAAACAGTGCTGTATGTTGGGGGCGTGTCAGAACTGAGCTAAACTGTATAATAGCCCCCCCCCCAAGATGAGGATGAAGATCCTAACTTAGACTGTATATAATAGCCCCCCCCCCCCCTAGACTGTATTACAGATTCTGGATGGACAGGGAAACATGGCTTGCCTTAAAAAGTCTTGTCCATAGTTGCCATTTTAATAAACTCATATTTTCACCTTAAAATGTCAGATATGTCGGTGCCGCAACAGCCTTTCCTGTCCATGGGATTTTATTTTATTTAACCTTTATTTAATTTAGGCAAGTCAGTTAAAAACAGATTCTTATTTTACAATGAAGGCCGGGATTAGATGTACCCTAAACTAATAAACTATAAAAAGAGATATATATTTAAAAAATAACTGGTTTAAACTTCTAACCAGGCAACATCCCCCTTACAGTCTCTGGTACTGTTCCCTGTAGGATTGGAATCATTCACTGTATTAAGTCATCTGACCATGATGAACATTTAACTTAGAATGTAATATCAGCTCCTTCAGAAGAATGTGAAGCCCGTAGTAGATATGAGGTGGATGGAAGCAAGAGGAGATTGCAAACTGTAACCCACCTGGAAGCAAAGCCGGGCCCGGGCTGAAGCTCTTGATTCGTCTGGTTCGACCAAGAGGTGATGCGGTGCGGTCCAGCCGAGGCCACTATTAAGGAGATAGGAGACCACGTGACACCTAGGGTGTAGGGGAGATGAATGGGAAGGAAAGGAGATAGGAGACCACGTGACACCTAGGGTGTAGGGGAGATGAATGGGAAGGAAAGGAGATAGGAGACCACGTGACACCTAGGGTGTAGGGGAGATGAATGGGAAGGAAAGGAGATAGGAGACCACGTGACACCTAGGGTGTAGGGGAGATGAATGGGAAGGAAAGGAGATAGGAGACCACGTGACACCTAGGGTGTAGGGGAGATGAATGGGAAGGAAAGGAGATAGGAGACCACGTGACACCTAGGGTGTAGGGGAGATGAATGGGAAGGAAAGAAGATAGGAGACCACGTGCTACCTAGGGTGTAGGGGAGATGAATGGGAAGGAAAGGAGATAGGAGACCACGTGACACCTAGGGTGTAGGGGAGATGAATGGGAAGGAAAGGGGCTGTATCTGTATGTCGTGTGATGTCAATATAAGGTCAAGTCAAATGTGTGTGTGTCTCTGACTACTTGTCAGTCAGTTGCTACTCAGAGCATTGTCTACCTCGGTCAGTAGAGCGTTGCATGGCGATGAACTTGGCTCCGAATTCTGCTGGTGGACTTCTTCCCGGGACTCAGGGGGGTGGGGGTGGGGGTGGGGGGGGGGGGTCAGCAGACCCAGGGGTGAAGGACAGCAGGAGGATCTGATAGGTGCTCACCTCTCCTGCAATAGAAGTGTTGAATGTAGAATAAAGCATCACTCATGGTGATTGGATGTCAAATAAATAAACAAATAAATCCTGGCCAATAGTTGAGAAGAGATGCTGTCGCTAGGCTAAGCCCAGATCTGTATGTCCACTCAACCACATCTACTAATCATGGACCAGAGGGTCAATCTGAAGGTATAGACAGGATGAGGGAGAGAGACAATTCACCATCAGAGTAGGAATGCTGATCTAGGATCAGGTCCACTCTGTCCATATAATTCTAGTATTCATTATGATCTTACCTTTTGCGAATTCTTAGTCTGGATTGTTCCCTTGGGTCAAACTGGACTCTGTATATTAATGAAATATGATTAGCATTGTAAATCCATATGTACATGTACTAGCTAGCTAGCTAGCACTGTAGTAGTACCTAATATAGGATAGTTGTTATTAGCTATTATAGATTAACGTCATGATGATAAGCTCCTCCTACATGTGATCCAGTATTAAAGTTGACCTCCAGTGGCCACCACAACTCCTCCAGCCACATCTGGAAGGCCAAGACAGACAAACAGACAAACAGGCAGACAGACAAGCTGGCAGACAGACAAGCAGGCAGACAGACAAGCTGGCAGACAGACAGACACAGACAGGCAAAGCTGGCAGACAGACAGATACAGGCAGGCAGGCAGGCAGACAGACAAAGCTGGCAGACAGACAGACATACAGACGCAGACAAACAGGGAGACAGGCAGACAGACAAGCTGGCAGATAGACAGACAGGGGCAGGCAGGCAGACAGACAGACATACAGACAGGCAGACAGGCAGGGCAGACAGACAGACAGGCAGACAGAGTTGGCAGACAGACATATACAGGCAGGCAGGCAGACAAAGCTGGCAGACAGACAGATGCAGACAAACAGGGAGACAGGCAGACAGACAAGCTGGCAGACAGACAGACAGGGGCAGGCAGGCAGACAGACAGACATACAGACGCAGACAAATAGGGAGACAGGCAGACAGACAAGCTGGCAGACTGACAGGGTCAGACAGACAGACAGACACCCACACAGACAGAGCTGGGCAAAATAGACAAAATGCAAAACAAATGTTGCTATTTATAAGTTGCACCTCCGTCACTGGGTCGCGTCATGCCATCATTAGGAATGTTCTCAAGCCACCCTCTGCCAGCGGCGACACATTAGCGCCCAAAAGATGTGATAGATGGAGGCTATGACTGTTTTTTGTCTAAACAACACTATAGTGGAATGAAAATATAAAATGACATTGCTAAAATGTTTGGTAGGAAACAACTTTGCCGCCATCATGTCGTCAAATGGATTGCAATGCTGTCATTAGCTAGCAAAGTTAATAAAAAATAGATAGCAATGCTAATGTTGACGTTACCTAGCTAAACATTTGTGTGGTCTACCCTCAGTCTTAGCTAGCTAGCTAACGTTGTACTGCATCTAATGTCTAAGCTGGCTAAATCAAAATGATGACAAAAGGTTTTCTTTCTACTCCTCTTGCAATGACATTGTATTTCCAAGCCACTTGAATGCACCTTTTGAGTTCTTGAGAAGAACCATAGCTAGCTACCGTAGCGATCCCCTTCAAGAGCAGATCATTTCTGTTCATCATTTCTATAGCTTGCTAGCTAGCTAGATGGCTGTGCTAGAAATGATATAGAATCATGCTAGGGCAATTGACAAAAAGGACACTTACCTAAACTGTTCCTCTTTGTATCCTCTTGGTTGTGCAGGTAGAGTAGCTAGCTAATCTCCTTTCCCAGAGGGGGGGGGGGGGGGGGGACACTACACGACTTTCATAATCCTTCACATTAAACGACAACCACTACAAGATTCTTCACTTGGTGATGAGGATTCTCGATACCATACCGTCTCGCCAACACAATAATGTGATGTGATTAGACTGTTAACAACGAGCTGAGGCTCAAAGCAGCCTTAAACATCTTCAATGAGAAATTCATGTTTGCCATCTACAGAGTTGAAATATCTAGCCACCATTTTGAATTGAATAACATTACTTGCGAACTTCAGAGCTGTAAAGATTTGACAGGCAAGTACAAACGCATACTGGCCTGCACAACAAGTGTGTTGAAGAACTTGACTGGCCTGCACAGAGCCCTGACCTCAACCCCATTGAACACCTTTCGGATGAATTGGAACACCGACTGCGAGCCAGGACTAATCGCTCAACATCAGTGCCCGACCTCACTAATGCTCTTGTGCCTGAGTGGAAGCAAGTCCCCGCAGCAATGTTCCAACATCTAGTGGAAAGCCTTCCCAGAAGAGTGGAGGCTGTTATAGCAGCAATGTTCCAACATCTAGTGGAAAGCCTTCCCAGAAGAGTGGAGGCTGTTATAGCAGCAATGTTCCAACATCTAGTGGAAATCCTTCCCAGAAGAGTGGAGGCTGTTATAGCAGCAATGTTCCAACATCTAGTGGAAAGCCTTCCCAGAAGAGTGGAGGCTGTTATAGCAGCAATGTTCCAACATCTAGTGGAAATCCTTCCCAGAAGAGTGGAGGCTGTTATAGCAGCAATGTTCCAACATCTAGTGGAAAGCCTTCCCAGAAGAGTGGAGGCTGTTATAGCAGCAATGTTCCAACATCTAGTGGAAAGCCTTCCCAGAAGAGAGGAGGCTGTTATAGCAGCAATGTTCCAACATCTAGTGGAAAGCCTTCCCAGAAGAGTGGAGGCTGTTATAGCAGCAAAGGGGGAGGACCAACTCCATATTAATGCCGATGATTTTGGAATGAGATGTTCGAAGAGCAGGTGTCCACATACACTACCTTACCAAAAGTATGTCAATATTTGAATGATTTATTTTATATAGTCCATTTTTACTCGTCTTTATCAAGGGTGTCAATCATTTCAAACCCCACTGTATGCACTTGTATGTAATTAAAATATGTGTTGATACATATATAACCATATATGGGCATATAACACATAGAACACATAGTAACATGTAACTGCCAGAATAAAGGAAACACTTGAGTAAATGAGGGATGCAAAGTATTTTGAAAGCAGGTGCTTTCACACAGGTGTGGTTCCGGAGTTAATTAACCAATTAAAAAATCCCATCATGCTTAGGGTCATGTATAAAAATGCCCAGTTGCCAATTATTTGGGCTATCATTGCTAGAAGAGATCTCAGTGACTTTGAAAAGAGGGGTCTCAAATGAGCATAGGGGGTTTAAAGGGTGTGTGTGTGTGTGTGTGTGTGTGTGTGTGTGTGTCTGTCAGTCACCAGATCTCAACCCAACTGAACACTTATGGGAGATTCTGGAGCTGCGCCTGAGACAGTGTTTTTCACCACTATCAACAAAACACCAAATTACGGAATGGCTCATGGAAGAATGGTGTCACATCCCTCCAAAAGAGTTCCAGACACTTGAAGAAGCTATGCCTAAGCACATTAAAGCTGTTCTGGCAGCTCATGGTGGCCCTATTAAGACCCTTTATGTTGGTGTTTCCTTTATTCTGGCAGTTACCTGTAGATTACCATTTATCATGGGACTGACCATAGACACGTCCTTTGGGCAGGGCAGTGCCTCCGTTGGCCAGGCTGTTGAGCTCTCCGGTGGACTCTCCTCTCCGTGACTCTCCTCCGGTACCACCAGTTAACGGCAGCACGGCGTCGTCTGTCCCCTTGGCGCCCGGTAGCTCCTTGAACACGGGAAGCTCCTCCTCCTCCTCCTCAGGGATCTGTTCTAAGGACTCGTCTGAGATCCTGGACAGGGCAGCTCGCTCCTTCTTTATTCGACCTGACCGGGGGGGACGGTGACAACACATTTACACACACATTTACACTGTACACACATACTGTCGCAACTCATTAAAGAACCACGACAAGGCACCTTTTTTCTGCCTGACCAGTGAGGAGACTGTGTCAGGATGATACGTACACAATAACAATAATAATAATAATATTAACAACAATAATATATACTATTAACAATAATACATAACACTATTTACAATAATAATCCTATTAATATGGACGGTCAAGAGTAGATGGGACGGTCAAGAGACTAAATGTTGAGAAAGTTCAAGGCTTGCTTGACATATACACACTGGTATGATGATATGCACACACACACAGAAATGTAGGTCTAGAAAATCATTGGACATTTTGGGTCATTTAGCAGACACTCTTATCCAGAGCCACATCTCAGTTAGTTAGCTACCTTAAGATACTGTAACTAGGTGGCACGACCACATCTCAGTTAGTTAGCTACCTTAAGATACTGTAGCTAGGTGGGACAACCACATCTCAGTTAGTTAGCTACCTTAAGATACTGTAACTAGGTGGCACGACCACATCTCAGTTAGTTAGCTACCTTAAGATACTGTAGCTAGGTGGGACAACCACATCTCAGTTAGTTAGCTACCTTAAGATACTGTAACTAGGTGGCACGACCATATCTCAGTTAGTTAGCTACCTTAAGATACTGTAACTAGGTGGGACAACCACATCTCAGTTAGTTAGCTACCTTAAGATACTGTAGCTAGGTGGGACAACCACATCTCAGTTAGTTAGCTACCTTAAGATACTGTAACTAGGTGGCACGACCACATCTCAGTTAGTTAGCTACCTTAAGATACTGTAACTAGGTGGGACAAGCACATCTCAGTTAGTGCATTCATCTTAAGATATCTAGGTGAGACAACTACATATCACAGTTGGTTGCATTCATCTCAAGATAGCTAGGTGAGACAACTACATATCACAGTTGGTTGCATTCATCTTAAGATAGCTAGGTGAGACAACTACATATCACAGTTGGTTGCATTCATCTTAAGATAGCTAGGTGAGACAACTACATATCACAGTTGGTTGCATTCATCTTAAGATATCTAGGTGAGACAACTACATATCACAGTTGGTTGCATTCATCTTAAGATAGCTAGGTGAGACAACTACATATCACAGTTGGTTGCATTCATCTTAAGATAGCTAGGTGAGACAACTACATATCACAGTTGGTTGCATTCATCTTAAGATAGCTAGGTGAGACAACTACATATCACAGTTGGTTGCATTCATCTTAAGATAGCTAGGTGAGACAACTACATATCACAGTTGGTTGCATTCATCTTAAGATATCTAGGTGAGACAACTACATATCACAGTTGGTTGCATTCATCTTAAGATAGCTAGGTGAGACAACTACATATCACAGTTGGTTGCATTCATCTTAAGATAGCTAGGTGAGACAACTACATATCACAGTTGGTTGCATTCATCTTAAGATAGCTAGGTGAGACAACTACATATCACAGTTGGTTGCATTCATCTTAAGATAGCTAGGTGAGACAACTACATATCACAGTTGGTTGCATTCATCTTAAGATAGCTAGGTGAGACAACTACATATCACAGTTGGTTGCATTCATCTTAAGATATCTAGGTGAGACAACTACATATCACAGTTGGTTGCATTCATCTTAAGATAGCTAGGTGAGACAACTACATATCACAGTTGGTTGCATTCATCTTAAGATAGCTAGGTGAGACAACTACATATCACAGTTGGTTGCATTCATCTTAAGATAGCTAGGTGAGACAACTACATATCACAGTTGGTTGCATTCATCTTAAGATAGCTAGGTGAGACAACTACATATCACAGTTGGTTGCATTCATCTTAAGATATCTAGGTGAGACAACTACATATCACAGTTGGTTGCATTCATCTTAAGATAGCTAGGTGAGACAACTACATATCACAGTTGGTTGCATTCATCTTAAGATAGCTAGGTGAGACAACTACATATCACAGTTGGTTGCATTCATCTTAAGATAGCTAGGTGAGACAACTACATATCACAGTTGGTTGCATTCATCTTAAGATAGCTAGGTGAGACAACTACATATCACAGTTGGTTGCATTCATCTTAAGATAGCTAGGTGAGACAACTACATATCACAGTTGGTTGCATTCATCTTAAGATAGCTAGGTGAGACAACTACATATCACAGTTGGTTGCATTCATCTTAAGATAGCTAGGTGAGACAACTACATATCACAGTTGGTTGCATTCATCTTAAGATATCTAGGTGAGACAACTACATATCACAGTTGGTTGCATTCATCTTAAGATAGCTAGGTGAGACAACTACATATCACAGTTGGTTGCATTCATCTTAAGATAGCTAGGTGAGACAACTACATATCACAGTTGGTTGCATTCATCTTAAGATAGCTAGGTGAGACAACTACATATCACAGTTGGTTGCATTCATCTTAAGATATCTAGATGGGACAAACACATATGCGACTTGTTTCAGGGAATTAGGCGTACAGTATGTCGCAAGTCACAACTTCGCAGGCTATTTGAACGTGTATAAAAAATGTTTATATCAAAATGCGTTTTTTTGGCAGAAATGCCTTCTGGAACATTTTAACTTTCATGTGCATTAATAACAAACTTGTATATAGGAATAAAGTAATATTACGAGCCTAGTTGGTTTAGCCACAGAAAAAGTCAGAAACCTTCCCGCTACCCATGATTGGCTGAGATAATGAATGGGCTGGACATGCCGAGAGATGAGTTTCGGATTGGTCTGCTGTGTAGCGTCTTCTGTCTATAAACTGAGCTGCTCGTTATGCGTAATCCTTTCTACGGCCCCCCCCCACAGAACCGTATAATGTGAGTCATGGAGAACTACAAATGTGTTGCTACTGCTCTCAATAACATTGCTGCCCTGAAATTATCAGGCGCTATCGACAAAACGTCCGTGGGAAAAAGTTGTGATGGACTACTTCCACGAGGACGATTCTTATGGCATTGCAAGGTTCAGTGTGAACCAGAGTGACTTGACACAACGGGCCAAGTAAGCTGTACAAACAAAATGGAAACGATACAGAACGTTTTATTTAATAAAAAGGGGTTGCAGTCTGGCATGAAACGTTTATCCATGTATACGGGTAAGGGTCAAGCTTCAGTTTCAGATATTATACGTTTCTGATTTTGTCAGAAAGCTGTTTTCATTGCAAGTTAAAGCTTAATTGTTAGCTAGCTAGCTAATGTTAGGTGGCTGGCTCTCTAGTTAACAGTACGTGTATGATCTGTGGAGTAATATCTCAGAAAGCCATTTGCATTGCTAGTTATAGCCTAATGATAGCTAGCTAACACTGGCCCAGTGTCGTCCGGGTTAGGGGAGGGTTTGGCCGGCCGGGTTGTCCTTGTCCCATCGCGCTCCAGAGACTTCTGGAGCATTGTGTCAAGATGCAGTGCGGCTTGGCGGGGTCGTGTTTCGGAGGACGCACGCCTCTCCTGGGTCCGTACGGAGGTTGCAGCGAAGGAACAAGACTAACTACCAATTGGATATCATGAAATTGGGGAGAAGGGTAAAAACTATTTGGCTACGGAGAGTGTGATCACACAGTCGTCCGGAATAGCTGGTGCTCTCATGTATGCTTCAGTGTTGCTTGCCTCAAAGCGAGCATGAAAGACATTTAGCTCGTCTGGTAGGTTCGCAGTTGGTTTTCTCTTTGTAATAGTTTTTTTTCCAGCCCTGCCACATCCAACAAGCGTCAGAGCTGGTGTAGCAGAAATCAATATTAGTTCTGTTTTGACGCTTTGCCGGTTTTATGGTTTGTCTGAGGGCATAGTGGGATTTCTTGTAAGCTTCCAGATTAGTGTCCCTCTTCTTGAAAGTGGCAGCTCTAGCTTTTAGCTCAGTGCCGGATGTTGCCTGTAATCCATGGCTTCTGGTTGGGATATGTACGTAAGGTCACTGTGGGGACGACGTCATCAATACACGTATTGATAAAGCCCGGTGACTGAGGTGCTATACTCCTCAATACATGTGGAAGAAGGTGCTCTGGTCAGATGAAACCAAAATTGAACTTTTTGGCAACAATGCAACAACACAGCTCATCACCCTGGACACACCATCCCCACTGTCAAACATGGTGGTGGCAGCATCATGGTTTGGTCCTGCTTTTCTTCAGCAGGGACAGGGAAGATGGTTAAAATTGATGGGCAGATGGATGGAGCCAAATACAGGACCATTCTGGAAGAAAACCTGATGGAGTCTGCAAAAGACCTGAGACTGGGACGGAGATTTGTCTTCCAACAAGACAATGATCCAAAACATAAAGCAAAATCTACAATGGAATGGTTCAAAAATAAACATATCCAGGTGTTAGAATGGCCAAGTCAAAGTCCAGACCTGAATCCAATCGAGAATCTGTGGAAAGAACTGAAAACTGCTGTTCACAAATGCTCTCCATCCAACCTCACTGAGCTCGAGCTGTTTTGCAAGGAGGAATGGGAAAAAATGTCAGTCTCTCGATGTGCAAAACTGATAGAGACATACCCCAAGCGACTTACAGCTGTAATCGCAGCAAAAGGTGGCGCTACAAAGTATTAACTTAAGGGGGCTGAATAATTTTGCACGCCCAATTTTTCTGTTTTTGATTTGTTAAAAAAGTTTGAAATATCCAATAAATGTCGTTCCACTTCATGATTGTGTCCCACTTGTTGTTGATTCTTCACAAAAAAATACAGTTTTATATCTTTATGTTTGAAGCCTGAAATGTGGCAAAAGGTCGCAAAGTTCAAGGGGGCCGAATACTTTCGCAAGGCACTGTATATATATATATACAGTACCAGTCAAATGTTTTCCATTATTTTTACTATGTTCTACATGGTTGAATAATGGTGAAGCTATTCAAAACTATGAAATAACACATACGGAATCATGTAGTAACCAAAAAAGTGTTAAACAATAAAAAAAAGTAGCCACCCTTTACCTTGACAACAGCTTTGCAAACTCTTGGCATTCTCTCAACCAGCTTCATGAGGTAGTCACCTGGAATGCATTGCAATTAACAGATGTGCCTTGTTAAAAGTTAATTTGTGAAATGTCTTTCCTTCTTAATGCGTTTGAGCCAATCAGTTGTGTTGTGACAAAGTAGGGGTGGTATACAAGGTAGGGGTTAAATTAAATGGGCTGAAACACGGGCCCAGAAGATATGATATGCATATAACTGGTTGATGTGGATAGAAAACACTCTACAGTTTCCAAAACTGTTAAAATAGTGTCTGTGAGTATAACAGAACTGATTTAGCAGGCGAAAACCTGAGAAAAATGCATTCAGGAAGTCGTTTTTTTTTGGTTTTGTAGTTTTCTATTCCATGCCATTACAGTATCCATTGACTTAGGACTCCATTTGCAGTTCCTATGCCTTCCACTAGATGTCAACAGTCTTTAGAAATCGTTTCAGGCTTGTATTCTTATAAATGAGGGAGTAAGACCAGTCTGAACGAGTGGACCCTAACGTGTCGCAGAGCTTTTTCATGCGCATGTGCATTTCTTGTTTACCTTTTTTACTGACGACGTCATTGTCCGGTTGAAATATTATAGATCATTTAGGCTAAAAAACTACCTGAGGATTGAATATAAACATCGTTTGACATGTTTCTATGAACTTTACAGATACAATTTGGATTTTTTGTCTGATTGTTTTGACTGAGTTTGAGCCTGTGGATTACTGTGGATTACTGAAGAAACAAAACGGAAGATTTTGGAAGATTTTGGATATAAAGAGACATCATCGAACAAAAGGAACATTTATTGAGTAAATGAATGTCTTCTGATTGCCACCATATGAAGATCATCAAAGGTAAGGGATACATTTTCTCTCTATTTCTGAGTTTTGTGACGCTTCTGCATGGCTGGTTACTGTTTGTAATAATTTGTCAACAGGGCTATGTTCTGGGCTAGGTATGTTCTGGGCTAGGTATGTTCTGGGCTAGGTATGTTCTGGGCTAGGTATGTTCTGGGCTAGGTATGCTTTCGCCGAAAAGCATTTAATAAATATGACACTGTGGTTGATTTAACAAGAGGTTAATCTTTAAACCTATGTAAAATATGTTTTGTTTTCAGAATTTTTATAATGAGCATTTCTGTATTTGAATTTGGTGCTCTGCAATCTCACTGGATGTTGGCCAGATGAAACGCTAGCGTCCCACGTACCCTAGAGAGGTTAAACCCTCCTGGATGTGAGAGGTTAAACCCTCCTGGATGTGAGAGGTTAAACCCTACTGGATGTGAGAGGTTAAACCCTCCTGGATGTGAGAGGTTAAACCCTCCTGGATGTGAGAGGTTAAACCCTCCTGGATGTGAGAGGTTAAACCCTCCTGGATGTGAGAGGTTAAGTAAACAAATACGGAAGATTTTACCAAATAAGGTGAAGTCCATATTATGCCAAGAACAGCTCAAATAAGCAAAAATAAATGACAGTCCATCATTACTTTAACACATGAAGGTCAGTCACAAGGGGAAATTTCAAGAACTTTGAAAGTTTCTTCAAGTGCAGTCGCAAAATCCCTCAAGTCTTATGATGAAACTGGCTCTCGTGAGGACCGCCACAAGAAAGGACGACCCAGAGTTACCTCTGCTGCAGAGGATAAGTTCATTAGAATTACCAGCCTCAGAAATTGCAGCCCAAATAAATGCTTCACAGAGTTCAACTAACATCCACTGTTCAGAGGAGACTGCGTGAATCAGGCCTTCATGGTCAAATTGCTGCAAAGAAACTACTACTAAAGGACACCAATACGAAGAACAGACATGCGTGGGCCAAGAAACACGAGAAATGGACATTAGACCGGTGAAAATCTGTCCTTCGGTCTGAAGAGTCCAAATTAGAGATTTTTGGTTCCAACCGCCATGTCTTTGCGAGATACAGAGTAGGTGAACAAATTATCTCTGCATGTGTGGTTCCCACTGTGAAGCATGGAGGAGGAGGTGTGATGAACACTTAACCAGCATGGCTACCACAGCATTCTGCAGCGATACACCATCCCACCTGGTTTGCGCTAAGTGGGACTATGGTTTGTTTTTCAACAGGACAATGACCCAACACACCTCCAGGCTGTGTAAGAGCTATTTGACAAAGAGGGAGAGGGATGGAGTGCTGCATCAGATGACCTGGCCTCCACAATACCCAACCTCAACCCAAATGAGATGATTTGGGGTGAGTTGGACCGCAGAGTGAAGGAAAAGCAGCCAACACAGTGCTCAGCATATGTGGGAACTCCTTCAAGACTGTTGGAAAAGTATTCCAGGTGAAGCTGGTTGAGAGAATGCCAAGAGTGTACAAAGCTGTCATTAAGGGAAAGAATATCAAATATAAAAAATATACTTTGATTTGTTTAAAACCTTTTTGGTTACTACATGATTCCATATGTGTTATTTCATAGTTTTGATGTCTTCACTATTATTCTACAATGTAGAACATAGTACAAATAAAGAAAAACTAGGCGTGTCCAAACTTGTGACTGGTCCTGTGTACATGGGAAGCAGGCAAATGACGTTCACTGAGCTGTGAAGACAGACTGACAGGGGTGAGACAATTCATTTTAATTTATCTTTGTGTTATTTTGTTGTTGTTTGCAGGTGCACTATCCTTCAAACCCTCTGTAGCCAGGTCCATCTACTATCCTTCTGACCCAGGTCCCATCTACTATCCTTCTGACCCTATGTAGCCAGGTCCCATCTACTATCCTTCTGACCCTATGTAGCCAGGTCCATCTACTATCCTTCTGACCCTATGTAGCCAGGTCCATCTCCTATCCTTCTGACCCTATGTAGCCAGGTCCCATCTACTATCCTTCAAACCCTCTGTAGCCAGGTCCCATCTACTATCCTTCTGACCCAGGTCCCATCTACTATCCTTCTGACCCTATGTAGCCAGGTCCATCTACTATCCTTCTGACCCAGGTCCCATCTACTATCCTTCTGACCCTATGTAGCCAGGTCCATCTACTATCCTTCTGACCCTATGTAGCCAGGTCCATCTACTATCCTTCTGACCCTATGTAGCCAGGTCCATCTCCTATCCTTCTGACCCTATGTAGCCAGGTCCCATCTACTATCCTTCAAACCCTCTGTAGCCAGGTCCCATCTACTATCCTTCTGACCCAGGTCCCATCTACTATCCTTCTGACCCTATGTAGCCAGGTCCATCTACTATCCTTCTGACCCAGGTCCCATCTACTATCCTTCTGACCCTATGTAGCCAGGTCCCATCTACTATCCTTCTGACCCTATGTAGCCAGGTCCATCTACTATCCTTCTGACCCAGGTCCCATCTACTATCCTTCTGACCCTCTGTAGCCAGGTCCATCTACTATCCTTCTGACCCAGGTCCCATCTACTATCCTTCTGACCCTATGTAGCCAGGTCCCATCTACTATCCTTCTGACCCAGGTCCCATCTACTATCCTTCTGACCCTATGTAGCCAGGTCCATCTACTATCCTTCTGACCCAGGTCCCATCTACTATCCTTCTGACCCTATGTAGCCAGGTCCATCTACTATCCTTCTGACCCTATGTAGCCAGGTCCATCTACTATCCTTCTGACCCTATGTAGCCAGGTCCATCTCCTATCCTTCTGACCCTATGAGGCCAGGTCCATCTACTATCCTTCTGACCCTATGTAGCCAGGTCCATCTCCTATCCTTCTGACCCTATGTAGCCAGGTCCCATCTACTATCCTTCAAACCCTCTGTAGCCAGGTCCATCTACTATCCTTCTGACCCAGGTCCCATCTACTATCCTTCTGACCCTATGTAGCCAGGTCCATCTACTATCCTTCTGACCCTATGTAGCCAGGTCCATCTCCTATCCTTCTGACCCTATGTAGCCAGGTCCATCTACTATCCTTCTGACCCAGGTCCCATCTACTATCCTTCTGACCCTATGTAGCCAGGTCCATCTACTATCCTTCTGACCCAGGTCCCATCTACTATCCTTCTGACCCTATGTAGCCAGGTCCATCTACTATCCTTCTGACCCTATGTAGCCAGGTCCATCTCCTATCCTTCAAACCCTATGTAGCCAGGTCCATCTACTATCCTTCTGACCCTATGTAGCCAGGTCCATCTCATATCCTTCTGACCCTATGTAGCCAGGTCCATCTACTATCCCTCTGACCCAGGTCCATCTACTACCCTTCTGACCCTATGTAGCCAGGTCCATCTACTATCCCTCTGACCCAGGTCCATCTACTACCCCTCTGACCCTATGTAGCCAGGTCCCATCTACTATCCTTCTGACCCTATGTAGCCTGGTCCCATCTACTATCCTACTGACCCTATGTAGCCAGGTCCCATCTACTATCCTTCTGACCCAGGTCCCATCTACTATCCTTCGGACCCTATGTAGCCAGGTCCATCTACTATCCTTCTGACCCTATGTAGCCAGGTCCATCTACTATCCTTCTGACCCTCTGTAGCCAGGTCCCATCTACTATCCTTCTGACCCTATGTAGCCAGGTCCATCTACTATCCTTCTGACCCTCTGTAGCCAGGTCCATCTACTATCCTTCTGACCCTATGTAGCCAGGTCCATCTCCTATCCTTCTGACCCTATGTAGCCAGGTCCCATCTACTATCCTTCTGACCCAGGTCCATCTACTACCCTTCTGACCCTATGTAGCCAGGTCCCATCTACTATCCTTCTGACCCTATGTAGCCAGGTCCATCTACTATCCCTCTGACCCTATGTAGCCAGGTCCATCTACTATCCCTCTGACCCAGGTCCATCTACTACCCTTCTGACCCTATGTAGCCAGGTCCATCTACTATCCCTCTGACCCAGGTCCATCTACTACCCTTCTGACCCTATGTAGCCAGGTCCCATCTACTATCCTTCTGACCCTATGTAGCCTGGTCCCATCTACTATCCTACTGACCCTATGTAGCCAGGTCCCATCTACTATCCTTCTGACCCAGGTCCCATCTACTATCCTTCTGACCCTATGTAGCCAGGTCCATCTACTATCCTTCTGACCCTCTGTAGCCAGGTCCATCTACTATCCTTCTGACCCTCTGTAGCCAGGTCCATCTACTATCCTTCTGACCCTCTGTAGCCAGGTCCATCTACTATCCTTCTGACCCTCTGTAGCCAGGTCCCATCTACTATCCTTCTGACCCTATGTAGCCAGGTCCATCTACTATCCTTCTGACCCTCTGTAGCCAGGTCCATCTACTATCCTTCTGACCCTATGTAGCCAGGTCCATCTCCTATCCTTCTGACCCTATGTAGCCAGGTCCCATCTACTATCCTTCTGACCCAGGTCCATCTACTACCCTTCTGACCCTATGTAGCCAGGTCCCATCTACTATCCTTCTGACCCTATGTAGCCAGGTCCATCTACTATCCCTCTGACCCTATGTAGCCAGGTCCATCTACTATCCCTCTGACCCAGGTCCATCTACTACCCTTCTGACCCTATGTAGCCAGGTCCCATCTACTATCCTTCTGACCCTATGTAGCCAGGTCCATCTACTATCCCTCTGACCCTATGTAGCCAGGTCCCATCTACTATCCTACTGACCCTATGTAGCCAGGTCCCATCTACTATCCTTCTGACCCAGGTCCCATCTACTATCCTTCTGACCCTATGTAGCCAGGTCCATCTACTATCCTTCTGACCCTCTGTAGCCAGGTCCCATCTACTATCCTTCTGACCCTATGTAGCCAGGTCCATCTACTATCCTTCTGACCCTATGTAGCCAGGTCCATCTCCTATCCTTCTGACCCAGGTCCATCTACTACCCTTCTGACCCTATGTAGCCAGGTCCATCTCCTATCCTTCTGACCCTATGTAGCCAGGTCCCATCTACTATCCTTCTGACCCTATGTAGCCAGGTCCATCTACTATCCCTCTGACCCAGGTCCATCTACTATCCTTCTGACCCTATGTAGCCAGGTCCCATCTACTATCCTTCTGACCCTATGTAGCCAGGTCCATCTACTATCCTTCTGACCCTATGCAGCCAGGTCCCATCTACCATCCTTCTGACCCAGGTCCATCTACTATCCTTCTGACCCAGGTCCATCTACTATCCTTCTGACCCTATGTAGCCAGGTCACATTTACTATCCTTCTGACCCTATGTAGCCAGGTCCCATCTACTATCCTTCTGACCCAGGTCCCATCTACTATCCTTCTGACCCTATGTAGCCAGGTCCCATCTACCATCCTTCTGACCCTATGTAGCCAGGTCCCATCTACTATCCTTCTGACCCTATGTAGCCAGGTCCCATCTACTATCCTTCTGACCCAGGTCCCATCTACTATCCTTCTGACCCTATGTAGCCAGGTCCATCTACTATCCTTCTGACCCAGGTCCCATCTACTATCCTTCTGACCCTATGTAGCCAGGTCCCATCTACTATCCTTCTGACCCTATGTAGCTAGGTCCATCTACTATCCATCTGACCCTATGTAGCCAGGTCCATCTACTATCCATCTGACCCTATGTAGCCAGGTCCCATCTACTATCCTTCTGACCCAGGTCCCATCTACTATCCTTCTGACCCTATGTAGCCAGGTCCCATCTACTATCCTTCTGACCCTATGTAGCCAGGTCCCATCTACTATCCTTCTTACCCTATGTAACCAGGTCCCATCTACTATCCTTCTGACCCAGGTCCCATCTACTATCCTTCTGACCCAGGTCCATCTACTATCCTTCTGACCCAGGTCCATCTACTATCCTTCTGACCCTATGTAGCCAGGTCACATTTACTATCCTTCTGACCCTATGTAGCCAGGTCCCATCTACTATCCTTCTGACCCAGGTCCCATCTACTATCCTTCTGACCCTATGTAGCCAGGTCCCATCTACTATCCTTCTGACCCTATGTAGCCAGGTCCATCTACTATCCTTCTGACCCAGGTCCCATCTACTATCCTTCTGACCCTCTGTAGCCAGGTCCATCTACTATCCTTCTGACCCAGGTCCCATCTACTATCCTTCTGATCCTATGTAGCCAGGTCCCATCTACTATCCTTCTGACCCAGGTCCCATCTACTATCCTTCTGACCCTATGTAGCCAGGTCCATCTACTATCCTTCTGACCCAGGTCCCATCTACTATCCTTCTGACCCTATGTAGCCAGGTCCCATCTACTATCCTTCAAACCCTCTGTAGCCAGGTCCATCTACTATCCTTCTGACCCAGGTCCCATCTACTATCCTTCTGACCCTATGTAGCCAGGTCCATCTACTATCCTTCTGACCCTATGTAGCCAGGTCCATCTCCTATCCTTCTGACCCTATGTAGCCAGGTCCATCTACTATCCTTCTGACCCTATGTAGCCAGGTCCATCTCCTATCCTTCTGACCCTATGAGGCCAGGTCCATCTACTATCCTTCTGACCCTATGTAGCCAGGTCCATCTCCTATCCTTCTGACCCTATGTAGCCAGGTCCCATCTACTATCCTTCAAACCCTCTGTAGCCAGGTCCATCTACTATCCTTCTGACCCAGGTCCCATCTACTATCCTTCTGACCCTATGTAGCCAGGTCCATCTACTATCCTTCTGACCCTATGTAGCCAGGTCCATCTCCTATCCTTCTGACCCTATGTAGCCAGGTCCATCTACTATCCTTCTGACCCAGGTCCCATCTACTATCCTTCTGACCCTATGAAGCCAGGTCCATCTACTATCCTTCTGACCCAGGTCCCATCTACTATCCTTCTGACCCTATGTAGCCAGGTCCATCTACTATCCTTCTGACCCTATGTAGCCAGGTCCATCTCCTATCCTTCAAACCCTATGTAGCCAGGTCCATCTACTATCCTTCTGACCCTATGTAGCCAGGTCCATCTCATATCCTTCTGACCCTATGTAGCCAGGTCCATCTACTATCCCTCTGACCCAGGTCCATCTACTACCCTTCTGACCCTATGTAGCCAGGTCCATCTACTATCCCTCTGACCCAGGTCCATCTACTACCCCTCTGACCCTATGTAGCCAGGTCCCATCTACTATCCTTCTGACCCTATGTAGCCTGGTCCCATCTACTATCCTACTGACCCTATGTAGCCAGGTCCCATCTACTATCCTTCTGACCCAGGTCCCATCTACTATCCTTCTGACCCTATGTAGCCAGGTCCATCTACTATCCTTCTGACCCTATGTAGCCAGGTCCATCTACTATCCTTCTGACCCTCTGTAGCCAGGTCCCATCTACTATCCTTCTGACCCTATGTAGCCAGGTCCATCTACTATCCTTCTGACCCTCTGTAGCCAGGTCCATCTACTATCCTTCTGACCCTATGTAGCCAGGTCCATCTCCTATCCTTCTGACCCTATGTAGCCAGGTCCCATCTACTATCCTTCTGACCCAGGTCCATCTACTACCCTTCTGACCCTATGTAGCCAGGTCCCATCTACTATCCTTCTGACCCTATGTAGCCAGGTCCATCTACTATCCCTCTGACCCTATGTACCCAGGTCCATCTACTATCCCTCTGACCCAGGTCCATCTACTACCCTTCTGACCCTATGTAGCCAGGTCCATCTACTATCCCTCTGACCCAGGTCCATCTACTACCCTTCTGACCCTATGTAGCCAGGTCCCATCTACTATCCTTCTGACCCTATGTAGCCTGGTCCCATCTACTATCCTACTGACCCTATGTAGCCAGGTCCCATCTACTATCCTTCTGACCCAGGTCCCATCTACTATCCTTCTGACCCTATGTAGCCAGGTCCATCTACTATCCTTCTGACCCTATGTAGCCAGGTCCATCTACTATCCTTCTGACCCTCTGTAGCCAGGTCCATCTACTATCCTTCTGACCCTCTGTAGCCAGGTCCATCTACTATCCTTCTGACCCTCTGTAGCCAGGTCCCATCTACTATCCTTCTGACCCTATGTAGCCAGGTCCATCTACTATCCTTCTGACCCTCTGTAGCCAGGTCCATCTACTATCCTTCTGACCCTATGTAGCCAGGTCCATCTCCTATCCTTCTGACCCTATGTAGCCAGGTACCATCTACTATCCTTCTGACCCAGGTCCATCTACTACCCTTCTGACCCTATGTAGCCAGGTCCCATCTACTATCCTTCTGACCCTATGTAGCCAGGTCCATCTACTATCCCTCTGACCCTATGTAGCCAGGTCCATCTACTATCCCTCTGACCCAGGTCCATCTACTACCCTTCTGACCCTATGTAGCCAGGTCCATCTACTATCCTTCTGACCCTCTGTAGCCAGGTCCCATCTACTATCCTTCTGACCCTATGTAGCCAGGTCCATCTACTATCCTTCTGACCCTATGTAGCCAGGTCCATCTCCTATCCTTCTGACCCAGGTCCATCTACTATCCCTCTGACCCAGGTCCATCTACTATCCTTCTGACCCTCTGTAGCCAGGTCCATCTACTATCCTTCTGACCCTCTGTAGCCAGGTCCATCTACTATCCTTCTGACCCTCTGTAGCCAGGTCCCATCTACTATCCTTCTGACCCTATGTAGCCAGGTCCATCTACTATCCTTCTGACCCTCTGTAGCCAGGTCCATCTACTATCCTTCTGACCCTATGTAGCCAGGTCCATCTCCTATCCTTCTGACCCTATGTAGCCAGGTCCCATCTACTATCCTTCTGACCCAGGTCCATCTACTACCCTTCTGACCCTATGTAGCCAGGTCCCATCTACTATCCTTCTGACCCTATGTAGCCAGGTCCATCTACTATCCCTCTGACCCTATGTAGCCAGGTCCATCTACTATCCCTCTGACCCAGGTCCATCTACTACCCTTCTGACCCTATGTAGCCAGGTCCATCTACTATCCTTCTGACCCTCTGTAGCCAGGTCCCATCTACTATCCTTCTAACCCTATGTAGCCAGGTCCATCTACTATCCTTCTGACCCTCTGTAGCCAGGTCCATCTACTATCCTTCTGACCCTATGTAGCCAGGTCCATCTCCTATCCTTCTGACCCTATGTAGCCAGGTCCCATCTACTATCCTTCTGACCCAGGTCCATCTACTACCCTTCTGACCCTATGTAGCCAGGTCCCATCTACTATCCTTCTGACCCTATGTAGCCAGGTCCATCTACTATCCCTCTGACCCTATGTAGCCAGGTCCATCTACTATCCCTCTGACCCAGGTCCATCTACTACCCTTCTGACCCTATGTAGCCAGGTCCATCTACTATCCTTCTGACCCTCTGTAGCCAGGTCCCATCTACTATCCTTCTGACCCTATGTAGCCAGGTCCATCTACTATCCTTCTGACCCTATGTAGCCAGGTCCATCTCCTATCCTTCTGACCCAGGTCCATCTACTACCCTTCTGACCCTATGTAGCCAGGTCCATCTCCTATCCTTCTGACCCTATGTAGCCAGGTCCCATCTACTATCCTTCTGACCCTATGTAGCCAGGTCCATCTACTATCCCTCTGACCCAGGTCCATCTACTATCCTTCTGACCCTATGTAGCCAGGTCCCATCTACTATCCTTCTGACCCTATGTAGCCAGGTCCATCTACTATCCTTCTGACCCTATGCAGCCAGGTCCCATCTACCATCCTTCTGACCCAGGTCCATCTACTATCCTTCTGACCCAGGTCCATCTACTATCCTTCTGACCCTATGTAGCCAGGTCACATTTACTATCCTTCTGACCCTATGTAGCCAGGTCCCATCTACTATCCTTCTGACCCAGGTCCCATCTACTATCCTTCTGACCCTATGTAGCCAGGTCCCATCTACCATCCTTCTGACCCTATGTAGCCAGGTCCCATCTACTATCCTTCTGACCCTATGTAGCCAGGTCCCATCTACTATCCTTCTGACCCAGGTCCCATCTACTATCCTTCTGACCCTATGTAGCCAGGTCCATCTACTATCCTTCTGACCCAGGTCCCATCTACTATCCTTCTGACCCTATGTAGCCAGGTCCCATCTACTATCCTTCTGACCCTATGTAGCTAGGTCCATCTACTATCCATCTGACCCTATGTAGCCAGGTCCATCTACTATCCATCTGACCCTATGTAGCCAGGTCCCATCTACTATCCTTCTGACCCAGGTCCCATCTACTATCCTTCTGACCCTATGTAGCCAGGTCCCATCTACTATCCTTCTGACCCTATGTAGCCAGGTCCCATCTACTATCCTTCTTACCCTATGTAACCAGGTCCCATCTACTATCCTTCTGACCCAGGTCCCATCTACTATCCTTCTGACCCAGGTCCATCTACTATCCTTCTGACCCAGGTCCATCTACTATCCTTCTGACCCTATGTAGCCAGGTCCCATCTACTATCCTTCTGACCCTATGTAGCCAGGTCCCATCTACTATCCTTCTGACCCTATGTAGCCAGGTCCCATCTACTATCCTTCTGACCCTATGTAGCCAGGTCCCATCTACTATCCTTCTGACCCAGGTCCCATCTACTATCCTTCTGACCCTATGTAGCCAGGTCCATCTACTATCCTTCTGACCCAGGTCCCATCTACTATCCTTCTGACCCTATGTAGCCAGGTCCCATCTACTATCCTTCTGACCCTATGTAGCCAGGTCCATCTACTATCCTTCTGACCCTATGTAGCCAGGTCCCATCTACTATCCTTCTGACCCTATGTAGCCAGGTCCATCTACTATCCTTCTGACCCTATGTAGCCAGGTCCCATCTACTATCCTTCTGACCCTATGTAGCCAGGTCCCATCTACTATCCTTCTGACCCTATGTAGCCAGGTCCCATCTACTATCCTTCTGACCCTATGTAACCAGGTCCCATCTACTATCCTTCTGACCCAGCTCCCATCTACTATCCATCTGACCCTATGTAGCCAGGTCCTATCTACAATCCTTCTGACACAGGTCCCATCTACTATCATTCTGACCCTATGTAGCTAGGTCCCATCTACTATCCTTCTGACCCAGGTCCCATCTACTATCCTTCTGACCCTATGTAAACAGCTCCATCTACTATCCTTCTGACCCTATGTAGCCAGGTCCCATCTACTATCCTCCTGACCCAGGTCCCATCTACTATCCTTCTGACCGTATGTAGCCAGGTCCCATCTACTATTCTCCTGACCCTATGTAGCCAAGTCCATCTACTTTTTAACTCATCGCAAGTGTGGCTTGTTTGGTGTCAGCTGTGAAGGAATACCACAACAAGTCAACTACTTGATTGATGAAGGCATGTCATTCAGCAAAGGCAGCAGCGCAGTCCTGAACTACATGCACCATTTATTCACCAACTACGGAGTTGGGGAGACACGTGAACTGTGATAACTACAGTGGCCAAAACAGGAACAAGTTTGTTCTCTGGTATTGTGTCTGATGGACCATGCACAACTTCACCACACTCTGGCCCTTCACTTCATGATCACAGGCCACACCAAGTCACCCCCCCCCCCCCCCCCCCGACTAGTGCCCTCGGCCTCATCAAGCGGCGCTTCAGAAAGACCAGAGTGAACACTCTGTCTGAGATTGCTGGTGCTGTGAAGGGCAGCACTGTGACAAGGGTCAACATCCCACAGTTGGTTGGACTGGAGGATAGTACCGTACCAGCACTTTAGGTGAGGTATGAGGTTATTCTTCTTATCTAAACTCGGAAGATGGATTGATGTTGGGTTTTAATGTTTTAATTTAATTTAATCTACATTTTGTTTAGTTATTTCCTGTTTTACAGCTTCGATGCTCTGAAGCCTGGTGTTGTTGTCGCCAGCGTTGGGAACCATGTTAGAGCCTCTTAGTCTGGAACAGGTTTCAGCTGCTGCACAACGCTGACATCCTTCCTCCCAAAGATGGTCTGCCTGTACAAGCACCACCTGCCTGTACAAGCACCACCTGGACTGGACACAGCTAGACAATCGTATATTTTTTGAGAAGATCAGAGAGTTTTGTGACGAAGAAGCTACGGACATCACATGCCCTGCACCGAAAGTCAAGGGCAGGAAAGAAACAGGCACTCCGAAAATAGATTCCCTCATTCGGACGGACCAGTTCATCACCGGGGGAAAGGTCCCAGTCCTCAGCACTATCAGCAGTGCCTCTATTCACATAACTCTCTCCTTACACACACGCTATAAGTCACTGCTACTATTTATTATTTGCTCCTGCTGTTCAGCTACATTACCCCTGATTATAATGCTTATTAACTACCTCATCAATCACCAGTATCCCTGATATGGTCTTGTACATACTTTATTTTATTCCCTACTGACATTGATACTTGTTCTTTTTTTCCCTTTATATTGATATTGCTACTATGCAAGTAACCATTTGGCTGAGACAACAGTAGATCACAGTCAGCCATCTTAAGATAGCTACTGTAGGTGGAACAAACATAGTACTCACAGTCACAGTGAGTACATTTTTAGAGACGAGGTTCAATTTTCACACACAGTATAAACACACACGTACAGTTTGCGGACGGAAGTGTGTTGTGGTTGACAAAGCATCTGTCTGTCTGTTGTGTTGATCTGGTTGTGTTTATGCTTGTGGACAGAGCAGAGGGACGTTCCACTATGTTCCTGTTAGTGGAATGTTATGCAGCCGTCAGCTGATCTGGGGAGAGAGAAACCTAATCCTAACGTTTAGAAAGTGCTTAGCAACCACTCAATCAGAAACAGTTTGACTCTCACAGCAGCAGTGTGTGTGTGTGTGTGTGTGTGTGTGTGTGTGTGTGTGTGTGTGTGTTTGACCTTGACGTCAGCAGGCAAAACTCACATTAGGACTTAATTACGCCTGCATACCAGAGTCAATGTGTTTAGAGTCAAAACATTGACGTTTCTGCATTATGAGGCATTTACATGAAACTACAACATTCTATAACAGTCATGTTAGAACCTCATTAACATGACACTACAACATTCTATAACAGTCATGTTAGAACCTCATTAACATGACACTACAACATTCTATAACAGTCATGTTAGAACCTCATTAACATGACACTACAACATTCTATAACAGTCATGTTAGAACCTCATTAACATGACACTACAACATTCTATAACAGCCATGTTAGAACCTCATTAACATAATACTACAACATTCTATAACAGTCATGTTAGAACCTCATTAACATGACACTACAACATTCTATAACAGTCATGTTAGAACCTCATTAACATGACACTACCACATTCTATAACAGTCATGTTAGAACCTCATTAACATGACACTACCACATTCTATAACAGTCATGTTAGAACCTCATTAACATGACACTACAACATTCTATAACAGCCATGTTAGAACCTCATTAACATAACACTACAACATTCTATAACAGTCATGTTAGAACCTCATTAACATGACACTACAACATTCTATAACAGTCATGTTAGAACCTCATTAACATGACACTACAACATTCTATAACAGTCATGTTAGAACCTCATTAACATGACACTACAACATTCTATAACAGTCATGTTAGAACCTCATTAACATGACACTACAACATTCTATAACAGCCATGTTAGAACCTCATTAACATAACACTACAACATTCTATAACAGTCATGTTAGAACCTCATTAACATGACACTACAACATTCTATAACAGTCATGTTAGAACCTCATTAACATGACACTACAACATTCTATAACAGTCATGTTAGAACCTCATTAACATGACACTACAACATTCTATAACAGTCATGTTAGAACCTCATTAACATGACACTACAACATTCTATAACAGTCATGTTAGAACCTCATTAACATGACACTACAACATTCTATAACAGTCATGTTAGAGCTCATTAACATGACACTACAACAGCCATGTTAGAACCCCATTAACATAACACTACAACATTCTATAACAGTCATGTTAGAGCTCATTAACATGACACTACAACATTCTATAACAGCCATGTTAGAGCTCATTAACATGACACTACAACATTCTATAACAGTCATGTTAGAACCTCATTAACATGACACTACAACATTCTACAGCAGCCATGTTAGAACCCCATTAACATAACACTACAACATTCTATAACAGTCATGTTAGAACCTCATTAACATGACACTACAACATTCTACAGCAGCCATGTTAGAACCCCATTAACATAACACTACAACATTCTATAACAGTCATGTTAGAGCTCATTAACATGACACTACAACATTCTATAACAGTCATGTTAGAACCTCATTAACATGACACTACAACATTCTATAACAGTCATGTTAGAACCCCATTAACATGACACTACAACATTCTATAACAGTCATGTTAGAACCCCATTAACATGACACTACAACATTCTATAACAGTCATGTTAGAACCCCATTAACATGACACTACAACATTCTATAACAGTTATGTTAGAGCTCATTAACATGACACTACAACATTCTATAACAGTCATGTTAGAACCTCATTAACATGACACTACAACATTCTATAACAGTCATGTTAGAACCTCATTAACATGACACTACAACATTCTATAACAGTCATGTTAGAACCTCATTAACATGACACTACAACATTCTATAACGGTCATGAAATATTTAAACAATGCTATGTCACTGAATGTCTAGATTTAGAACAATATAAAACATTCTAAAAGTTGACGCAACTAACTGTCACTGTCAATTGAATTCTAGAGAGTTCTCTCAGGCCACGGTTGTGTTCGGTGATACCCTCTAACCCAGAGAGTTCTCTCAGGCCACGGTCGTGTTCAGTGATACCCTCTAACCCAGAGAGTTCTCTCAGGCCACGGTCGTGTTCAGTGATACCCTCTAACCCAGAGAGTTCTCTCAGGCCACGGTCGTGTTCAGTGATACCCTCTAACCCAGAGAGTTCTCTCAGGCCATGGTCGTGTTCAGTGATACCCTCTAACCCAGAGAGTTCTCTCAGGCCACGGTTGTGTTCAGTGATACCCTCTAACCCAGAGAGTTCTCTCAGGCCACGGTCGTGTTCAGTGATACCCTCTAACCCAGAGAGTTCTCTCAGGCCACGGTCGTGTTCAGTAAGCGCAAAGTGGAAGAATACAGTCAAACAGAGAGACCCCACTACCACTACATAGTCCAATGATACCTACTGGAATATGGTACTACGCTCAGAGTTCATGGAGCTTACCAAGGATTGCATATTTCAAACTGGAAGCTCACTTTACCCTTCTGAACATACCAACCAAATGCATACCTACCTAATCTGAACACAAAGCAAACTTTATATACAGTGCATTTGGAAAGTATTCAGACCTCTTGACTTTTTCCACAGTTTGTTACGTTACAGCCTCATTCTAAACTGGATTAAGTAAACAATTTTCCTCATCAATTTACACAAACTACCCCATAATGACGAAGCAAAAAACAGGTTTTTAAAACCTTCGAGGAGGACAACCATCTCTACAGCATTCCACCAATCAGGCCTTTATGGTAGAGTGGCCAGACGGAAGCCACTCCTCAGTAAAAGGCACATGACAGCCTACTTGGAATTTGCTCAAAGGCACTTAACTTCTTGGTGACGGGGCAGTATTTTCACGTCTGGATGAAATGCATGCCCAAATTCAACTGCCTGCTGCTCATTTCCAGAAGATAAGATATGCATATTATTAGTCGATTTGGATAGAAAACACTCTGAAGTTTCTAAAACTGTTTGAATCATGTCTGTTAGTATAACAGAACTTATTTAGCAGGTGAAACCCCGAGGACAAACCATTCAGATTTTTTAGGTCACTCTCTTTTCAATGGGTTTCATTGGGAATCCAGATTTCTAAGGGACCTTCTTGTAGTTCCTATCGCTTCCACTGGATGTCAACAGTCTTTGGAAATTGGTTGAGGTTTTTCCTTTGTGTAATGAAGAAGTACGGCCATCTTGAACGAGGGTCACTCGAAGTGTACTGTTAGATAGAGGCGCGTGACCATAAAGCTAGCTACAGTTTGTTTTCTTCCTGTTTTGAACACAGATCATCCCGTCTTCAATTTGATCGATTATTTACGTAAAAAAATACCAAAAGTTTTATTACAAAAGTATTTTGAAATGTTTTGACAAAGTTTACAGGTAACTTTTGAGATATTTTATAGTCAAGTTGCGCAAGTTGGAACCAGTGTTTTTCTGGATCAAACGCGCCAAATAAATTGACATTTTGGATATATATTAACGGAATTAATTGAACAAAAGGACCATTTGTGATGTTGATGGGACATATTGGAGTGCCAACAAAAGAAGCTCGTCAAAGGTAAAAGCCTTTTTGAAATCTGACGTTGGCTGGATTCACAACGAGTGTAGCTTTAATTTGCTATATTGTCTTACATGTGTGATTTCATAAAGGTTTGATTTTTATAGTAATTTATTTGAATTTGGCGCTCTGCATTTTCCCTGGCTATTGGCCAGGTGGGACGCTCATCCCACATATCCCAGAGAGGTTAAAGACTCCCAGACCATGAGAAACAAGATTCTCTGGTCTGTTGAAACCAAGATTTAACTCTTTGGCCTGAATGCGAAGTGTCACGTCTGGAGTAAACCTGGCACCATCCAGGTGCTACGGTGAAGCATGGTGGTGGCAGTATCATGCTGTGGGGATGTTTTTCAGTGGCAGGGACTGGTAGACTAGTCAGGATCGAGGCCAAGATGAACAAAGCAAAGTACAAAGAGATCCTTGATGAAAACCTGCTCCAGAGCACTCAAGACCTCAGACTGGGACGAAGGTCCACCTTCCAACAGGGCAATGACCCTAAGCACACAGCCAAGACAACGCAGGAGTGGCTTCAGGACAATGTCCTTGAGTGGCCCAGCCAGAGTCTGAACAAACATCTCTGGAGAGACCTGAAAATAGCTGTGCAGCATTGCTCCCCATCCAACCTGACAGAGCTTGAGAGGATCTGCAGAGAAGAATGGGAGAAACTCTACAAATACAGGGGTGCCAAGCTTGTAGCTATAAGGATCGTCGTCCGGAGAAAGAGAGGAAGACCAAGGTGCAGCATGGTAAGTGTTCCCTCAAAGCGCTGGCTCCCTTTAGCTGCGCTCTCCTGGCTGCCTCTACCTGCCTCTACCTGTTCCCATGGGAGGCGATCCCTTCCAGCCAGGAACAGTGTTCATATTTAAATGGTTTTAATGAACACTGAAACAAAACAATACACGACAAATGAACAGTCCTGAACGGTGCAACAAAACACAGAACAGAAAATAAACACCCACAACTCAAAAGTGAAACCAGGCTACCTAAGTATGATTCTCAATCAGGGACAACGATAGACAGCTGCCTCTGATTGAGAATCATAACAGGCCGAACACAGAAAATCCCAAATTATAGAAAAAAGTAAATAGACAACCCACCCAACTCACGCCCTGACCATACTAAAACAAAGACATAATAAAAGAACTAAGGTCAGAACGTGACAGTACCCCCCCCCCAAAGGTGCGGACTCCGGCCGCAAAACCTGAACCTGAACCCTAGCCACGGGTCCCGAATGGACGGGAGATTCCGGCAGCACCGGACGGACGGGAGACTCCGGCAGCTCCGGAGTGAAGGGCGATTCCGGCAGCTCCCGGCTGACTGGCGGCTCAGGGCAGACGGGAGACTCTGGCGGCTCAGGGCAGACGGGAGACTCTGGCGGCTCAGGGCAGACGGGAGACTCTGGCGGCTCAGGGCAGACGGGAGACTCTGGCGGCTCAGGGCAGACGGGAGACTCTGGCGGCTCAGGGCAGACGGGAGACTCTGGCGGCTCAGGGCAGACGGGAGACTCTGGCGGCTCAGGGCAGACGGGAGACTCTGGCGGCTCAGGGCAGACGGGAGACTGGCGGCTCAGGGCAGCCGTGAGACTCTGGCGGCTCAGGGCAGACGGGAGACTCTGGCAGCGCTGGTGCGGGGGGCTGCCACCGGAGGGCTGGTGCGTGGAGGTGGCACCGGATAGACCGGACCGTGAAGGAGCTCTGGAGGTCTCGAGCACCGAGCCTGCCCAATCTTACCTGGTTGAATGCTCCCCGTAGCCAGGCCAGTGCGGCAAGGTGGAATAGCCCGCACTGGGCTGTGCTGGTGAACCGGGGACACCATGCGTAAGGCCGGTGCCATGTACGCCGGCTTCATGGCACCTGGCTCGATGCCCACTCTAGCCCGGCCGATCCGGGGAGCTGGGATGTAACTGGGGACACCGTGCGCTCCACTGCATAACACGTACGACGCCCGCCACGGTAAGCACGGGGAGTTGGCTCAGTTCTCCTACCTGACTTAACTACACTCCCCGTGTGCCTCCCCCAATAAACTTTTGGGGCTGCCTCTCGGGCTTCCTTGCCAGCCGTGTTCCCTCAAATCGCTGGCTCCCTTTAGCTGCTGCCTCCACTCTCCTGGCTGCCTCCACCTGTTCCCATGGGAGGCGATCCCTTCCAGCCAGGATCTCCTCCCATGTGTAGCAACCCTTGCCGTCCAGAATGTCCTCCCATGTCCATTCCTCATTATAGCGCTGCTCCTGCTGCTGCTGCCTGTTACCACGCTGCTTGGTCCTTTGGTGGTGGATGTTTTTGTAAGGATTGTCGTCGGGAGAAAGAGAGGAGGACCAAGGTGCAGCGTGGTCAGTGTTCATATTTAAATGGTTTTAATGAACACTGAAACAAAACACGACAAACGAACAGTCCTGAACGGTGCAACAAAACACAGAACAGAAAATAAACCAAGTGATACCCAAGAAGAGTCGAAGCTGTAATCGCTGCCAAAGATGCTTCAACAAAGTACAAAGTAAAGGGTCTGAATACCTATGTAAATGTGATATTTCAGATTTCAATTATTTATAGATTAGAGAGAAAAAAGAAAAAAAGTTTTTGCTTTGTCATTATGGGTGTGGAAATTGATGAGGGGAAAACAATATTTCATTTATAGTACTTTAGACTAGAAATGCATTGAGATACCGATCAGTCATTAACATGTCACTAGCAACAAATGCTCCAGCTGAAATATTACTGCCACATAAATAAATCCATAAATTAAACTGTGTGATGAAGCATATGTTAAGTGAAAACATTCTATCATATTGGGTAATGTAGTCATATTAGACTGAGTCATGTGATGACTAGCCAGTGGTGGGCTGGGTAATGTAGTCATATTAGACTGAGTCATGTGATGACTAGCCAGTGGTGGGCTGGGTAATGTAGTCATATTAGACTGAGTCATGTGATGACTAGCCAGTGGTGGGCTGGGTAATGTAGTCATATTAGACTGGAGTCATGTGATGATAGATTTTTGGGGAGATTGTATCATTTCATTTACACAACATGCCTATGACTTTGAAGATGCAAAATATTTTTTTATTGTGAAACAACCTAGAAATAAGACAAAAAGACTGGAAACTTGAGTATTCATAACTATTCACCGCCCCCCCCCCCTTTTGCAGCATTTACTGCTGCAAGTCTCTTGGGGTATGTCTCTATAAGCTTGGCACATCTAACCACTGGGATTTTTGCCCATTTTTCAAGGCAAAACGGCTCCAGCTCCTTCAAGTTGGGTTCCTGCTGGTGTACAGCAATATTTAAGTCATACCACAGATTCTCAATTGGATTGAGGTCTGGGCATTGCCTAGGCCATTCCAAGACATTTAAATGTTTCCCCTTAAACCACTCGAGTTTTGCGTTAGCAGTATGCTAGGGTCATTGTCCTGCTGGAAGGTGAACCTCCGTCCCAGTCTCAAATCTCTGGAAGACTGAAACAGGTTTCCCTCAAGAATTTCCCTGTATTTAGCGTCATCCATCATTCCTTCAATTCTGACCAGTTTCCCAGTCCCTGCCGATGAAAAACAGCCCCACAGCATGATGCTGCCACCACCATGAGGTGTTGGGTTTGCACCAGACATAGCGTTTTCCTTGATAGCCAAAAAGCAACATTTTAGTCTCATCTTCTTCCATATGTTTGGGGAGTCTCCCACATGTCTTTTGGCTTTTTTTGGCTTTTTTTTCTGGACAATCTTCTGTAAAGCCCAGCTCTGTGGAGTGTATGGCTTAAAGTGGTCCTACGGACAGATACTCCAATCTCTGCTGTGGAGCTTTGCAGCTCCTCAAAGGTTATCTTTGGTTTCTTTGTTGTTTCTCTGATTCATGTCCTCCTTGCCTGGTCTGTGAGTTTTGGTGGGCGGCCCTCTCTTGGCAGGTTTGTTTTTGTATTCTTTCATTTTTTTAAAAATGGTTTTAAGTTGCTCCGTGTGATGTCAAAGTTTCTGATATTTTTTTATAACCCAACCCTGATATGTACTTCTCCACTACTTTGTCCCTGACCTGTTTGGAGAGCTCCTTGGTCTTCATGGTGCCGCTTGTTTAGTGGTGCCCTTTGCTTAGTGGTGTTGCAGACTCTGGGGCCTTTCAGAACAGGTGTATATACACATATACTGAGATCAAGTGGCAGATCATGTGACACTTAAATAAAGTCCACCTGTGTGCAATCTAACTAATCACGTGACTTCTGGAGGTAATTGCTTGCCCCAGATCTTATTTGGGGTCTTCATAGCAAAGGGGGTGAATACATATGCACGCAAAACTTTTCCGTGTCATTTTAATTTTATTTTTTAAAAACAAGTTATTGTTTTCATTTCAATTAACCCATTTTGAATATTTTGTGTATGTCCATTACATTAAATCAATTAAATTACAGGTTGTAATGCAACAAAATAGGAAAAACCCCAAGGGGGATGAAGGCACTGTACAACCCGGAATGAAGGGTTTGAAAGTGTCTGAGGTTTTTAATGCGCTGATTTTATTTACTTATTACTTTGATTGTAGATTCTAGCTTTATTATGATGATTATGAATGAAACATTTGGTAGCCAAGCACGAGTTGCACGAGTTATGCAAAGCCTAAATCGTCTAAACATGACGTTATATCTTCACGCCTAGAACAAAAATCTCCATTACCCAGGTTTCCATTAGAAGAGTAAATTGAATTAAACAAAAAAATGATAACTACAGGGAGCAGTTTGGAAAAAACTAATCCTGTGTGAATGGTCCTTTGGAATAACACACATGCTTCGAAAAGAATTACATAACCAACGTCTCTAGTAATACTAGTCTCGTCTGAATAGGTCTGTATAACACTGCAAAAAATAGGCTCATTGGCGTAGAGAGTCCGACCGCGTCATCATGATGAATGTGTATTGTTGTGTATTGTTAGATACTACTGCAGTGTTGCAGCTAGAAACACAAGCATTTCGCTACACCCGCAGTAATATCTGCTAAACATGTGTTACCCTAAGCTTCACCACCAAACAAAACACTAACCTTAACCATGAAACAAAATCCTAACCTTAACCACCAAACAAAACCCTAACCTTCACCATGAAACAAAACCCTAACCTTCACCATGAAACAAAACCCTAACCTTCACCACCAAACAAAACCCTAACCTTCACCACCAAACAAAACCCTAACCTTCACCACCAAACAAAACCCTAACCTTCACCACCAAACAAAACCCTAACCTTCACCACCAAACAAAACCCTAACCTTCACCACCAAACAAAACCCTAACCTTAACCATGAAACAGACCCAAATAAATAACACATTTCCCTAACCAACAAGCAGCTTAGATAACTCACTGTGTCCAGTAAGCTAGTTTTACTTTGGGCCAGAGGTGATGAAAGAACACATCGGTTGGCAGTGATTGTTTCGTTTCAGAGAGGCACATTGTGTGCTGAGTTAGCCGGGGACAGGGACAGGGGACAGGGACAGAGGGCAGGGACAGAGGGCAGGGGACAGGGACAGAGGGCAGGGACAGGGGACAGGGACAGAGGGCAGGGACAGAGGGCAGGGACAGAGGACAGGGACAGGGGACAGAGGGCAGGGACAGGGGACAGGGGGCAGGGACAGAGGGCAGGGGACAGGGACAGGGACAGGGGAAAAGGACAGGGACAGAGGGCAGGGCCAGAGGGCAGGGACAGAGGACAGGGACAGAGGGCAGGGGACAGGGACAGAGGGCAGGGGACAGGGACAGAGGGCAGGGGACAGGGACAGAGGGCGGGGACAGGGACAGAGGGCAGGGACAGAGGGCAGGGACAGAGGACAGGGACAGAGGGCAGGGGACAGGGACAGAGGGCAGGGACAGGGGACAGGGACAGAGGGCAGGGACAGAGGGCAGGGCCAGAGGGCAGGGACAGGGGCAGAGGGCAGGGCCAGAGGGCAGGGCCAGAGGACAGGGACAGGGGACAGGGACAGAGGGCAGGGCCAGAGGGCAGGGCCAGAGGGCAGGGACAGAGGACAGGGACAGAGGGCAGGGACAGGGGACAGGGACAGAGGGCAGGGACAGGGGACAGGGACAGAGGGCAGGGACAGGGGACAGGGACAGAGGGCAGGGCCAGAGGGCAGGGACAGAGGACAGGGACAGAGGGCAGGGACAGGGGACAGGGACAGAGAGCAGGGACAGGGGACAGGGCAGGGACAGAGGACAGGGACAGAGGGCAGGGACAGAGGGCAGGGACAGAGGGCAGGGACAGGGGACAGGGACGGAGGACAGGGACAGAGGACAGAGGACAGAGGGCAGGGATACATACTTGCTATCTTCCGTCTCATCCAGGGGCAGACAGCAAACCAGACCACGGCAGCACAGACCAGAGCCCCCGCCAGCGTGATCAGAGCTATAGCCCACACCGGTAACATCTCCAGACCTAGCACTGAGATGGAGAGAGAGCAAAGAGTGAGAGAGCGCGAGAGAGAAGAGCGCGAGAGAGAAGAGCGCGAGAAATAGAAGAGCGTGAGAGAGAGAGAGAGAGACAGAGAGCGAGAGAGAGACAGAGAGAGAGACAGAGAGAGCGAGAGAGAGACAGAGAGAGAGCGAGAGAGAGACAGAGAGAGAGCGAGAGAGAGAGACAGAGAGAGAGAATATAAAGATGAAGTTAAAAAGTAGTGAGGTGCAAAGGGCTAGGTTAGGGTTGGATAGGCTCAGTACTAGTTCTTACATGGTGCTCCTGTGGAAAAGGCTAGGTTAGGGTTGGGTTAGGCTCAGTCCTAGTTCTTACATGGTGCTCCTGTGGAAAGGGCTAGGTTAGGGTTGGGTTAGGCTCAGTCCTAGGTCTTACATGGTGCTCCTGTGTAAAGGATGGAGAAGGCGTTGATGCCTATGGTTGAGGCGTAGAACACTGGCAGGGCACGGAGACCGTTGGGCACCGGGTCATCCTAAAGACAAATACACACACAGGTCAACACACACACACACACACAAGGTCAAAACCAAACTCACACCAGAGGAGGCTGGTGGGAGGAGCTATAGGAGGCTCATTGTAATGGCTGGAATAGAATTCATGGAAAGGAGTCCAATGAGCCCTTCATCCTATAGTGTAGCTCCTACCACCAGCCACCTCTGACACACACACACACACACACACACACACAGATACACACTACTAATAGCGTATAATGTGACTACCGGTAACCCACCTGATTAAGGATGAAGTGTCTGATAAGAAAGAAGAGGAACCCTGACATCATTCCTGACAGTAGGGGAGAGATGAACCAGGATGCAACTGGAGAAAACAGGGAAAGAAGGGGCAGGCTGGGTAATGTAGTCATAGGTCATGTTTGAGAGCATCAATTCTGATAGGTCATTGATCCTAGCTTGCCTGAGCAGACTGAATGAGGTACACATCACCGTGTATACTAAATAACAACTCCTGTTGGGTAGTTTTCATAGACAGTCAACAGTACCCCAGAGCAGGCTAGGTAATGTAGTCATAAACAGTCAGCTCTACCCCAGAGCAGGCTAGGTAATGTAGTCATAAACAGTCAGCTCTACCCCAGAGCAGGCTAGGTAATGTAGTCATAAACAGTCAGCCCTAACCCAGAGCAGGCGAGGTAATTTCACTTCCGGCGCCGACAGAGATGGCCGCCTCGCTTCGCGTTCCTAGGAAACTATGCAGTTTTTTGTTTTTTTACGTGTTATTTCTTACATTAGTACCCCAGGTCATCTTAGGCTTCATTACATACAGTCGAGAAGAACTACTGAATATAAGATCAGCGTCAACTCACCATCAGTACGACCAAGAATATGTTTTTCGCGACGCGGATCCTGTGTTCTGCCTTACAAACAGTACAACGGAGCGGATCCTATGCAGCGACCCAAAAAAACGACTCCGAAAGAGAGGGAAACGAGGCGGTCTTCTGGTCAGACTCCGGAGACGGGCACACCGTGCACCACTCCCTAGCATTCTTCTTGCCAATGTCCAGTCTCTTGACAACAAGGTTGATGAAATCCGAGCAAGGGTAGCATTCCAGAGGGACATCAGAGACTGTAATGTTCTTTGCTTCACGGAAACGTGGCTCACCGGAGAGACGCTATCCGAAATGGTGCAGCCAACGGGTTTCTCCACGCATCGCGCCGACAGAAACAAACATCTTTCTGGGGTGGGGGCGTATGCCTTATGGCCAACGTGACATGGTGTGATGAAAGAAACATACAGGAACTCAAATCCTTCTGTTCACCTGATTTAGAATTCCTCACAATCAAATGTAGACCGCATTATCTGCCAAGAGAATTCTCTTCGATTATAATCACAGCCGTATATATCCCTCCCCAAGCAGACACATCGATGGCTCTGAACGAACTTTATTTAACTCTCTGCAAACTGGAAACAATTTATCCGGAGGCTGCATTCATTGTAGCTGGGGATTTTAACAAGGCTAATCTGAAAACAAGACTCCCTAAATTTTATCAGCATATCGATTGCACAACCAGGGGTGGAAAGACCTTGGATCATTGTTACTCTAACTTCCGCGATGCATATAAGGCCCTGCCCCGCCCCCCTTTCGGAAAAGCTGACCACGACTCCATTTTGTTGATCCCTGCCTACAGACAGAAACTAAAACAAGAGGCTCCCACGCTGAGGTCTGTCCAACGCTGGTCCGACCAAGCTGACTCCACACTCCAAGACTGCTTCCATCACGTGGACTGGGAGATGTTTCGTATTGCGTCAGATAACAACATTGACGAATATGCTGATTCGGTGTGTGAGTTCATTAGAACGTGCGTTGAAGATGTCGTTCCCATAGCAACGATTAAAACATTCCCTAACCAGAAACCGTGGATTGATGGCAGCATTCGTGTGAAACTGAAAGAGCGAACCACTGCTTTTAATCAGGGCAAGGTGTCTGGTAACATGACCGAATACAAACAGTGCAGCTATTCCCTCCGCAAGGCTATCAAACAAGCTAAGCGCCAGTACAGAGACAAAGTAGAATCTCAATTCAACGGCTCAGACACAAGAGGCATGTGGCAGGGTCTACAGTCAATCACGGACTACAGGAAGAAATCCAGCCCAGTCACGGACCAGGATGTCTTGCTCCCAGGCAGACTCTTTTTTGCCCGCTTTGAGGACAATACTGTGCCACTGACACGGCCTGCAACGAAAACATGCGGTCTCTCCTTCACTGCAGCCGAGGTGAGTAAGACATTTAAACGTGTTAACCCTCGCAAGGCTGCAGGCCCAGACGGCATCCCCAGCCGCGCCCTCAGAGCATGCGCAGACCAGCTGGCCGGTGTGTTTACGGACATATTCAATCAATCCCTATACCAGTCTGCTGTTCCCACATGCTTCAAGAGGGCCACCATTGTTCCTGTTCCCAAGAAAGCTAAGGTAACTGAGCTAAACGACTACCGCCCCGTAGCACTCACATCCGTCATCATGAAGTGCTTTGAGAGACTAGTCAAGGACCATATCACCTCCACCCTACCTGACACCCTAGATCCACTCCAATTTGCTTACCGCCCAAATAGGTCCACAGACGATGCAATCTCAACCACACTGCACACTGCCCTAACCCATCTGGACAAGAGGAATACCTATGTGAGAATGCTGTTCATCGACTACAGCTCGGCATTCAACACCATAGTACCCTCCAAGCTCGTCATCAAGCTCGAGACCCTGGGTCTCGACCCCGCCCTGTGCAACTGGGTACTGGACTTCCTGACGGGCCGCCCCCAGGTGGTGAGGGTAGGCAACAACATCTCCACCCCTCTGATCCTCAACACTGGGGCCCCACAAGGGTGCGTTCTGAGCCCTCTCCTGTACTCCCTGTTTACCCACGACTGCGTGGCCACGCACGCCTCCAAGTCAATCATCAAGTTTGCGGACGACACAACAGTGGTAGGCTTGATTACCAACAACGACGAGACGGCCTACAGGGAGGAGGTGAGGGCCCTCGGAGTGTGGTGTCAGGAAAATAACCTCACACTCAACGTCAACAAAACTAAGGAGATGATTGTGGACTTCAGGAAACAGCAGAGGGAACACCCCCCTATCCACATCGATGGAACAGTAGTGGAGAGGGTAGCAAGTTTTAAGTTCCTTGGCGTACACATCACAGACAAACTGAATTGGTCCACTCACACAGACAGGATCGTGAAGAAGGCGCAGCAGCGCCTCTTCAACCTCAGGAGGCTGAAGAAATTCGGCTTGTCACCAAAAGCACTCTCAAACTTCTACAGATGCACAATCGAGAGCATCCTGGCGGGCTGTATCACCGCCTGGTATGGCAACTGCACCGCCCTCAACCGTAAGGCTCTCCAGAGGGTAGTGAGGTCTGCACAACGCATCACCGGGGGCAAACTACCTGCCCTCCAGGACACCTACACCACCCGATGCTACAGGAAGGCCATAAAGATCATCAAGGACATCAACCACCCGAGCCACTGCCTGTTCACCCCGCTGTCATCCAGAAGGCGAGGTCAGTACAGGAGCATCAAAGCTGGGACCGAGAGACTGAAAAACAGCTTCTATCTCAAGGCCATCAGACTGTTAAACAGCCACCACTAACATTGAGTGGCTGCTGCCAACACACTGTCAATGACACTGACTCAACTCCAGCCACTTTAATAATGGGAATTGATGGGAAATGATGTAAATATATCACTAGCCACTTTAAACAATGCTACCTTATATAATGTTACTTACCCTACATTATTCATCTCATATGCATACGTATATACTGTACTCTATATCATCGACTGCATCCTTATGTAATACATGTATCACTAGCCACTTTAACTATGCCACTTTGTTTACATACTCATCTCATATGTTATACTGTACTCGATATCATCTACTGTATCTTGCCTATGCTGCTCTGTACCATCACTCATTCATATATCCTTATGTACATATTCCTTATCCCCTTACACTGTGTATAAGACAGTAGTTTTTTTGGAATTGTTAGTTAGATTACTTGTTCGTTATTACTGCATTGTCGGAACTAGAAGCGCAAGCATTTCGCTACACTCGCATTAACATCTGCTAACCATGTGTATGTGACAAATAAAATTTGATTTGATTTGATTTAATGTAGTCATAAACAGTCAGCCCTACCCCAGAGCAGGCTAGGTAATGTAGTCATAAACAGTCAGCCCTACCCCAGAACAGGCTAGGTAATGTAGTCATAAACAGTCAGCCCTACCCCAGAGCAGACTAGCCAGCAGTGGGCTGGGTAATGTAGTCATATTAGACTGAGTCATGTGATGACTAGCCAGTGGTGGGCTGGGTAATGTAGTCATATTAGACTGAGTCATGTGATGACTAGCTAGTGGTGGGCTGGGTAATGTAGTCATATTAGACTGAGTCATGTGATGACTAGTCAGTGGTGGGCTGAAAGAGATCCTAATAAACAAATAATTATCAATCTTGACCAGCTGCAGGCTGGGTAATGTAGTCATTGATAGTAAACCCTATGCAGGCTGGGTAACCTAGTCATTGACATACCAATCTTGACCAGCTGCATCCACTGTACGCCCTTGGTGCCAATGGCCACCATGGAGAACCCGATGGTCGAACCCACGATGCAATGCGTCCCGGAGATGGGTAGTTTGAGGAACGAGGCGATGAGTTGCCAAATCGCTGAACCTGTAGATAGATAGAGAGAGAGAGGTGGTCGTACAAACTAAGATTTGGCCTGAAAAAATGATAGAAACAATCCCTTAAAGGAGATGCTTTTGTGTCCATTTTTGTATTTTACCAGGTAAGAACACGTTCTCATTTACAGCAACAACCTGGGGAATAGTTACAGGGGAGAGGAGATGAATGAGCCAATTGTAAACTGGGGATTATTAGGTGACCGTGATGGTTTGAGGGCCAGAATTTAGCCAGGACACCGGGGTTAACACCCCTACTCTTACCATGGGATCTTTAATGACCTCAGAGAGTCAGGACACCCGTTTAACGTCCCATCCAAAAGACAGCACCCTACACAGGGCAACGTCCCCAATCACTGCCCTGGGGTATTGGGATATTCTTTAGACCAGAGGAAAGAGTGCCTCCTACTGGCCCTCCAACACCACTTCCAGCAGCATCTGGTCTCCCATCCAGGGACCGACCAGGACCAACCCTGCTTAGCTTTAGAAGCAAGCCAGCAGTGGGATGCAGGGTGGTATGCTGGGTGCTGGCTGGGTGGTATGCAGGGTGATATGCTGGGTGGTATGCAGGGTGATATGCTGGGTGGTATGCTGGGTGGTATGCTGGGTGGTATGCAGGGTGGTATGCTGGGTGGTATGCAGGGTGATATGCTGGGTGGTATGCAGGGTGGTATGCTGGGTGGTATGCAGGGTGATATGCAGGGTGGTATGCAGGGTGGTATGCAGGGTGGTATGCAGGGTGGTATGCTGGGTGGTATGCATGGTGGTATGCAGGGTGGTATGCATGGTGGTATGCAGGGTGGTATGCTGGGTGGTATGCTGGGTGGTATGCTGGGTGGTATGCAGGGTGGTATGCTGGGTGGTATGCAGAGGGCAGGGACAGGGGACAGAGGGCAGACCCAGATCACCCAGACTGGTAGCATCCCCAGATCCAGATCACCCAGACTGGTAGCATCCCCAGACCCAGATCACCCAGACTGGTAGCATCCCCAGACCCAGATCACCCAGACTGGTAGCATCCCCAGACTGGTAGCATCCCCAGACTGGTAGCATCCCCAGACTGGTAGCATCCCCAGACCCAGATCACCCAGACTGGTAGCATCCCCAGATCCAGATCACCCAGACTGGTAGCATCCCCAGACCCAGATCACCCAGACTGGTAGCATCCCCAGACTGGTAGCATCCCCAGCACTGACACAATGAATGGTATATACGTACCGACCATGGCGCTGACCTCCCCCGCCATGAGAACAGGCACCGTCTCGTTGTAGAGGTTGACGTCTATGATGCCTTTCCGTATGGTCTCCCCCACCTTGGCTCCAAGCAGCATGGAACCCAACGTCTCAAAGATGGACGCCAGGATACAGGCCTGTTTCAGCGTCACCACCCCCGACCCCACCGCCGTCCCGAACGAGTTGGCCACGTCGTTGGCCCCCACAGAGAACGCCAGGATGAAGGCTATGACGAAGCCCAGGATCACCATCCACAGGTACTCTTGTAAATCCACCATCTTGACTCTCGATCAAAAATCCCAAATCCACAGAAAAAAAAACAAGACAAGGAGAGAAATCTACCAAACTCAACCTAACCAACTCGGCTAAAAGCAGCTAGCTGTTGGTTCGTTGGAGAGGAGCTGTAAATCCTTTCCTCTGTGCGTACGAAGCTCTGCTGTGACTTCGTCCCCTTCCTGGTTGTGTTCAGTTGGAGGGGAGCAATGTGTCGCTAACTCAGCGTCTGGAAGTCAGTCTGTAGAGAGGAGGCGGCTCGTGGCGGACGGAGGGGGCATTCCATGACTCAGAGCTGAGACAGTCCCTTCTACACACGTCCCTCACCTGACAAACAAACACACAAAGAAAAGAGAGGTTAGAAGTCACAATTAGGCTAGACATCCTCCCCCCCCAACAAAAGACCAATGAGAATGTCTGCTCCACCAACACCAACCAATCAGAGTGACTGTCCCCCCCAACCCCAACCAATGACCTGTGAGTCTAATGAAACAAGGTGGATAAGAGGCGCAGTCTTTGATTAAAGCGAGCACACTGAAAGTGTGTGTGTGTGTGTGTGAAGCAGAGGACAGCTCCGATAGCCAGCCACAATAGGAAATAATTGCATCATGGTCAATACTTTAAAAAGAATCAAAGCATCCCTGTTAGCTGGACTGGGGCCTATAAAAAGACTAGTGTGTGGGGAACGAGATGTGAGCTATGTGTTCAGTGTTTTAGGAATAGCATATTAACACCTCCCTCCCTCCCTCCCTCCCTCCCTCCCTCCCTCCCTCCCTGCCTCCCTCCCTCCCTCCCTCCCTGCCTCCCCCTCCCTCCCTCCCTGCCTCCCCCTCCCTCCCTCCCTCCCTCCCTGCCTCCCCCTCTCCCTCCCTCCCTCCCTCCCTCCCTCCCTCCCTCACTCCCCCTCCCTCCCTCCCCCTCCCTCCCTCCCTCCCTCCCTCCCTGCCTGCCTGCCTCCCTCCCTCCCTCCCTCCCTCCCTCCCTCCCTCCCTCCCTCACTCCCCCTCCCTCCCTCCCTCCCTCCCTGCCTCCCCCTCCCTCCCTCCCTCCCTCCCTCACTCCCCCTCCCTCCCTCACTCTCCCTCCCTCCCTCCCTCACTCTCCCTCCCTCGCTCTCCCTCTCTCTCTCCCTCTCTCCCTCCCTCTCTCTCTCCCTCTCTCCCTCCCTCCCTCTTTCTCGCTCCACCACAACAAGGCCCTTAGCTGTCAGCTGCTATGAGGCGTGATCACCTTTCACTGCTTCTCCACTGCAGAGTTTCCATCCAGATTAATATTAGCATCGGATGTGGACAAGTATCAAAGTAGTGAGTGCTGATCTAGGATCAGTTTTCAGATAATCTGATTCATTATGATCTAAAAACATTTTTTAAAAAGAGGCTAAACTGATCCTTGATCAGCATTTTTAGTCTGAGACACTTTTGAATAAATAACCAACAATGCAGTTAAGAAATAAGTGAATAAATAAACAGCTCCCCTCTGTCTCTCTACCGGGTAGACCATCTATCTGATGCCGTCTGGTCAAGACGAGTACGACATCGTTGCCGCCAGTAGTATTGAAGGAAAGGGAAGCCAGCGAGCATCTGGTCTCCCTTGGCAAAACAGGCAGTTAACCATTGGTCCCCGGGATATGGATGTCGGGATGTTGATGTCGATTCAGTCAGACCCCCCCCATCCCCCCTCTGATTCAGAGGGGTTGGGTTAAATGCGGAAGACACATTTCAGTTGAAGGCATTCAATTGTACAAATGACTAGGTATCCCCCCCCCCCCACCCCCTAGGTATCCCCCCCCCCCACCCCCTAGGTATTCCCCCCCCCACCCCCTAGGTATCCCCCCCCCCCCCCCTTCGTTGTAACAGGTGGCCTGCTTGGCCATTGGGCATGTAAACAAAAGCATGAGAAGAGAGCAATGTTTTGTGTGTGTGTGTGTGTGTGTGTGTGTGTATGTCTCTGTGTGTGTGTGTGTGTGTGTATGTCTCTGTGTGTGTGTGTATGTCTCTGTGTGTGTGTGTGTGTGTGTGTGTGTATGTCTCTGTGTGTGTGTGTGTGTATGTCTCTGTGTGTGTGTGTGTGTGTGTGTGTGTGTGTGTGTGTGTGTGTGTGTGTGTGTGTGTGTGTATGTCTCTGTGTGTGTGTGTGTGTATGTCTCTGTGTGTGTCTCTGTGTGTGTGTGTGTGTGTGTGTGTGTGTGTGTGTGTGTGTGTGTGTGTGTGTGTGTGTGTGTGTCTCTGTGTGTGTGTGTGTGTATGTCTCTGTGTGTGTCTCTGTGTGTGTGTGTGTGTGTGTGTGTGTGTGTGTGTGTGTGTGTGTGTGTGTGTGTGTGTGTGTGTGTGTGTGTGTGTATAATGGTATCCCGCCCCTTTCCTTTACCCTGCTCTAAATGGTCCTGCTGCTGCTGTAGTTTGCCGTCTTAAAAAGGTTCTCAGTGAGAGAGAGAGAGAGTCACCACCACAACACAAACAGGAAGCAGAGGTTTTGAAATGTGCCTATAAGTGCATGTAGACCTTCCCAAGGCTGAGACAGTCAGGCAGGCAGCTAGCTAGGGGCTATTCTCAGATTTACATAAAACAACATGGTTTATGGATTCAACTAGTTTAGCGATAGCATCAACATGTTTAGGTCCTGACTCCAGACCTGTATTTGGGTGAAGACAGTAGATAGCTGCCTAGCTAACACTTGTTTATGAACTGAACTGAAGCCTGTATTTGGGTGAAGACAGTAGATAGCTGCCTAGCTAACACTTGTTTATGAACTGAACTGAAGCCTGTATTTGGGTGAAAACAGTAGATAGCTGCCTAGCTAACACTTGTTTATGAACTGAACTGAAGCCTGTATTTGGGTGAAGACAGTAGATAGCTGCCTAGTTAACACTTGTTTATAAACTGAACTGAAACCTGTATTTGGGTGAAGAGAGTAGATAGCTGCCTAGCTAACACCTGTTTATGAGCTGAACTGAGACCTGTATTTGGGTGAAGAGATTAGATAGCTGCCTAGCTAACACTTGTTTATGAGCTAAACTGAGACCTGTATTTGGGCAGACAGGATAATGAAAATTTTAGATACTTTAAATTTTTCCCTGGGACACGTCACCAGGGAGTGGGACATCACCAGGGAGTGGGACATCACCAGGGAGTGGGACGTCACCAGGGAGTGGGACACGTCACCAGGGAGTGGGACACGTCACCAGGGAGTGGGACACGTCACCAGGGAGTGGGACACGTCACCAGGGAGTGGGACACGTCACCAGGGAGTGGGACACCACCAGGGAGTGGGACACGTCACCAGGGAGTGGGACACCACCAGGGAGTGGGACACCACCAGGGAGTGGGACACCACCAGGGAGTGGGACATCACCAGGGAGTGGGACATCACCAGGGAGTGGGACACCACCAGGGAGTGGGACACCACCAGGGCACCAGGGAGTGGGACACCACCAGGGAGTGGGACATCACCAGGGAGTGGGACACCACCAGGGAGTGGGACACCACCAGGGAGTGGGACATCACCAGGGAGTGGGACATCACCAGGGAGTGGGACATCACCAGGGAGTGGGACATCACCAGGGAGTGGGACATCACCAGGGAGTGGGACACCACCAGGGCACCAGGGAGTGGGACATCACCAGGGAGTGGGACACCACCAGGGAGTGGGACATCACCAGGGAGTGGGACACCACCAGGGAGTGGGACATCACCAGGGAGTGGGACATCACCAGGGAGTGGGACACCACCAGGGAGTGGGACACCACCAGGGAGTGATGACAAACTTTCGAACGGTATGTTTTTACAAGAGAAAGTTTCTCATAATATATTATGTCACATGCACTTGTTTAAGAATATTTAATCACCATGATCAAACAAAAGAACCCTTAAACCGGAGAGAACAAAGAGAACTGTGTCCGCCCCTTCAGCAGCCTCTGTATAGCCTGTAGCCTCTGCTGAAGGACCTTGTTTTGCGAACAGTTGTCTGCACTAAAAGAACTGTGTGCAAGCTGGTGTTGCCCGGTATACTGAAATGTAGATATGTATATAGCCGCTCTACTGTATATAACCTCTCTACTGTTATAACCTCTCTACTGTATATAGCCTCTCTACTGTATATAGCCTCTCTACTGTATATAGCCTCTCTACTGTATATAGCCTCTCTACCGTATATAGCCTCACTACTGTATATAGTCTCTCTACTGTATATAGCCGCTCTACTGTATATAGCCGCTCTACTGTATATAGCCGCTCTACTGTATATAGCCTCTCTACTGTTATAACCTCTCTACTGTATATAGTCTCTCTACTGTATATAGCCTCTCTACTGTATATAGCCGCTCTACTGTATATAGCCGCTCTACTGTATATAACCTCTCTACTGTTATAACTTCTCTACTGTATATAGCCTCTACTGTATATAACCTCTCTACTGTATATAGCCTCTCTACTGTTATAACCTCTCTACTGTATATAACCTCTACTGTATATAACCTCTCTACTGTATATAACCTCTCTACTGTATATAGCCTCTCTACTGTATATAGCCGCTCTACTGTATATAACCTCTCTACTGTATATACCCTCTCTACTGTATATAGCCGCTGTACTGTATATAGCCGCTCTACTGTATATAACCTCTCTACTGTTATAACCTCTCTACTGTATATAGCCTCTACTGTATATAGCCTCTCTACTGTATATAACCTCTCTAATGTATATAACCTCTCTAATGTATATAACCTCTACTGTATATAGCCTCTCTACTGTTATATAATCGCTCTACTGTATATAGTCTCTCTACTGTATATAACCTCTCTACTGTTATAACCTCTCTACTGTATATAGCCTCTACTGTATATAGCCTCTCTACTGTATATAACCTCTCTAATGTATATAACCTCTCTAATGTATATAACCTCTACTGTATATAGCCTCTACTGTTATATAATCGCTCTACTGTATATAGTCTCTACTGTATATAACCTCTCTACTGTATATAGCCTCTACTGTATATAGCCTCTCTACTGTATATAGCCTCTCTACTGTATATAGCCTCTCTACTGTATATAGCCTCACTACTGTATATAGCCTCTCTACTGTATATAGCCTCTCTACTGTATGTAACCTCTCTACTGTATATAGCCTCTCTACTGTATATAGCCTCTACTGTATATAGCCTCTCTACTGTATATAGCCTCTCTACTGTATATAGCCTCGCTACTGTATATAACCTCTCCTGTATATAGCCGCTCTACTGTGTATAACCTCTCTACTGTATATAACCTCTACTGTATATAGCCTCTACTGTATATAACCTCTACTGTTATAACCTCTCTACTGTATATAGCCTCTCTACTGTATATAGCCGCTCTACTGTATATAACCTCTACTGTATATAACCTCTCTACTGTATATAACCTCTCTGTTATAACCTCTACTGTATATAGCCTCTACTGTATATAGCCTCTCTACTGTATATAACCTCTTCTGTATATAGCCTCTCTACTGTATATAGCCTCTCTACTGTATATAGTCTCTCTACTGTATATAGCATCTCTACTGTATATAGCCGCTCTACTGTATATAGCCGCTCTACTGTATATAGCCTCTCTACTGTTATAACCTCTCTACTGTATATAGCCTCTCTACTGTATATAGCCTCTCTACTGTATATAGCCTCTCTACTGTATATAGCCACTCTACTGTATATAACCTCTTCTGTATATAGCCTCTCTACTGTATATAACCTCTCTACTGTATATAACCTCTCTACTGTATATAGCCTCTCTACTGTATATAACCTCTACTGTATATAGCCTCTCTACTGTATATAACCTCTCTACTGTATATAGCCGCTCTACTGTATATAACCTCTCTACTGTATATAACCTCTACTGTATATAGCCTCTACTGTATATAACCTCTCTACTGTTATAACCTCTACTGTATATAGCCTCTCTACTGTATATAGCCTCTCTACTGTATATAGCCGCTCTACTGTATATAACCCCTACTGTATATAACCTCTACTGTATATAACCTCTCTACTGTATATAACCTCTCTGTTATAACCTCTACTGTATATAGCCTCTCTACTGTATATAACCTCTTCTGTATATAGCCTCTCTACTGTATATAGCCTCTTTACTTTATATAGCCTCTCTACTGTATATAGTCTCTCTACTGTATATAGCATCTCTACTGTATATAGCCGCTCTACTGTATATAGCCGCTCTACTGTATATAGCCTCTCTACTGTATATAGCCTCTCTACTGTATATAGCCACTCTACTGTATATAACCTCTTCTGTATATAGCCTCTCTACTGTATATAACCTCTCTACTGTATATAACCTCTCTACTGTATATAGCCTCTCTACTGTATATAACCTCTACTCTATATAGCCTCTCTACTGTATATAGCCTCTCTACTGTATATAGCCGCTCTACTGTATATAGCCGCTCTACCGTATATAGCATCTCTACCGTATATAGCCTCTCTACTGTATATAGCCGCTCTACCGTATATAGCCTCTCTACCGTATATAGCCTCTCTACTGTATATAGCCTCTACTGTATATAGCCTCTCTACTGTATATAGCCTCTCTACTGTATATAGCCTCTCTACTGTATATAGCCTCGCTACTGTATATAGCCTCTCTAATGTATATAGCCTCTCTACTGTATATAGCCTCTACTGTATATAGCCTCTACTGTATATAACCTCTACTGTTATAACCTCTCTACTGTATATAGCCTCTCTACTGTATATAGCCGCTCTACTGTATATAACCTCTACTGTATATAACCTCTCTACTGTATATAACCTCTCTGTTATAACCTCTACTGTATATAGCCTCTACTGTATATAGCCTCTCTACTGTATATAACCTCTTCTGTATATAGCCTCTCTACTGTATATAGCCTCTCTACTGTATATAGTCTCTCTACTGTATATAGCATCTCTACTGTATATAGCCGCTCTACTGTATATAGCCGCTCTACTGTATATAGCCTCTCTACTGTTATAACCTCTCTACTGTATATAGCCTCTCTACTGTATATAGCCTCTCTACTGTATATAGCCTCTCTACTGTATATAGCCACTCTACTGTATATAACCTCTTCTGTATATAGCCTCTCTACTGTATATAACCTCTCTACTGTATATAACCTCTACTGTATATAGCCTCTCTACTGTATATAACCTCTACTGTATATAGCCTCTCTACTGTATATAACCTCTCTACTGTATATAGCCGCTCTACTGTATATAACCTCTCTACTGTATATAACCTCTACTGTATATAGCCTCTACTGTATATAACCTCTCTACTGTTATAACCTCTACTGTATATAGCCTCTCTACTGTATATAGCCTCTCTACTGTATATAGCCGCTCTACTGTATATAACCCCTACTGTATATAACCTCTACTGTATATAACCTCTCTACTGTATATAACCTCTCTGTTATAACCTCTACTGTATATAGCCTCTCTACTGTATATAACCTCTTCTGTATATAGCCTCTCTACTGTATATAGCCTCTTTACTTTATATAGCCTCTCTACTGTATATAGTCTCTCTACTGTATATAGCATCTCTACTGTATATAGCCGCTCTACTGTATATAGCCGCTCTACTGTATATAGCCTCTCTACTGTATATAGCCTCTCTACTGTATATAGCCACTCTACTGTATATAACCTCTTCTGTATATAGCCTCTCTACTGTATATAACCTCTCTACTGTATATAACCTCTCTACTGTATATAGCCTCTCTACTGTATATAACCTCTACTCTATATAGCCTCTCTACTGTATATAGCCTCTCTACTGTATATAGCCGCTCTACTGTATATAGCCGCTCTACCGTATATAGCATCTCTACCGTATATAGCCTCTCTACTGTATATAGCCGCTCTACCGTATATAGCCTCTCTACCGTATATAGCCTCTCTACTGTATATAGCCTCTACTGTATATAGCCTCTCTACTGTATATAGCCTCTCTACTGTATATAGCCTCTCTACTGTATATAGCCTCGCTACTGTATATAGCCTCTCTAATGTATATAGCCTCTCTACTGTATATAGCCTCTCTACTGTATGTAACCTCTCTACTGTATATAGCCTCTCTACTGTATATAGCCTCTACTGTATATAGCCTCTACTGTATATAGCCTCTCTACTGTATATAGCCTCGCTACTGTATATAACCTCTATACTGTATATAGCCGCTCTACTGTATATAACCTCTCTACTGTATATAACCTCTACTGTATATAGCCTCTACTGTATATAATCTCTCTACTGTTATAACCTCTCTACTGTATGTAGCCTCTCTACTGTATATAGCCTCTCTACTGTATATAGCCGCTCTACTGTATATAGCCGCTCTACTGTATATAACCTCTACTGTATATAAACTCTCTACTGTATATAACCTCTCTGTTATAACCTCTACTGTATATAGCCTCTCTACTGTATATAACCTCTTCTGTATATAGCCTCTCTACTGTATATAGCCTCTCTACTGTATATAGCCTCTCTACTGTATATAGTCTCTCTACTGTATATAGCATCTCTACTGTATATAGCCGCTCTACTGTATATAGCCTCTCTACTGTTATAACCTCTACTGTATATAGCCTCTCTACTGTATATAGCCTCTCTACTGTATATAGCCTCTCTACTGTATATAGCCACTCTACTGTATATAACCTCTTCTGTATATAGCCTCTCTACTGTATATAACCTCTCTACTGTATATAACCTCTCTACTGTATATAGCCTCTCTACTGTATATAACCTCTACTGTATATAGCCTCTCTACTGTATATAACCTCTCTACTGTATATAGCCTCTTTACTTTATATAGCCTCTCTACTGTATATAGTCTCTCTACTGTATATAGCATCTCTACTGTATATAGCCGCTCTACTGTATATAGCCGCTCTACTGTATATAACCTCTCTACTGTATATAACCTCTACTGTATATAGCCTCTACTGTATTTAACCTCTCTACTGTTATAACCTCTCTACTGTATATAGCCTCTCTACTGTATATAGCCTCTACTGTATATAGCCGCTCTACTGTATATAACCTCTACTGTATATAACCTCTCTACTGTATATAACCTCTCTACTGTATATAACCTCTACTGTATATAGCCTCTCTACTGTATATAACCTCTTCTGTATATAGCCTCTCTACTGTATATAGCCGCTCTACTGTATATAGCCGCTCTACTGTATATAACCTCTACTGTATATAAACTCTCTACTGTATATAACCTCTCTGTTATAACCTCTACTGTATATAGCCTCTCTACTGTATATAACCTCTTCTGTATATAGCCTCTCTACTGTATATAGCCTCTCTACTGTATATAGCCTCTCTACTGTATATAGTCTCTCTACTGTATATAGCATCTCTACTGTATATAGCCGCTCTACTGTATATAGCCTCTCTACTGTTATAACCTCTACTGTATATAGCCTCTCTACTGTATATAGCCTCTCTACTGTATATAGCCTCTCTACTGTATATAGCCACTCTACTGTATATAACCTCTTCTGTATATAGCCTCTCTACTGTATATAACCTCTCTACTGTATATAACCTCTCTACTGTATATAGCCTCTCTACTGTATATAACCTCTACTGTATATAGCCTCTCTACTGTATATAACCTCTCTACTGTATATAGCCTCTTTACTTTATATAGCCTCTCTACTGTATATAGTCTCTCTACTGTATATAGCATCTCTACTGTATATAGCCGCTCTACTGTATATAGCCGCTCTACTGTATATAACCTCTCTACTGTATATAACCTCTACTGTATATAGCCTCTACTGTATTTAACCTCTCTACTGTTATAACCTCTCTACTGTATATAGCCTCTCTACTGTATATAGCCTCTACTGTATATAGCCGCTCTACTGTATATAACCTCTACTGTATATAACCTCTCTACTGTATATAACCTCTCTACTGTATATAACCTCTACTGTATATAGCCTCTCTACTGTATATAACCTCTTCTGTATATAGCCTCTCTACTGTATATAGCCTCTTTACTTTATATAGCCTCTCTACTGTATATAGTCTCTCTACTGTATATAGCATCTCTACTGTATATAGCCGCTCTACTGTATATAGCCGCTCTACTGTATATAGCCTCTCTACTGTTATAACCTCTCTACTGTATATAGCCTCTCTACTGTATATAGCCTCTCTACTGTATATAGCCTCTCTACTGTATATAGCCACTCTACTGTATATAACCTCTTCTGTATATAGCCTCTCTACTGTATATAACCTCTCTACTGTATATAACCTCTCTACTGTATATAGCCTCTCTACTGTATATAACCTCTACTGTATATAGCCTCTCTACTGTATATAGCCGCTCTACAGTATATAGCATCTCTACCGTATATAGCCTCTCTACTGTATATAGCCGCTCTACCGTATATAGCCTCTCTACTGTATATTGCCTCTCTACTGTTATAACGTCTACTGTATATAGCCTCTCTACTGTATATAGCCTCTCTACTGTATATAGCCTCTCTACTGTATATAGCCACTCTACTGTATATAACCTCTTCTGTATATAGGCTCTCTACTGTATATAACCTCTCTACTGTATATAACCTCTCTACTGTATATAGCCTCTCTACTGTATATAACCTCTACTGTATATAGCCTCTGTACTGTATATAACCTCTCTACTGTATATAGCCTCTTTACTTTATATAGCCTCTCTACTGTATATAGTCTCTCTACTGTATATAGCATCTCTACTGTATATAGCCGCTCTACTGTATATAGCCGCTCTACTGTATATAACCTCTCTACTGTATATAACCTCTACTGTATATAGCCTCTACTGTATATAACCTCTCTACTGTTATAACCTCTACTGTATATAGCCTCTCTACTGTATATAGCCTCTCTACTGTATATAGCCGCTCTACTGTATATAACCTCTACTGTATATAACCTCTCTACTGTATATAACCTCTCTGTTATAACCTCTACTGTATATAGCCTCTCTACTGTATATAACCTCTTCTGTATATAGCCTCTCTACTGTATATAGCCTCTTTACTTTATATAGCCTCTCTACTGTATATAGTCTCTCTACTGTATATAGCATCTCTACTGTATATAGCCGCTCTACTGTATATAGCCACTCTACTGTATATAGCCTCTCTACTGTTATAACCTCTCTACTGTTATAACCTCTCTACTGTATATAGCCTCTCTACTGTATATAGCCTCTCTACTGTATATAGCCTCTACTGTATATAGCCACTCTACTGTATATAACCTCTTCTGTATATAGCCTCTCTACTGTATATAACCTCTCTACTGTATATAACCTCTACTGTATATAGCCTCTCTACTGTATATAACCTCTACTGTATATAGCCGCTCTACAGTATATAGCATCTCTACCGTAAATAGCCGCTCTACCGTATATAGCCTCTCTACCGTATATAGCCTCTCTACCGTATATAGCCTCTCTACTGTATATAAGCTCTCTACTGTTATAACCTCTACTGTATATAGCCTCTCTACTGTATATAGCCTCTACTGTATATAATCCTCTCTACTGTTATAACCTCTACTGTATATAGCCTCTCTACTGTATATAGCCTCTACTGTATATAGCCACTCTACTGTATATAACCTCTCTACTGTATATAACCTCTACTGTATATAACCTCTACTGTATATAGCCTCTCTACCGTATATAGCCTCTCTACCGTATATAGCCTCTCTACCGTATATAGCCTCTCTACCGTATATAGCCTCTCTACTGTATATAGCCTCTCTACTGTATATAGCCTCTCTACTGTATATAACCTCTCTACTGTATATAGCCTCTCTACTGTATGTAGCCTCTCTAATGTATATAGCCTCTACTGTATATAGCCTCTCTACTGTATATAGCCTCTCTACTGTATATAACCTCTCTACTGTATATAACCTCTACTGTATATAACCTCTCTACTGTATATAGCCTCTCTACTGTATGCAGCCTCTCTACTGTATGTAGCCTCTCTACTGTATGTAGCCTCTCTACTGTATATAACCTCTACTGTATATAACCTCTCTACTGTATATAGCCTCTCTACTGTATATAGCCTCTCTACTGTATATAGTCTCTCTACTGTATATAGCCTCTACTGTATATAACCTCTCTACTGTTATAACCTCTATTTTATATAGCCTCTCTACTGTATATAGCCTCTACTGTATATAGCCACTCTACTGTATATAACCTCTCTACTGTATATAACCTCTACTGTATATAACCTCTACTGTATATAGCCTCTCTACCGTATATAGCCTCTCTACCGTATATAGCCTCTCTACCGTATATAGCCTCTCTACCGTATATAGCCTCTCTACCGTATATAGCCTCTCTACTGTATATAGCCTCTCTACTGTATATAGCCTCTCTACTGTATATAACCTCTCTACTGTATATAGCCTCTCTACTGTATGTAGCCTCTCTAATGTATATAGCCTCTACTGTATATAGCCTCTCTACTGTATATAGCCTCTCTACTGTATATAACCTCTCTACTGTATATAACCTCTACTGTATATAACCTCTCTACTGTATATAGCCTCTCTACTGTATGCAGCCTCTCTACTGTATGTAGCCTCTCTACTGTATGTAGCCTCTCTACTGTATGTAGCCTCTCTACTGTATATAACCTCTCTACTGTATATAACCTCTCTACTGTATATAGCCTCTCTACTGTATATAGCCTCTCTACTGTATATAGTCTCTCTACTGTACATAGCCTCTACTGTATATAACCTCTCTACTGTATATAGCCTCTCTACTGTATATAACCTCTCTACTGTATATAGCCTCTCTACTGTATATAGTCTCTCTACTGTATATAACCTCTACTGTATATAGCCTCTCTACTGTATATAACCTCTCTACTGTATATAGCCTCTACTGTATATAGTCTCTCTACTGTATATAGCCTCTCTACTGTATATAGCCTCTCTACTGTATATAGTCTCTCTACTGTATATAGCCTCTCTACTGTATATAGCCTCTCTACTGTATATAGCCTCTACAGTATATAGCCTCTCTACTGTATGTAGCCTCTCTACTGTATATAACCTCTCTACTGTATATAGCCTCTCTACTGTATATAGCCTCTCTACTGTATATAACCTCTCTACTGTATATAACCTCTCTACTGTATATAGCCTCTCTACTGTATATAGCCTCTCTACTGTATATAACCTCTCTACTGTATATAACCTCTCTACTGTATATAACCTCTCTACTGTATATAGCCTCTCTACTGTATATAGCCTCTCTACTGTATATAGCCTCTCTACTGTATATAGCCTCTCTACTGTATATAGCCTCTCTACTGTATATAGCCTCTCTACTGTATATAACCTCCCTACTGTATATAGCCTCTCTACTGTATATAGCCTCTCTACTGTATATAGCCTCTCTACTGTATATAGCCTCTCTACTGTATATAACCTCTCTACTGTATATAACCTCTCTACTGTATATAGCCTCTCTACTGTATATAGCCTCTCTACTGTATATAGTCTCTCTACTGTATATAGCCTCTCTACTGTATATAACCTCTCTACTGTATATAGCCTCTCTACTGTATATAACCTCTACTGTATATAGCCTCTCTACTGTATATAGTCTCTCTACTGTATATAACCTCTACTGTATATAGCCTCTCTACTGTATATAACCTCTCTACTGTATATAGCCTCTCTACTGTATATAGTCTCTCTACTGTATATAGCCTCTCTACTGTATATAGCCTCTCTACTGTATATAGTCTCTCTACTGTATATAGCCTCTCTACTGTATATAGCCTCTCTACTGTATATAGCCTCTCTACTGTATATAGTCTCTTTACTGTATATAGCCTCTACAGTATATAGCCTCTCTACTGTATGTAGCCTCTCTACTGTATATAACCTCTCTACTGTATATAGCCTCTACTGTATATAACCTCTCTACTGTATATAGCCTCTACTGTATATAACCTCTACTGTTATAACCTCTACTGTATATAGCCTCTCTACTGTATATAGCCTCTCTACTGTATATAGCCGCTCTACTGTATATAGCCGCTCTACTGTATATAACCTCTACTGTATATAACCTCTCTACTGTATATAACCTCTCTGTTATAACCTCTACTGTATATAGCCTCTCTACTGTATATAACCTCTTCTGTATATAGCCTCTCTACTGTATATAGCCTCTTTACTTTATATAGCCTCTCTACTGTATATAGTCTCTCTACTGTATATAGCATCTCTACTGTATATAGCCGCTCTACTGTATATAGCCGCTCTACTGTTATAACCTCTCTACTGTTATAACCTCTCTACTGTATATAGCCTCTCTACTGTATATAGCCTCTCTACTGTATATAGCCTCTACTGTATATAGCCACTCTACTGTATATAACCTCTTCTGTATATAGCCTCTCTACTGTATATAACCTCTCTACTGTATATAACCTCTACTGTATATAGCCTCTCTACTGTATATAACCTCTCTACTGTATATAGCCTCTCTACTGTATATAGCCTCTCTACTGTATATAGCCGCTCTACAGTATATAGCATCTCTACCGTATATAGCCTCTCTACTGTATATAGCCGCTCTACCGTATATAGCCTCTCTACCGTATATAGCCTCTCTACTGTATATAAGCTCTCTACTGTTATAACCTCTACTGTATATAGCCTCTCTACTGTATATAGCCTCTACTGTATATAATCTCTCTACTGTTATAACCTCTACTGTATATAGCCTCTCTACTGTATATAGCCTCTACTGTATATAACCTCTCTACTGTATATAACCTCTACTGTATATAACCTCTACTGTATATAGCCTCTCTACTGTATATAGCCTCTCTACCGTATATAGCCTCTCTACCGTATATAGCCTCTCTACTGTATATAGCCTCTCTACTGTATATAGCCTCTCTACCGTATATAACCTCTCTACTGTATATAACCTCTCTGTTATAACCTCTACTGTATATAGCCTCTCTACTGTATATAACCTCTTCTGTATATAGCCTCTCTACTGTATATAGCCTCTTTACTTTATATAGCCTCTCTACTGTATATAGTCTCTCTACTGTATATAGCATCTCTACTGTATATAGCCGCTCTACTGTATATAGCCGCTCTACTGTTATAACCTCTCTACTGTTATAACCTCTCTACTGTATATAGCCTCTCTACTGTATATAGCCTCTCTACTGTATATAGCCTCTACTGTATATAGCCACTCTACTGTATATAACCTCTTCTGTATATAGCCTCTCTACTGTATATAACCTCTCTACTGTATATAACCTCTACTGTATGTAGCCTCTCTACTGTATATAACCTCTCTACTGTATATAGCCTCTACTGTATATAACCTCTCTACTGTATATAGCCTCTACTGTATATAACCTCTACTGTTATAACCTCTACTGTATATAGCCTCTCTACTGTATATAGCCTCTCTACTGTATATAGCCGCTCTACTGTATATAGCCGCTCTACTGTATATAACCTCTACTGTATATAACCTCTCTACTGTATATAACCTCTCTGTTATAACCTCTACTGTATATAGCCTCTCTACTGTATATAACCTCTTCTGTATATAGCCTCTCTACTGTATATAGCCTCTTTACTTTATATAGCCTCTCTACTGTATATAGTCTCTCTACTGTATATAGCATCTCTACTGTATATAGCCGCTCTACTGTATATAGCCGCTCTACTGTTATAACCTCTCTACTGTTATAACCTCTCTACTGTATATAGCCTCTCTACTGTATATAGCCTCTCTACTGTATATAGCCTCTACTGTATATAGCCACTCTACTGTATATAACCTCTTCTGTATATAGCCTCTCTACTGTATATAACCTCTCTACTGTATATAACCTCTACTGTATATAGCCTCTCTACTGTATATAACCTCTCTACTGTATATAGCCTCTCTACTGTATATAGCCTCTCTACTGTATATAGCCGCTCTACAGTATATAGCATCTCTACCGTATATAGCCTCTCTACTGTATATAGCCGCTCTACCGTATATAGCCTCTCTACCGTATATAGCCTCTCTACTGTATATAAGCTCTCTACTGTTATAACCTCTACTGTATATAGCCTCTCTACTGTATATAGCCTCTACTGTATATAATCTCTCTACTGTTATAACCTCTACTGTATATAGCCTCTCTACTGTATATAGCCTCTACTGTATATAACCTCTCTACTGTATATAACCTCTACTGTATATAACCTCTACTGTATATAGCCTCTCTACTGTATATAGCCTCTCTACCGTATATAGCCTCTCTACCGTATATAGCCTCTCTACTGTATATAGCCTCTCTACTGTATATAGCCTCTCTACCGTATATAACCTCTCTACTGTATATAACCTCTCTGTTATAACCTCTACTGTATATAGCCTCTCTACTGTATATAACCTCTTCTGTATATAGCCTCTCTACTGTATATAGCCTCTTTACTTTATATAGCCTCTCTACTGTATATAGTCTCTCTACTGTATATAGCATCTCTACTGTATATAGCCGCTCTACTGTTATAACCTCTCTACTGTTATAACCTCTCTACTGTATATAGCCTCTCTACTGTATATAGCCTCTCTACTGTATATAGCCTCTACTGTATATAGCCACTCTACTGTATATAACCTCTTCTGTATATAGCCTCTCTACTGTATATAACCTCTCTACTGTATATAACCTCTACTGTATATAGCCTCTCTACTGTATATAACCTCTCTACTGTATATAGCCTCTCTACTGTATATAGCCTCTCTACTGTATATAGCCGCTCTACAGTATATAGCATCTCTACCGTATATAGCCTCTCTACTGTATATAGCCGCTCTACCGTATATAGCCTCTCTACCGTATATAGCCTCTCTACTGTATATAAGCTCTCTACTGTTATAACCTCTACTGTATATAGCCTCTCTACTGTATATAGCCTCTACTGTATATAATCTCTCTACTGTTATAACCTCTACTGTATATAGCCTCTCTACTGTATATAGCCTCTACTGTATATAACCTCTCTACTGTATATAACCTCTACTGTATATAACCTCTACTGTATATAGCCTCTCTACTGTATATAGCCTCTCTACCGTATATAGCCTCTCTACCGTATATAGCCTCTCTACTGTATATAGCCTCTCTACTGTATATAGCCTCTCTACTGTATATAGCCTCTCTACTGTATATAACCTCTCTACTGTATGTAGCCTCTCTAATGTATATAGCCTCTACTGTATATAGCCTCTCTACTGTATATAGCCTCTACTGTATATAACCTCTCTACTGTATATAACCTCTACTGTATATAACCTCTCTACTGTATATAGCCTCTACTGTATGCAGCCTCTCTACTGTATGTAGCCTCTCTACTGTATGTAGCCTCTCTACTGTATATAACCTCTCTACTGTATATAGCCTCTCTACTGTATATAACCTCTACTGTATATAACCTCTCTACTGTATATAGCCTCTACTGTATATAACCTCTCTACTGTATATAGCCTCTCTACTGTATATAGACTCTCTACTGTATATAACCTCTACTGTATATAGCCTCTACTGTATATAACCTCTCTACTGTATATAGCCTCTACTGTATATAGTCTCTCTACTGTATATAGCCTCTCTACTGTATATAGTCTCTCTACTGTATATAGCCTCTCTACTGTATATAGCCTCTCTACTGTATGTAGCCTCTCTACTGTATATAACCTCTCTACTGTATATAGCCTCTCTACTGTATATAGCCTCTCTACTGTATATAGCCGCTCTACTGTATATAGCCTCTCTACTGTATATAGCCTCTCTACTGTATATAACCTCTCTACTGTATATAACCTCTCTACTGTATATAGCCTCTCTACTGTATATAGCCTCTCTACTGTATATAACCTCTTCTGTATATAGCCTCTCTACTGTATATAGCCTCTCTACTGTATAACCTCCCTACTGTATATAGCCTCTCTACTGTATATAGCCTCTCTACTGTATATAACCTCTCTACTGTATATAGCCTCTCTACTGTATATAGCCTCTCTACTGTATATAGCCTCTCTACTGTATATAACCTCTCTACTGTATATAACCTCTCTACTGTATATAGCCTCTCTACTGTATATAGCCTCTCTACTGTATATAGTCTCTCTACTGTATATAGCCGCTCTACTGTATATAACCTCTCTACTGTATATAGCCTCTCTACTGTATATAACCTCTCTACTGTATATAGCCTCTCTACTGTATATAGTCTCTCTACTGTATATAACCTCTACTGTATATAGCCTCTCTACTGTATATAACCTCTCTACTGTATATAGCCTCTCTACTGTATATAGTCTCTCTACTGTATATAGCCTCTCTACTGTATATAGCCTCTCTACTGTATATAGTCTCTCTACTGTATATAGCCTCTCTACTGTATATAGCCTCTCTACTGTATATAGTCTCTTTACTGTATATAGCCTCTACTGTATATAGCCTCTCTACTGTATATAGCCTCTCTACTATATATAGCCTCTTTACTGTATATAACCTCTTTACTGTATATAACCTCTCTACTGTATATAGCCTCTCTACTGTATATAACCTCTACTGTATATAGCCTCTCTACTGTATATAGCCTCTCTACTGTATATAGCCTCTACTGTATATAGCCTCTCTACTGTATATAGCCTCTCTACTGTATATAGCCTCTTTACTGTATATAACCTCTTTACTGTATATAACCTCTCTACTGTATATAACCTCTCTACTGTATATAGCCTCTACTGTATATAGCCTCTACTGTATATAGCCTCTACTGTATATAGCCTCTACTGTATATAGCCTCTCTACTGAATATAGACTGTCTTTTTACTGTTGTTTTTATTTCTTTACTTACCTATTGTTCACCTAATACCTTTTTGCACTATTGGTTAGAGCCTGTAAGTAAGCATTTCACTGTCAGGTCTACTACACCTGTTGTATTCAGCATTTCACTGTGAGGTCTACTACACCTGTTGTATTCAGCATTTCACTGTGAGGTCTCCTACACCTGTTGTATTCAGCATTTCACTGTAAGGTCTACTACACCTGTTGTATTCAGCATTTCACTGTGAGGTCTCCTACACCTGTTGTATTCAGCATTTCACTGTAAGGTCTACTACACATGTTGTATTCAGCATTTCACTGTAAGGTCTACTACACCTGTTGTATTCAGCATTTCACTGTAAGGTCTACTACACCTGTTGTATTCAGCATTTCACTGTAAGGTCTACTACACCTGTTGTATTCAGCATTTCACTGTAAGGTCTACTACACCTGTTGTATTCAGCATTTCACTGTAAGGTCTACTACACCTGTTGTATTCAGCATTTCACTGTAAGGTCTACTACACCTGTTGTATTCAGCATTTCACTGTAAGGTCTACTACACCTGTTGTATTCAGCATTTCACTGTAAGGTGTATACCTGTTGTATTCAGCATTTCACTGTAAGGTGTAGACCTGTTGTATTCAGCATTTCACTGTAAGGTGTAGACCTGTTGTATTCAGCATTTCACTGTAAGGTGTAGACCTGTTGTATTCAGCATTTCACTGTAAGGTGTAGACCTGTTGTATTCAGCATTTCACTGTAAGGTGTAGACCTGTTGTATTCGGCGCATGTGACAAATAAACTTTGATTTGATTACTAAAATAAAACGTTTCGATAAGAGACTTTGTTACTGTCAGTATTACTCTACTTACTCGTTCATTGCTAGAGCAGTCTGGGTTGGATTGTCGGCTCCTCCCCCAAGCTAACACACTTGAATACTGTTACACGACATGTAGAAATGTTGAAACTGTTCGCAAAACAAGGTCCTTCAGCGGAGGCTACTGAGGGGCGGACGGTTCATAATAAATATCTGGAACGGAGCCGATGGAACGGCATCAAACCACGTGTTGGATATATTCCATACCATTCCACTGATTCCGCCCCAGCCATTACCACGAGTCCGTCCTCCCCAATTAAGGTGCCACCAACCTCCTGTGATGTCCATACCAGCTAGAACACTTTTACAATGCCAAATGATACCGGTAGCTTCCAGCATTAAAAAGGTGCACTATGCCGAAATCGCTCCGCCATTTCCTGGTTGATACAATTCTAATAGTTCCCGCCCTAATTTCAATTTATGTACCAAAACAAGCAAGTATAGTGTAGAGAATCATTGTGCCATCTAAACCGCTGTGAAATATATTTTCCAAAAATGTTGTATTTTCAGCTGTTTGAAGCTGGTGTACAAAAACCGAGGAAAAAAAAATATATATATATATATGTCAATACCAAACTTAACAGGATAAGATAGAAATAGAACAGATCTACGAGGTTCTTAAGACGTCAATGAGAACGACAGATCTATAACTGATATTTCTGTGTGAAATTGATAGGGTCGTAGGCCTACTTTCCTTGTTACAGCTGAAGCAAACATCAATTCACAACCCTAGTACTGCGTTTGTGATAACATGCTAACATGCTAACTGTAATGTAAAATATGTTGATTTCAAAGATGACTGACACCAAAAACATAATTATTAATTCCCCTAGGTCTCCCTCGCCACCAAAAACGTAATTATTAATTGCCCTAGGTCTCCCTCGCCACCAAAAACGTAATTATTAATTCCCCTAGGTCTCCCTCGCCACCAAAAACGTAATTATTAATTGCCCTAGGTCTCCCTCGCCACCAAAAACGTAATTATTAATTCCCCTAGGTCTCCCTCGCCACCAAAAATGTAATTATTAATTGCCCTAGGTCTCCCTCGCCACCAAAAACGTTATTATTAATTGCCCTAGGTCTCCCACGCCACCAAAAACGCAATTATTAATTGCCCGAGGTGTCCCTCGCCACCAAAAACGTAATTATTAATTCCCCTAGGTCTCCCTCGCCACCAAAAACGTAATTATTAATTGCCCTAGGTCTCCCTCGCCACCAAAAATGTAATTATTAATTCCCCTAGGTCTCCCTCGCCACCAAAAACGTAATTATTAATTGCCCTAGGTCTCCCTCGCCACCAAAAATGTAATTATTAATTCCCCTAGGTCTCCCTCGCCACCAAAAACGTAATTATTAATTCCCCTTAGGTCTCCCTCGCCACCAAAGAACTCATTCATCTCCACGTCTGGTTTCTAGATTTCCATAGCGACAAAGTCTGATTCCACATCCATTCTCTGCCTGCAAATGACACCACTACTCTTAAAGAGACAGCACACATTTTTATAAATAAAGAGAATTGTTTCTTAATGTACAAATGCTGTTGATCAGTATAATACAATAATATGTTCTCCTAGCAGTTCCCTAAATGGAAGGGATTGTTTGTCATCATGAAATCAGCTAAAACAAGCTGAATAACTCAATCCATGACGCACTCCTATTGAATAATATTAATTCACCTGCATTATGAATCGACCTAGGTTACATCTTGATTTACCCAGTTTATCAACAGAGATTTACTATTAATTTACTAATCATATTGAAACCCAAAAGATGCCCAACTTCCAGGGCAGTAGCTGAGTTTATCTGTGTGGATCAAGTGCCATTCTGTGACTTTGGCTAATACGCCTTCTTTTTTGTTGTGGTATTGTCTTGGTACCGAGTATCGTGATACTAAACCTTGTACGGAAGCAAACAATTCTGATATTGTGACCACACTAGTGCAAGCCACTCCCCCAAATATTCAAATGAGACCCCGCCTCAAGCTGAGTTTAGTGTTGGGCTGGCCTGTGTTGGCTAGTCTGTGTTGGGCTGGTGTAGGCTACCCTGTGTTGGGCTAGTGTAGGGCTAGCCTGTGTTGGGCTAGCCTGTGTTGGGCTAGCCTGTGTTGGGCTGGTGTAGGCTAGCCTGTGTTGGCTAGCCTGTGTTGGGCTGGTGTTGGCTAGCCTGTATTGGGCTGGTGTAGGCTAGCCTGTATTGGGCTGGTGTAGGCTAGCCTGTATTGGGCTGGTGTAGGCTAGCCTGTATTGGGCTGGTGTAGGCTAGCCTGTATTGGGCTGGTGTAGGCTAGCCTGTATTGGGCTGGTGTAGGCCAGCCTGTATTGGGCTGGTGTAGGCCAGCCTGTATTGGGCTGGTGTAGGCAGCCTGTATTGGGCTGGTGTCGGCCAGCCTGTATTGGGCTGGTGTAGGCCAGCCTGTATTGGGCTGGTGTAGGCTAGCCTGTATTGGGCTGGTGTAGGCTAGCCTGTATTGGGCTGGTGTAGGCTAGCCTGTATTGGGCTGGTGTAGGCCAGCCTGTATTGGGCTGGTGTAGGCCAGCCTGTATTGGGCTGGTGTAGGCCAGCCTGTATTGGGCTGGTGTAGGCCAGCCTGTATTGGGCTGGTGTAGGCCAGCCTGTATTAGGCTGGTGTAGGGCTAGCATGTATTGGGCTGGTGTAGGCCAGCCTGTATTGGGCTGGTGTAGTTTGGCCTGTGTTGGGCTGGTGTAGGCTAGCCTGTGTTGGGCTGGTGTAGGGCTAGCATGTGTTGGGCTGGTGTAGGCTGGCCTGTGTTGGGCTGGTGTAGAGAAGAGTCAGCTATAACAGGCTCTGAATAGGCAAGAACACACCTGGGTTCAAATACTATTTGAAATCTTTCAAATTATTTTATAATCTGCATCAGCCTGCCTGTGGAGTCAGATGCATCGGGTTTGCAATTTCTCAACTATTGGTCCTGCTTCCATCGCACCAGGCAAGCTCAATCATGCCCAGATTAAGTATTTCGAATGATTTAGAGTAGCATTTAAATGCGGGTCTGGATAGGAGTACAACGCTAGTTCTGCCTGTGACACACTGTCCATATGCTTCAATACCCCAGAGAAATCTCTCACCCGCTGATCGAAAACCCAACTCGATACCCCATGGGACTAAATACTTCCTGTTTCTGATTTGTTTTCCC
>NC_034176.2:4885340-4892840 GCF_002021735.2 Oncorhynchus kisutch | reverse complement strand
TACCCCGTAATCTAGCCAAGAGACTGTGTAGTCTGAATGAACAGTCTGTACCCTGTGATCTAGCCACGAGACTGTGTAGTCTGAATGAACAGCCTGTACCCCGTAATCTAGCCACGAGACTGTGTAGTCTGAATGAACAGCCTGTACCCCGTAATCTAGCCAAGAGACTGTGTAGTCTGAATGAACAGTCTGTACCCTGTGATCTAGCCACGAGACTGTGTAGTCTGAATGAACAGCCTGTACCCCGTAATCTAGCCAAGAGACTGTGTAGTCTGAATGTACAGCCTGTACCCCGTAATCTAGCCAAGAGACTGTGTAGTCTGAATGAACAGCCTGCACCCTGTGATCTAGCCACGAGACTGTGTAGTCTGAATGAACAGCCTGTACCCCGTAATCTAGCCAAGAGACTGTGTAGTCTGAATGAACAGTCTGTACCCCATAATCTAGCCAAGAGACTGTGTAGTCTGAATGAACAGCCTGTACCCCGTAATCTAGCCAAGAGACTGTGTAGTCTGAATGAACAGCCTGCACCCTGTGATCTAGCCACGAGACTGTGTAGTCTGAATGAACAGCCTGTACCCCGTAATCTAGCCAAGAGACTGTGTAGTCTGAATAAACAGCCTGCACCCTGTGATCTAGCCAAGAGACTGTGTAGTCTGAATGAACAGCCTGTACCCCGTAATCTAGCCAAGAGACTGTGTAGTCTGAATGAACAGCCTGCACCCTGTGATCTAGCCAAGAGACTGTGTAGTCTGAATGAACAGCCTGTACCCCGTAATCTAGCCAAGAGACTGTGTAGTCTGAATGAACAGCCTGCACCCTGTGATCTAGCCACGAGACTGTGTAGTCTGAATGAACAGCCTGCACCCTGTAATCTAGCCAAGAGACTGTGTAGTCTGAATGAACAGCCTGTACCCCGTAATCTAGCCAAGAGACTGTGTAGTCTGAATGAACAGCCTGCACCCTGTGATCTAGCCAAGAGACTTTGTAGTCTGAATGAACAGCCTGTACCCCGTAATCTAGCCAAGAGACTGTGTAGTCTGAATGAACAGCCTGCACCCTGTGATCTAGCCACGAGACTGTAGTCTGAATGAACAGTCTGTACCCTGTGATCTAGCCACGAGACTGTAGTCTGAATGAACAGTCTGTACCCCGTAATCTAGCCAAGAGACTGTGTAGTCTGAATGAACAGCCGGCACCCTGTGATCTAGCCACGAGACTGTAGTCTGAATGAACAGTCTGTACCCTGTGATCTAGCCACGAGACTGTGTAGTCTGAATGAACAGTTTGTACCCCGTAATCTAGCCTCGAGACTGTAGTCTGAATGAACAGCCTGTACCCCGTAATCTAGCCAAGAGACTGTGTAGTCTGAATGAACAGCCTGTACCCCGTAATCTAGCCACGAGACTGTAGTCTGAATGAACAGCCTGTACACTGTAATCTAGCCATGAGACTGTAGTCTGAATGAACAGCCTGTATCCTGTGATCTAGCCACGAGACTGTAGTCTGAATGAACAGCCTGCACCCTGTGATCTAGCCACGAGACTGTAGTCTGAATGAACAGTCTGTACCCTGTGATCTAGCCACGAGACTGTGTAGTCTGAATGAACAGTTTGTACCCCGTAATCTAGCCTCGAGACTGTAGTCTGAATGAACAGCCTGTACCCCGTAATCTAGCCAAGAGACTGTGTAGTCTGAATGAACAGCCTGCACCCTGTAATCTAGCCACGAGACTGTGTAGTCTGAATGAACAGCCTGTACCCCCGTAATCTAGCCACGAGACTGTAGTCTGAATGAACAGCCTGTACCCTGTAATCTAGCCATGAGACTGTAGTCTGAATGAACAGCCTGTATCCTGTGATCTAGCCACGAGACTGTAGTCTGAATGAACATCCTGCACCCTGTGATCTAGCCAAGAGACTGTAGTCTGAATGAACAGCCTGCACCTCAATGATTAAAACTGCATAGTCTGAATGAACAGCCTGCACCCTGTGATCTAGCCACGAGACTGTGTAGTCTGAATGAACAGCCTGCACCCTGTGATCTAGCCACGAGATTGTGTAGTCTGAATGAACAGCCTGCACCCCAATGATTAAAACTGCGTAGTCTGAATGAACAGCCTGCACCCCAATGATTAAAACTGCGTAGTCTGAATGAACAGCCTGCACCCAAATGATTGAGACTGTGTAGTCTGAATGAAAGTAGGCCACATACCATCATCATCAATGACATCAATACAGACTACAGCCACTGACTACAGACACAGACATGACAGCCCACCATCTATAGCAAGACACCTGGGCTGACTATCTCCACTAATACAGACACCACCACCTACTACAGACACAACCACTGACTACAGACTACAGCCACTGACTACAGACTACAGCCACTGACTACAGACACAGACATGACAGCCCACCATCTATAGCAAGACACCTGGGCTGACTATCTCCACTAATACAGACACCACCACCTACTACAGACACAACCACTGACTACTGACTACATACTACAGCCACTGACTACAGACAGTGACTACTGACACAACCACTGAAAACAGACACCACAACTGACTAAAAACAACAGCCACTGACTACAGACACCACAACTGACTACAGACTACACCCACTGACTACAGACACCATCACTGACTACAGACTACAGCCACTGACTACAGACACCACCACTGACTAGACACCACCACTGACTAAATCAAATCAAATCAAATGTATTTATATAGCCCTTCGTACATCAGCTGATATCTCAAAGTGCTGTACAGAAACCCAGCCTAAAACCCCAAACAGCAAGCAATGCAGGTGTAGAAGCACGGACAGACACAACCACTGACTACAGAAACAACCACTGACTACAGACTACAGACACCACCATTGACTACAGACACCACCACTGACTACAGACACCATCACTGACTACAGACACCATCACTGACTACAGACATAGATTACAGACACTGACTACAGACACCGCCACCGACTACAGACATTGACTACAGACACTGACTACATACACCACCACTGACTACAGACACCACCACTGACTACAGACATTGACTACAGACAACACCACTGACTACAGACATTGACTACATACACTGACTACAGACACCACCACTGACTACAGACACCACCACTGACTACAGACACTGACTACAGACACCATCACTGACTACAGACATTGACTACATACACCACCACTGACTACAGACACAGACTACAGACACCATCACTGACTACATACACTGACTACAGACACCATCACTGACTACAGACATTGACTACAGACAACCACCGACTACAGACATGGACTACAGACACCACCACAGACTACAGCCACTGACTACAGACACCACTACTGACTACAGACATTGACTATAGACACTGACTACAGACACAACCACTGACTACAGACATTGACTACAGACACCACCACTGACTACAGACACCCCCACAGACTACAGACACCACCACTGACTACAGACACCACCACTGACTACAGACACCACCACTGACAACCACTGACTACAGACACCACCACTGACAACCACTGACTACAGACACCACCACTGACAACCACTGACTACAGACACAACCACTGACTACAGACATCACCACAGACTATAGACACCACCACTGACTACAGACACCACCACTGACAACCACTGACTACAGAGACAACCACTGACTACAGACACCACCACTGACTACAGACACCACCACTGACAACCACTGACTACAGACACCACCACTGACTACAGACACAACCACTGACTACAGACACAACCACTGACTACAGACACAACCACTGACTAGAGGTCAACCGATCATGATTTTTCAAAGCCGATACCGATAATTGGAGGAGCTGATACTGAGTAAATCGGTCGATATATATATATATATATATATATATATATAAAATAAATGACGATTACAACAATACTTAATGAACAATGAACACTTATTTAACTTAATATAATACATCTAAATCAATTTAGTCTCAAATAAATAATGAAACATGTTCAATTTGGTTTAAATAATGCAAAAAACAAAGTGTTGGAGAAGAAAGTAAAAGTGCAATATGTGCCATGTAAGAAAGCTAACGTTTCAGTTCCTTGCTCAGAACATGAGAACATATGAAAGCTGGTGGTTCCTTTTAACATGAGTCTTCAATATACTCAGGTAAGAAGTTTTAGGTTGTAGATATTATAGGAATTATAGGACTATTTCTCTCTCTACCATTTGTATTTCATATACCTTTGACTATTGAATATTCTTATAGGCACTATAGTATTGCCAGCCTAATCTCGGGAGTTGATTGGCTTGAAGTCATAAACAGCTCAATGCTTAAAGCATTGCTAAGAGCTGCTGGCAAACGCAGTAAAGTGCTGTTTGAATGAATGCTTACGAGCCTGCTGCTGCCTACCACCACTCAGTCAGACTGCTCTATCAAATCATAGACTTAATTATAACATAATAACACACAGAAATACGAGCCTTAGGTCATTAATATGGTCGAATCTCATGTTCACGCAGTCTCCTCGTTGATTGCAATATAATCGGCGTCCAAAAATGTCGATTACCGATTGTTATGAAAACTTGAAATCGTCCCTAACTAATCGGCCATCCCGATTAATCGGTCGACCTCTACAACAGACAACAGCCACCGACTATAGACACAGCCATGGACTATAGACACAGCAATGGACTACAGACACATCCATGGACTACAAACACAGCCATGGACTACAGACACTGAATACAGACAGCCACAGCCACTGACCACAGCCACCAGATTACAGCCACAGCAACTGACTACAGACATAACCACCGACAACAGACTACAGCCACAGATTACAGCCACTGACTACAGACTACAGCCACAGACTACAGGCACAGCCAACAGACTACAGCCACAGCCAACAGACTACAGCCACAGATTACAGACTACAGCCACAGATTACAGCCACAAACTACAGCCACCGACTACAGACAACTACTGACAACAGACTACAATCACCTACAGGCACAGCCACTGACAACAGACTACAGACAACAGACTATAGCCACAGACAACAGACACCAGCGCCCACTACAGACACCACCACCGACTACATCCACCGACTACAGAAAGCCACGACTATAGACACAGACTACAGACACAACCACCAACAAGACACAACCACTGAAAACAAACTACAGCCACTGACAACAGACTACAGCCATCGAATACAGACAACCACTGACAACGAACTACAGACAAGACTACAGCCACAGACAACAGACTACAACCACAGACAACAGACTACAGCCACTGACTACAGACAAGACTACAGCCACAGACAACAGACTACAGCCACAGACAGACTACAGCCACTGACTTCAGACAAGAATACAGCCACAGACAACATACTACAGCCACAGACAACATACTACAGCCACAGACAACAGACTGCAGCCACCGACTACAGACACCACCACTGACTACAGACTACAGCCACCGACTACAGACTACAGCCACTGACAACAGACACCAGCGCCGACTACAGACACCACCACCGACTACAGACACAACCACTGACGACAGACACAACCACTGACGACAGACACAACCACGGACTACAGACTACAGACACAGACATGACAGCCCACCAGCTATAGCAGATACCTGGGCTGACAATCTGCACTAATACGATAACCTTTCACAACAAACCAAGCTGTGGGATTTACCATGGCCAAATTAAAGATGGCTGGCTATTAATTTATTGAGGGGTTCCATTTCTAATTGAATTGTTTGCTGTGGGTAGTGTATAAAACTCATTAATCTCCAAGGGTCCACCTCTCTGCAGCAGCTGCCCACCACACATCACAATACAATGCTACCTTGTCAGCAGCAGTGATGAGTAATTCAGTACTGACAGCCACTATCCATACAGCACAGAGAGGCCCTGACCCACACGAGACACAGAGAGAGAGGCAGAGAGAGAGAGAGAGAGGACCTCACCCACACGAGACACAGAGAGACAGAGACAGAGACAGAGAGAGAGACACACACACACAGAGACAGAGACAGAGAGAGAGAGAGAGAGAGAGAGAGAGAGAGAGAGAGAGAGAGAGAGAGAGAGGACCTGACCCACACGAGACACAGAGAGAGACAGAGAGAGAGAGAGAGACACAGAGAGAGAGAGACACAGAGAGACAGAGAGAGAGAGAGAGAGAGAGAGAGAGACACACAGAGAGGCCCTGACCCACACGAGACACAGAGAGTGAGACAGAGAGAGACAGAGAGAGAGAGAGAGAGAGAGAGAGAGAGAGACAGACAGAGGCCCTGACCCACACGAGACACAGAGAGACAGAGACAGAGACAGAGAGAAAGACAGGGAATTAACAACAAAAACACAGAGCAAACTAGAATGATATTTGTCCCTAAACAGAGAGTACACAGCAGCAGAATACCTGACCACTGTGACTGGCCCTAAACAGAGAGAACACAGTGGCAGAATACCTGACCACTGTGACTGGCCCTAAACAGAGAGTACACAGCGGCAGAATACCTGACCACTGTGACTGACCTAAACTTAAGGAAAGCTTTGACTATGTACAGACTCAGTGAACATAGCCTTGTTATTGAGAAAGGCCGCCGTAGGCAGACCTGGCTCTCAAGAGCAGACAGCTATTGAGAAAGGCCGCCGTAGGCAGACCTGGCTGTCAAGAGAAGACAGCTATTGAGAAAGGCCGCCGTAGGCAGACCTGGCTCTCAAGAGAAGACAGGCTGTGTTCACACTGCCCACAAAATGAGGTGGAAACTGATCTGCACTTCATTTATTTTATTTAACTAGGCAAGTCAGTTGAAAATAAATTCTTATGTACAATGACGGCCGACCACGGCCAAACCCTAATGACCCCGGCCAAACCCTAACGACCCCGGCCAAACCCTAACGATGTTAGAGATGTTAGAGACACATATTTCCCTCAGATTACACAGATCCACAAAGATTTAGAAAACAAACCCAATTTTGATAAACTCCCATATCTACTGGGTGAAATTCCACAGTGTGCCATCACAGCAGCAAGATTTGTGACCTGTTACCACAAGAAAAGGGCAACCAGTGAAGAACAAACACCATTGTAAATACACCATATATAAATATTTGGCACATCATTACAACACTGTGTATTTACACAATATGTGAGCGTAATGGTTCATTGTTTATTATCTACTTCACTTGCTTTGTTACATTGTTTCCCTGAGAGAGTAAGAGAGAGAGAGAAGAGAGAGAGAGAGAGAGAGAGAGAGAGAGAGAGAGAGCGAGAAGAGAGAGAGGATGAGAGAGAAGAGAAGAGAGGAGAGAGAGAGAAAGAGGAGGAGAGGAGAGGAGAGAGAAGGAGAGAAGATAGAAGAGAGAGAGAGCGAGAGAGAGAAGAGAGAGGGACAGCATATAGAGAGATAGGTTGAGGCCGATATAGAGATAGAGAGAGAGGG
>NC_034176.2:4814131-4885240 GCF_002021735.2 Oncorhynchus kisutch | reverse complement strand
AGAGAGAGAGAGAGGGACAGAGAGAGAGAGAGAGAGAGGGACAGAGAGAGAGAGAGAGGGACAGAGAGAGAGAGAGAGAGAGAGGAGAGAGAGAGAGGGACAGAGAGAGAGAGGGACAGAGAACAGAGAACAGAGAGAGGGACAGAGAACAGAGAGAGAGAGAGAGCAGAGAGAGGGACAGAGAACAGAGAGAGAGAGAGAGAGAGAGAGAGAGAGAGGAGAGAGAGAGAGAGAGAGAACAGAGAACAGAGAGAGAGAGAGAGAGAGAGGGACAGAGAACAGAGAGAGAGAGAGAGAGGACAGAGAACACAGAGAGAGAGAGAGAGAGAGAGAGAGAGAGAGACAGAGACAGAGAGAGAGAGAGAGAGAGAGAGAGAGAGAGAGAGACACAGAGAGAGAGTGAGAGAGACAGGCCCTGACAGAGGACACACACTTGTTACCACGGGGACCCCTAGCACACACACCGTCAACTGATGATGACTCGACGCTCCCCGACAGGCATGACACCTGTGCAAACACACACACACACACGTAATCTGCTTCTGTACAGATTATTTCTAATGGAATCCTCTGAATGACTAAAAAGAGAGAAGGATAAAGGAGAGAGGGAGAGAAAGAGAGAGAGAGAGAGAGAGAGAGACGGGGGGCATAGGGAGAGAGGAGAGAGGGAGAGAAAGAGACAGCTGGTCTCACTGCAGTCAACTCCACCTACCTTCAAGACGCAGTCTCCTCACATCAAGAGGAGATTGAATTGGAGGAGAGAATGATCCGAGAGAGGGGTACTGAACGGAGGACAGAGAGAGTCAGAGAGATAGAGAGAGAGAGAGAGATAGGAGATAGGTTCAGTGGCGGATTAATCAGCAGGTTGTGTCCGTGTTGCGTTGCTGGTGAGAGAGAGAGAGAGAGAGACAGAGGAGAGAAGGCAAGCAGGGAGAGAGGAGAGCGAGAGAGAGAAAGCAGCGCAGCCACAGCGCATCAGTCTAGACTCTAGACTGCCTCTTAAAGGAAGGCATCCGCAGCTGCATCACAGCACCAGCAGGCCAATCAGAAACCAGCTAGGAGGGAGAGCGCCACAGCATGGCCAATCGCACGAAGGGAGAACAGGCAGACTGAGACGGAGGCAGCCAATGGAGTCGGAGGAAGAAAGGGGAAGGGGAGGAGGGAGGGAGAGGTGGTTCGAGCAGTCAGACCAAGGGCATTCTGAGCCCCCTCCCACCCTTCCCTCTGTCACTACGGTAACTAGTGAAGGGTGGTGGGGGGGGGGGGGTCGATACAGTTGCATATTGCAATATTATTTTGGACAATATATCAATACCTTTGACTCCAAAAATATAAATATATATAAATATGTATGTTTAGGTAGCGTTAGCTGGCGCTAGTCGGCTGTACCTGCTCCAAACTCTGGTCATTTCCATGCTACAGCTTGTTCTCCAGCTTCTTAAGTAATGAACTCTGCAGCAGACTAACAGTCAGGTCCATAATTATTGGCACCCTCATGCCCTCTCTCCCCTCCCTCTACAGCAGACTAACAGTCAGGTCCATAATTATTGGCACCCTCATGCCCTCTCTCTCCTCCCTCTGCAGCAGACTAACAGTCAGGTCCATAATTATTGGCACCCTCATGCCCTCTCTCTCCTCCCTCTACAGCAGACTAACAGTCAGGTCCATAATTATTGGCACCCTCATGTCCTCTCTCTCCTCCCTCTGCAGCAGACTAACAGTCAGGTCCATAATTATTGGCACCCTCATGCCCTCTCTCTCCTCCCTCTGCAGAAGACTAACAGTCAGGTCCATAATTATTGGCACCCTCATGCCCTCTCTCTCCTCCCTCTGCAGCAGACTAACAGTCAGGTCCATAATTATTGGCACCCTCATGCCCTCTCTCTCCTCCCTCTACAGCAGACTAACAGTCAGGTCCATAATTATTGGCACCCTCATGCCCTCTCTCTCCTCCCTCTGCAGAAGACTAACAGTCAGGTCCATAATTATTGGCACCCTCATGCCCTCTCTCTCCTCCCTCTACAGCAGACTAACAGTCAGGTCCATAATTATTGGCACCCTCATGCCCTCTCTCTCCTCCCTCTGCAGCAGACTAACAGTGAGGTCCATAATTATTGGCACCCTCATGCCCTCTCTCTCCTCCCTCTGCAGCAGACTAACAGTCAGGTCCATAATTATTGGCACCCTCATGCCCTCTCTCTCCTCCCTCTGCAGCAGACTAACAGTCAGGTCCATAATTATTGGCACCCTCATGCCCTCTCTCTCCTCCCTCTGCAGCAGACTAACAGTCAGGTCCATAATTATTGGCACCCTCATGCCCTCTCTCTCCTCCCTCTACAGCAGACTAACAGTCAGGTCCATAATTATTGGCACCCTCATGCCCTCTCTCTCCTCCCTCTGCAGCAGACTAACAGTCAGGTCCATAATTATTGGCACCCTCATGCCCTCTCTCTCCTCCCTCTACAGCAGACTAACAGTCAGGTCCATAATTATTGGCACCCTCATGCCCTCTCTCTCCTCCCTCTACAGCAGACTAACAGTCAGGTCCATAATTATTGGCACCCTCATGCCCTCTCTCTCCTCCCTCTACAGCAGACTAACAGTCAGGTCCATAATTATTGGCACCCTCACGTCCTCTCTCTCCTCCCTCTGCAGCAGACTAACAGTCAGGTCCATAATTATTGGCACCCTTGATAAAGATTAGCAAACAAAATAAATAATACTGTATAAAAAATACAAATACTGAGGTGTATGTTCATCCGTGCTTATGGACGGCCTTCTTCAATTCAAACCACAGGTCTGTAAAAGAGCATGTTATATTCAAACCACAGGTCTGTAAAAGAGCATGTTATATTAAAACCACAGGTCTGTAAAAGAGCATGTTATATTAAAACCACAGGTCTGTAAAAGAGCATGTTATATTAAAACCACAGGTCTGTAAAAGAGCATGTTATATTAAAACCACAGGTCTGTAAAAGAGCATGTTATATTAAAACCACAGGTCTGTAAAAGAGCATGGTATATTAAAACCACAGGTCTGTAAAAGAGCATGTTATATTAAAACCACAGGCCTGTAAAAGAGCATGTTATATTAAAACCACAGGTCTGTAAAAGAGCATGTTATATTCAATACAAGGGTTTTCAATGGGATTCAAGTCCAGAGACTGAGACGACCATTGAGCATTTCCATCTGAAAGGACCCCATGAGCACCGACATGTGAAGTTCATAGGAGTCAAATTGGGTTCAAATGAAAGCTAAGAGTCTATATTATTTTTTTCTTGTTTGATTTTCAACACTTTTGTTGGTGTTGTTTTAATGTTGTAAATATGCAAAAGGATTTGATTTCTGGGTAAATTGATGGAAAATGGGGTCTAAGAAAACATCTACTAGAAAATAATGTAATTTTTTATTTTTTTAAATGTACAATATCAGAACTACATAAAAACAGAATAATGTTGAAGACCAACTGCCAACTAAAATCAACACTTATATTTAGTTTTTGGAATTCATTATTTGCCTTCTGTAAGTTTAAGAAATATGGCCTTGTCATTCTGTTACAAAAAAAACAACAACATGTCTTTAATATATTTAATTCACGAAGGAGGATAATGAAAGTAGCAAGGTAGATTAGTTCATCTTTATACTGATATCAAGCTTGCTTTTTTAAAATTAAGCGATTAAAACTCGTAATTCTGTTACCAAAATCGGAAATTACTGCAATTGAATTTGCAACAATGGAAAATTATAGTAGTCATGAAGCATAGATGGAACACCTGGTACTGTCCACCCTGTCCTCCTCCCTGTCCACCCTGTCCTCCTCTCTGTCCACCCTGTCCTCCTCCCTGTCCACCCTGTCCTCCTCTCTGTCCACCCTGTCCTCCTCCCTGTCCTCCCTGTCCACCCTGTCCTCCTCCCTGTCCACCCTGTCCACCCTGTCCTCCTCTCTGTCCACCCTGTCCTCCTCCCTGTCCTCCCTGTCCACCCTGTCCACCCTGTCCTCCTCTCTGTCCACCCTGTCCTCCTCTCTGTCCACCCTGTCCTCCTCCCTGTCCACCCTGTCCTCCTCCCTGTCCACCCTGTCCTCCTCCCTGTCCACCCTGTCCTCCTCCCTGTCCACCCTGTCCACCCTGTCCTCCTCTCTGTCCACCCTGTCCTCCTCCCTGTCCACCCTGTCCTCCTCTCTGTCCACCCTGTCCTCCTCCCTGTCCACCCTGTCCTCCTCTCTGTCCACCCTGTCCTCCTCCCTGTCCACCCTGTCCTCCTCCCTGTCCACCCTGTCCTCCTCCCTGTCCACCCTGTCCTCCTCCCTGTCCACCCTGTCCTCCTCCCTGTCCACCCTGTCCTCCTCTCTGTCCACCCTGTCCTCCTCCCTGTCCACCCTGTCCTCCTCCCTGTCCACCCTGTCCTCCTCCCTGTCCACCCTGTCCTCCTCTCTGTCCACCCTGTCCTCCTCCCTGTCCACCCTGTCCTCCTCCCTGTCCACCCTGTCCTCCTCCCTGTCCACCCTGTCCTCCTCCCTGTCCACCCTGTCCTCCTCTCTGTCCTCCCTGTCCACCCTGTCCTGCTCCCTGTCCACCCTGTCCTCCTCCCTGTCCACCCTGTCCTCCTCCCTGTCCACCCTGTCCTCCTCCCTGTCCACCCTGTCCTCCTCCCTGTCCACCCTGTCCTCCTCCCTGTCCACCCTGTCCACCCTGTCCTCCTCCCTGTCCACCCTGTCCTCCTCCCTGTCCACCCTGTCCTCCTCCCTGTCCACCCTGTCCACCCTGTCCTCCTCTCTGTCCACCCTGTCCTCCTCCCTGTCCACCTCCCTGTCCTCCACCCTGTCCACCCTGTCCTCCTCCCTGTCCACCCTGTCCACCGGCATACTGTTATGAGCTGAACATAACTGTCCACCCCCTCTTTCTGTCATCTGGATGTCAAAGCAAAACTGAAGAGTCTGGACCTCTCTCTCTGTCTCTCTCTGTCTCTCTCTGTCTCTCTCTCTGTCTCTCTCTCTCTCTGTCTCTCTCTCTGTCTCTCTCTCTGTCTCTCTCACTCACTCACTCACTCACTCACTCACTCGACAACATTTGGTCAGTCAGCCCTGGCCAGGCCGAATCTGAACCAATCACAGACGTCGATGTTTGGACAGTACAGTAGAGCACACTAGAGTAGAGTACAGTATAATGTATTGTACTTTCATGTGCTGTACATACAGTTGGAGTCATTAAAACTCGTTTTAATTTCTTAATAACAAACTATAGTTTTTGCAAGTCGGTAAGGACATCTAACATCTGGTCATTTTTCCAGATTATTTCAGGGTCAGAAGTTTACATGTACTAAGTTGACTGTGCCTTTTGAACAGCTTGGAAAATTCCAGAAAATAAATGTCAAGGCTTTAGAAGCTTCTGGTACGTTAATTGACATAATTTGAGTCAATTGGAGGTGTACCGGTGGATGTATTTCAAGGTCTACCTTCAAACTCAGTGCCTCTTTGCTTGAAATCATGGGAAAATCAAAAGAAATCAGCCAAGACCTCAGAAAAAAACATTGTAGACCTCCACAAGTCTGGGTCATCCTTGGGAGCAATTTCCAAACACCTGAAGGTACCACGTTCATCTGTACAAACATAAATGTTGAGGGCAGAACTGAAAAAGTGTGTGCAAGGGAGGAGGCCTACAAACCTGACTCTGTTACACCAGCTCTGTCAGGAGGAATGGGCCGAAATTCACCCAACTTATTGTGGGAAGCTTGTGGAAGGCTACCCAAAACGTTTGACCCAAGTTTAACAATTTAAAGGCAATGCTACCAAATACTAATTGAGTGGTTGTAAACTTTTGACCCACTGGGAATGTGATGAAAGAAATAAAATCTGAAATAAATCATTCTCTCCACTATTATTCAGACATTTCACATTCTTAAAATAAAGTGGTGATCCTAACTTTTTTTAAACTAGGATTACATGTCAGGAATTGTGAACAACTGAGTTTAAATGTATTTGGCTAAGGTGTATGTAAACGTCCGACTTCAACTGGATCTACTTTACAGAACTGAATTCTAATTTATTCTACTCAGAATCAAATCTTATTTGTCACATGCCAACAACAGGTGTAGACTAAACAGCGAAATGCTTACTTACCAACAATGTAACAATGTGTATATACAGCACCAGTCAAATGTTTGGACACGCCTACTTTGGACACGCCTACTTTGGGCACGCCTACTCATTCAGGTTGTTTTTTTAATATATTTTTTTTAAACTATTTTCTACATTGTAGAATAATAGTGAAGACATCAACACTATGAAATAGCACATATGGAATCAAGTAGTAACCAAAATTGTTTAAACAAATCAAAGTGTATTTTATATTTGAGATTCTTCCAAGTAGCCACCCTTTTGCCTTGATGACAGCTTTGTACACTCTAGGCATTCTCTCAACCAGCTTCATGAGGTAGTCACCTGGAATACATTTAAATTAACAGGTGTTGTCACACCCTGACCTTATCTTTGTTGTCTTTATTATTTTGGTTAGGTCAGGGTGTGACGAGGGTGGTTTGTTTAGTTTTTGTATTATCTAGGGGGTTTTGTATTGTCTAGTGGTTTTTGTATGTCTAGGGGTTTTTCTAGACTAGGTCAGGGCGTGACAGTCCGGTACCTCCAATGACGGGCCCCAGTCCGAAACCTCCAACGACGGGCCACAGTCTGGATCCTTCAGCGACGGTCCCCAGCCTGGGGTCTCCGGCGTCCAGAACCAGAGCTGCCTCCCATATAGGTTTAGGTTTGCGGCCGGGAGTCCGCACTTTTGTGTGTGTGTGTGTGGGGGGGGGGGGGGTTGTTTAGTTTTTGTTTTTTATGTGGTTATATGTCTATGGTTGCCTAGATTGGTTCTCAATCAGAGGCAGCTGTTTATGATTGTCTCTGATTGGGGACCATATTTAGGTAGCCATATTCTTTGGTTATTTTGTGGGTTGTTATTCTATGTTTAGTTGCCTGTTCTGCACTAGCCATATTAGCTTCACGGTTCGTTTGGTTGTTTTGTTCAGTGTTCGTTCTTTCATTAATCATGTACGCTTACCACGCTGTGCCTTGGTCTCATCGTTACGACGAACGTGACAGGTGTGCCTTGTTAAAAGTTCATATGTGGAATTTCTTTCCTGCTTAATGCGTTTGAGCCAATCAGTTGTGTTGTGACAAGGTAGGGTTGGTATACAGTAGATAGCCCTATTTAGTAAAAGACAAAGTCCATATTATGGCATGAACAGCTCAAATAAGCAAAGAGAAATGACAGTCCATCGTTATTTTAAGACATGAAGGTCAGTCAATCTGGAAAATTTAAAGAACTTGAAACATTTTCAAGTGCAGTTGCAAAAAACCATCAAGCGCTATGATTAAACTGGCTCTCATGTGGGCTGCCACAGAAAAGGAAGACACAGAGTTACCTCTGCTGCAGAGGATAAGTTCATTAGAGTTAACTGCACCTCAGATTGCAGCCCAAATAAATGCTTCAGAGTTCAACTAACAGACACATCTCAACATCAACTGTTCAGAGGAGACTGCATGAATCAGGCCTTCATGGTCAAATTGCTACAAATAAACCACTACTAAAGGACACCAATAAGAAGAAGAGACTTGCTTGGGCCAAGAAACACGAGCAATGGACATTAGACTGGTGGAAATCTCTCCTTTGGTCTGATGAGTCCACATTTGACATTTTTGGTTCTGACTGCCGTGTCTTTGTGAAACAGATGATCTCTGCATGTGTGGTTCCCACCGTGAAGCATGGAGGAGGAGGTGTGATGGTGTTTTGCTGGTGACACTGTCAGTGATTTATTTAGAATTCAGGGCACACTTAACCAGCATGGCTACCACAGCATTCTGCAGTGATACGCCATCCCATCTGGTTTCCACTTAGTGGAACTATCATTTGTTTTTCAACAGGACAATGAACCAACACACACCTCCAAGCTGTGTAAGGGCTATTTGACCAAGAAGGAGAGTGATGGAGTGCTGCATCAGATGACTTGGCCTCCACAATCACCTGACCTCAACCCAATTGAGATGGTTTGGGATGAGTTGGACTGCAGAGTGAAGGAAAAACAGCCAACATGTGCTCAGCATATGTGGGAACTCCTTCAAGACTGTTGGAAAGCATTCCAGGTGAATCTGGTTGAGAAAATGACCATGTGCAAAGCTGTCATCAAGACAAAGGGTGGCTAATTTGAATAATCTAAAATAAACATATTTGTTTAACACTTTTTTGTTTACTACATGATTCCATATGTGTTATTGCATAGTGTGATGTCTTCACTATTATTCTACAATGTAGAAAATAGTAAAAAATAAAGAAAAACTCTTGGATGAGTCGGTGTGTCCAGACTTTTTGAGGTACTGTATGAAACTCCATCACTGAACCAACACCGGCGAGTGATTTAATATGGTGATATTATCGTCTCGTACCTGGCTGTTTCCAGCCCTAACTAACACACAGACTAGCAGTCACACAGCAGAAGCTCTTCTGAAATCACAGACACCTGCTCTGTTTAGAATAGAAAACGGAACACATTCGCAGCTCTCTGGCAGAATGAGGGAGAGAAAATCCCCGCCGTCCGAATACCAAATGTCAAGGAAAAATGTGTGTGTATGAAATAACACAGAATAAGAGTGAACCACACTGGGTTAAATATTTCTCACACACTTGAGGCGCAGGGAGGGAGGGGGTGAGAAGCAGCTAGTTTCCCTGTTGCTTTTCTCCCTCTCCCTCTGGCACAATCAGTCCTTTCAAAGAGGAGCTGAACAGTATGTCTTTATCTCCTCTCCTCGTTTTTTTCTACTCAGGCAGGCAGACACCAGGTCTCACAACAAAACGAGACACAAGGATCGCTCTCCAAGCTGATCTAGGACAGGCTGTTAAGAGTTATGCGATCTAAAAAGGCAGAGTGATGCCAGAATACTGTTCGCTCCGGGCTGATCTAGGACCTGCCTTTAGGAACAGAAGTCAGATTATACGCTCCTATATGCCTGACGACTACAATCATTAACACAGCCGTAGCAAGCAACCATTATACTGTTTACCAGTGGTCACCAACCGGTGGATCGCGATTGACTAGTCAATCTTTACGGCATTGATCACCAAACATTTTCTGTAGAAAAGTCAAAGAACAAAAGGCATAAAGGATTGTGTTCCTTTTAACTAGTGTTCTAGTGTCGGTGCTCTAGTGTCGCTAGGTGCCCTCGATTCAGAAGCCCCGCCGGCGCTAGGTGCCCTCGATTCAGAAGCCCTGCCGGCAGTAGGTGCCCTCGATTCAGAAGCCCCGCCGGCGCTAGGTGCCCTCGATTCAGAAGCACTGCCGGCGGTAGGTGCCCTCGATTCAGAAGCCCCGCCTGCGCTAGGTGCCCTCGATTCAGAAGCCCCGCCGGCGCTAGGTGCCCTCGATTCAGAAGCCCTGCTGGCGGTAGGTGCCCTCGATTCAGAAGCCCTGCCGGCGGTAGGTGCCCTCGATTCAGAAGCCCTGCCGGCGGTAGGTGCACTTAATTAATGCCAAGAGTGTGCAAAGCTGTGATCAAGGGCAAAGGGTGGCTATTTTGAAGAATCTCAAATATAAAATATATTTTGATTTGTTTAACACTTTTCTTTGGTTACTACATGATTCCACATGTGTTATTTCATAGTGTTGATGTCTTCACTATTATTCTACAATGTAGAAAATAGTAAAAATAAAGAAAAACCCTGGAATGAGTAGATGTGTCCAAACTTTTGACAGGTACTGTATATTCAGACCCTTTTTTAATCCCGTTTTCTCACACCCAATTGGTAGTTACAGTCTTGTCTCATCGCTGTAACTCCCGTTCGGACTCGGGAGAGGCGAAGGTCGAGAGCCGTGCGTCCTCCGAACACGACCAGGCCGCACTGCTTCTTGACACAATGCCCACTGAACCACTGGAAGCCAGCTGCACCAATGTGTCAGAGGAAACACCGTACACCTGGCGACCGTGTCAGCGTGCACTGTGATGGCACGCCACAGGAGTCACTAGTGCGCGATGGGACAAGGATATTCCTGCCAGCCAAACCCTCTCCTTACCCGGACAACACTGGACCAATTATGTGCCGCCCCATGTTTCTCCCAATCGCGGCCGACTACGACAGCGCCTAGACTTGAACCCAGAATCTCTAGTGGCACAGCTAGTACTGCGATGCAGTGACTTAGGCCACTGCGCCACTCGGGAGGCGTATTCAGACCCTTTACTCAGTACTTTGTTGACAAATCTTTGGCAACGATTACAGCTTCAAGTCTTCTTGGGTATGACGCTACAAGCTTGGCCCACCTGTATTTTGGGATTTTCTCCCATTCTTCTCTGCAGATCCTCTCAAACTCTGTCAGGTTGGATGTGGAGCGTTACTGCACAGCTATTTTCAGGTCTCTCCAGAGATGTTCGATCGGGTTCAAGTCCGGGCCACTCAAGCACATTGAGACTTGTCCCAAAGCCACTCCTCTGTTGTATTGGCTGTGTGCTTAGGGTCGTTGTCCTGTTGGAAGGTGAACCTTCGCCCCAGTCTGAGGTCCTGAGTGCTTAGGGTCATTGTCCTGTTGGAAGGTGAACCTTCGCCCCAGTGTGAGGTCCTGAGTGCTTAGGGTCGTTGTCCTGTTGGAAGGTGAACCTTCGCCCCAGTCTGAGGTCCTGAGTGCTCAGGGTCGTTGTGCTGTTGGAAGATGAACCTTCGCCCCAGTCTGAGGTCCTGAGTGCTCTGGAGCAGGTTTTCATCAAGGATCTCTATATTTTGCTCTGTTCATTTTTTTCCTCATCCTGACTAGTCTCTCAGTCCCAGCCGCTGAAAAACATCCCCACAGCATGATTCTGCCACCAACATGCTTCACCGCAGGGATGGTGCCAGGTTTCCTCCAGATGTGACGCTTGGCATTCAGTGTCTCAATACTTACGTACGTAAGGTATTTGTTTTAATTTTTGTATAAAAAGGTGCAAACATAAAAAAATAAACTTGTTTTGCTTTGTCATTATGCGGTATTGTGTAGATTGGGGGGAAAAAATGTAATGTTATAAATTTTAGATTAAGGTGAGTGAAAGGGTCTGAATGAATACATTCCAAATGTAAATAGAATCATGTTTCCTGTAAATAGAATCATGTTTCCTGTAAATAGAATCATGTTGCTGTAAATAGAATCATGTTTCCTGTAAATAGAATCATGTTGCTGTAAATAGAATCATGTTTCCTGTAAATAGAATCATGTTGCTGTAAATAGAATCATGTTGCTGTAAATAGAATCATGTTGCTGTAAATAGAATCATGTTTGCTGTAAATAGAATCATGTTTCCTGTAAATAGAGTTATGTTTCCTGTAAATAGAATCATGTTTCCTGTAAATAGAGTTATGTTTCCTGTAAATAGAATCATGTTTCCTGTAAATAGAGTTATGTTTCCTGTAAATAGAATCATGTTGCTGTAAATAGAATCATGTTGCTGTAAATAGAGTTATGTTTCCTGTAAATAGAATCATGTTTCCTGTAAATAGAGTTATGTTTCCTGTAAATAGAATCATGTTTCCTGTAAATAGAGTTATGTTTCCTGTAAATAGAATCATGTTTCCTGTAAATAGAGTTATGTTTCCTGTAAATAGAATCATGTTGCTGTAAATAGAATCATGTTTCCTGTAAATAGAGTTATGTTTCCTGTAAATAGAATCATGTTGCTGTAAATAGAATCATGTTTGCTGTAAATAGAATCATGTTTCCTGTAAATAGAATCATGTTTGCTGCAAATAGAATCATGTTTGCTGTAAATAGAATCATGTTTCTTGTAAATATAATCATGTTTCCTGTAAATAGAGTTGTTTCCTGTAAATAGAATCATGTTTGCTGTAAATAGAATCATGTTTCTTGTAAATAGAATCATGTTTCCTTCCTAAAGGGATTTTAAAGCCACTCAGCGTGACCTGGATTACTTGTTACTTAAAAAATCTGATGATAGAACGAAGATTAATATTCTGATTTAATTTATCCAGACCAGGTTCTAGCTGGGTTTTAATGATGTGTGTGTGTGTGTCGCAGAAGGTTTGACTGTGAGGACTAGTCTTTGTGACAGGTGGTCTGCCTGTGTTCCGGTAACATGGGGAGGAGAGGAGAGGAGGAGGGGGGAGAGGAGGAGGGGAGGAGGATAGGAGGAGAGAAGAGAAGAGGAGGGGTGACATGGGGAGGAGAGGAAGAAAGGGAGCAGGGGGAAGTAGAGGGGCGAGGAGGGGGGACAGCGAGGGAAGAGGATTTTACAGGAGGTCAACTCATAATCCTGAAGGGTCAATTCATTTCCTCAGAAATATCAGCAAGTCATCATCTGGCCACACCAGTAGAAGGCACAACAGAGACAAAACCTGTGTCATGTTGTTACTCCTATCCTCTTATGACCCACAATGAAAGACAAATCTCGCCCGCCATTACATCACTACTGCCTGACCTCTCAGTGTGTGTGTGTGTGTGAGCGAGCGACTACTTTATCCTATCAGACCTGCTACACTGAATATGCCATTATTACACAGTGAGTGAGAAGTGACGGCATTCCAGTCCAACAGACCCAGATACATTATTAACACACTGTTTGCCTATACAGCATGGTTCCAGCATGTTAGATGAGTAACCAGGCCAACTCCGTACAGCCCGGTTCAGCCCGGTACAGCCCGGTTCAGCCCGGTACAGCCCGGTTCAGCCCAGTTCAGCCCGGTTCAGCCCGGTTCGGCTCAGCCTGATTTGGCATTTACGTTAGATTTACGTAAAGTTTTATGTGCACAAGTACGGTGAAATGCCTTCCTTCGCTTGCTCTTTTCCCAACAATATCAGTAGCATATCAATATCAATATCAGTAGCATATCAATATCAATATCAGTAGCATATCAATATCAATATCAGTAGCATATCAATATCAATATCAGTAGCATATCAATATCAATATCAGTAGTATATCAATATCAATATCAGTAGTATATCAATATCAATATCAGTAGTATATCAATATCAATATCAGTAGTATATCAATATCAGTAGTATATCAATATCAATATCAGTAGTATATCAATATCAATATCAGTAGTATATCAATATCAATATCAATATCAGTAGTATATCAATATCAATATCAGTAGTATATCAATATCAATATCAGTAGTATATCAATATCAATAGCATATCAATATCAATATCAGTAGCATATCAATATCAGTAGTATATCAATATCAATATCAGTAGTATATCAATATCAGTAGTATATCAATATCAGTAGTATATCAATATCAATATCAGTAGTATATCAATATCAATATCAGTAGCATATCAATATCAATATCAGTAGTATATCAATATCAATATCAGTAGCATATCAATATCAATATCAGTAGTATATCAATATCAATAGTATATCAATATCAATATCAGTAGTATATCAATATCAATATCAGTAGTATATCAATATCAATATCAGTAGTATATCAATATCAATATCAGTAGTATATCAATATCAATATCAGTAGTATATCAATATCAGTAGTATATCAATATCAGTAGTATATCAATATCAATATCAGTAGTATATCAATATCAATATCAGTAGTATATCAATATCAATATCAGTAGTATATCAATATCAGTAGTATATCAATATCAGTAGTATATCAATATCAATATCAGTAGTATATCAATATCAGTAGTATATCAATATCAGTAGTATATCAATATCAGTAGTATATCAATATCAGTAGTATATCAATATCAATATCAGTAGTATATCAATATCAGTAGTATATCAATATCAGTAGTATATCAATATCAATATCAGTAGTATATCAATATCAATATCAGTAGTATATCAATATCAATATCAGTAGTATATCAATATCAGTAGTATATCAATATCAGTAGTATATCAATATCAATATCAGTAGTATATCAATATCAGTAGTATATCAATATCAGTAGTATATCAATATCAATATCAGTAGTATATCAATATCAGTAGTATATCAATATCAGTAGTATATCAATATCAGTAGTATATCAATATCAGTAGTATATCAATATCAGTAGTATATCAATATCAGTAGTATATCAATATCAATCAAATACAAAGTAGAACAACAACAAAAGACCAGAAATATAAACAATGAGGAAGTTATATTCTGTACAGGATCAGTGTCAATACCAAATGTACAATGTTGGATATTATATTATATTATAATAATGGATATTGTAGATATGTACATTTTCAGTGTGAGGGTTTCCATTAGTTAGAATAACCGACTTTTGAATGAATGATGAATGAAATGCAACTAGATAAAATTGGCCGATTGTCCAGGAGAAGGCGGAAAAAAAATCCCATAATGCATTATAACCTATTCATTGATGAAAATCCCATAATGCATTATAACCTATTCATTGATGAAAATCCCATAATGCATTATAACCTATTCATTGATGAAAATACCAGTCAATGCCAGAGCTGCAGCTCATTAAACAGTTCATTTGTTTATTCTGGAGTGAAACGTGTTTTTATGATATATATTTATACATTTACCCAATTATTGCATAACAATTATAAATGCAATCAAGTGTTAAAAAATAGTATCGAGGCAGGATTTAGCGCGACACACACCACTATGATGAGCTGGAGACTGTATATATTTTGAAAACATCTACAGTTGAAGTGGGAAGTTTACACATCATCATCATCATCATCATCATCATCATACTGAATGTCTGGAGTCACAGAATTAGAGCACATAGTACACTACAGATAGAGTTGAAGTGGGAAGTTTACATACACCTTAGCCAAATACATTTAAAAACTCAGTTGTTCACAATCCCTGACATTTAATCCTAGTAAGAATTCTCTGTTTTAGGGCAGTTAGGATCACCACTTTATTTTAAGAATGTGAAATATCAGAATAATAGTAGAGTGATTTATTTGAGCTTCTATTTCTTTCATCACATACCCAGTGGGTCAGAAGTTTACATACACTCAATTAGTATTTGGTAGCATTGCCTTTAAATTCTTTAGCTTGGGTCAAACATTTCAGGTAGCCTTCCACAAGCTTCCCACAATAAGTTGGGTGAATTTCGGCCCATTCCTCCTGACAGAGCTGGTGTAACTGAGTCAGGTTTGTAGGCCTCTATGCTCAAACACGCTTTTTCTATGGGATTGATGTCAGGACTTTGTGATGGCCACTCCAATACCTTGACTTTGTTGTCCTTAAGCCATATTGTCACAACTTTGGAAATATGTTCAGGGTCATTGTCCATTTAGAAGAACCATTTGCGACCAAGCTTTAACTTCCTGACGGATGTCTTGAGATGTTGCTTCAATATATCCACATACTTTTCCTTCTCATGATGCCATCTATTTTGTGAAGTGCACCAGTCCCTCCTGCAGCAAAGCACCCCCACAACATGATGCTGCCACCCCCACAACATGATGCTGCCAACCCCACAACATAATGCTGCCACCCCCACAACATGATGCTGCCAACCCCACAACATGATGCTGCCACCCTCGTGCTTCAGGGTTGGGTTGGTGTTCTTTGGCTTGCAAGCCTCCCCCTTTTTCCTCCAAACATAACGATGGTCATTATGGCCAAACAGTTGTATTTTTGATTCATCAGACCAGAGGACATTTCTCCAAAAAGTATGATCTTTGTCCCCATGTGCAGTTGCAAACCGTAGTCTGGCTTTTTTATGGCGGTTTTGGAGCAGTGGCTTCTTCTTTGATAAGCGGCCTTTCAGGTTATGTCGATGTAGGACTCGTTTTACTGATATAGATACTTCTGTACCTGTTTCCTCCAGCATCTTCACAAGGTCCTTTGCTGTTGTTCTGGGATTGATTTGCACTTTTGCGCCAAAGTACGTTCATCTCTAGGGGACAGAACGCGTCTCCTTCCTGAGCGGTATGACGGCTGCGTGGTCCCATGGTGTTTATACTTGCGTACTATTGTTTGTACAGATGAATGTGGTACCTTCAGGCATTTGGAAATTGCTCCCAAGGATGAACCAGACTTGTGGAGGTCTACAATTTTTTTCTGAGGTCTTGGCTGATTTCTTTTGATTTTGTGACTCAGTGGAACCCTATCCAGTGAGTTGGGTCTGTCCGTAACTACAATCACTGTAGCTCACAGTCTGTTGGTAAGCTAAGCCTCACAGTCATTAGCATAGATTACAGCAGGGCACGAGAACAGAGAGACACTGTGTCACAATGCTTCAATACACATTCTACCAGTAAGGAACACAGAATCAGGGCTAATGACGGCCAACTAGCCACAGTAAACTGGGCCAAGACTAGACCAGAACATTAGGAATCAGGGGCTAATGACGGCCAACTAGCCACAGTAAACTGGGCCAAGACTAGATCAGAACATTAGGAATCAGGGCTAATGACGGCCAACTAGCCACAGTAAACTGGGCCAAGACTAGACCAGAACATTAGGAATCAGGGGCTAATGACGGCCAACTAGCCACAGTAAACTGGGCCAAGACTAGACCAGAACATTAGGAATCAGGGCTAATGACGGCCAACTAGCCACAGTAAACTGGGCCAAGACTAGACCAGAACATTAGGAATCAGGGGCTAATGATGGCCAACTAGCCACAGTAAACTGGGCCAAGACTAGACCAGAACATTAGGAATCAGGGCTAATGACGGCCAACTAGCCACAGTAAACTGGGCCAAGACTAGACCAGAACATTAGGAATCAGGGGCTAATGACGGCCAACTAGCCACAGTAAACTGGGCCAAGACTAGACCAGAACATTAGGAATCAGGGCTAATGACGGCCAACTAGCCACAGTAAACTGGGCCAAGACTAGACCAGAACATTAGGAATCAGGGGCTAATGACGGCCAACTAGCCACAGTAAACTGGGCCAAGACTAGACCAGAACACACAGAATCAGGGCTAAAGACGGCCTACTACCCACAGTAAACTGTACCAATTCTAGACCAGAACACACAGAATCAGGGCTAATGACGGCCTACTACTACTACGTGCTTCTACACCTGCATTGCTTGCTGTTTGGGGTTTTAGGCTGGGTTTCTGTACAGCACTTTGAGATATCAGCTGATGTACGAGACACAGCGAGAGGGCGAGACACAGCGACAGGGCGAGACACAGCGACAGGGCGAGACACAGCGACAGGGCGAGGGCGAGACACAGAGACAGGGCAAGACACAGCGACAGGGCGAGACACAGCGACAGGGCGAGACACAGAGACAGGAAAAGAGCGAGACACAGCGACAGGGCGAGACACAGCGACAGGGCGAGACACAGCGACAGGGCGAGACACTGAGACCCAGAGGCAGGGCGAGAAACAGAGACACAGAGACAGGGTGAGGGCGACAGGGCGAGACACAGAGACACAGGGACAGGGTGAGGGCGACAGGGCGAGACACAGAGGCAGGGCGAGACACAGAGACAGGGCGAGAGTGAGACACAGAGGCAGGGCGAGACACAGAGACAGGGCGAGAGCAAGACAGGGCGAGAGCAAGACAGGGCGAGACACAGAGACAGGGCGAGAGCAAGACAGGGCGAGAGCGAGACACAGAGACAGGGCGAGAGTGAGACAGGGCGAGACACAGAGACAGGGCGAGAGCAAGACCGGGCAAGAGCGAGACACAGAGACAGGGCGAGAGCAAGACAGGGCGAGAGCGAGACAGGGCGAGACACAGAGACAGGGCGAGAGCGAGACAGGGCGAGAGCAAGACACAGAGACAGGGCGAGAGCGAGACAGGGCGCGAGCGAGACACAGAGACAGGGCGAGAGCAAGACAGGGCGAGAGCGAGACAGGGCGAGACACAGAGACAGGGCGAGAGCGAGACAGGGCGAGAGCAAGACACAGAGACAGGGCGAGAGCGAGACAGGGCGAGAGCAAGACACAGAGACAGGGCGAGAGCGAGACAGGGCGAGAGCAAGACACAGAGACAGGGCGAGAGCAAGACAGGGCGAGAGCGAGACAGGGCAAGAGCCAGACAGGCCACAGTAAACTGGACCAAGACTAGACCAGAACACACAGAATCATAGGCTAATGACGGCCAACTAGCCGCAGTAAACTGGGCCAAGACAACACCGTAGAACTGATCCAAACATACCAGAGTCGGCATGGGAACCTGACCCAATGTCCTTTATCCCTCCTCTTACCCCTCCCTTTCCTATTGGCTTTTCAACGTCTCATCCAATAAAAACAATAACAAATATGGTGAGAGAAAAAAAAGAAACCGAGCCAAGACCAGTCGTGTGCAAACTACCCTCTACGACAACATAACCCAACATACTCAGGAAGCACCGTCAATACCCCGGACTCAAGGCATATCTAGACCAGGGTTGACACTACTTCTAGGTCAACTTCTAAGATGACAGTAGTTAACTAAAGTAAGCCGAGCCAATACCAGAACAGCTCTAGGGAGACTGGGACGGACGGACGGACGGACGGACGGACGGACGGACGGACGGACGGACGGACGGACGGACGGACGGACGGACGGACGGACGGACGGACGGACGGACGGACGGACGGACGGACGGACGGACGGACGGACGGACGGACGGACAGACAGACAGACAGACAGACAGACAGACAGACAGACAGACAGACAGACAGACAGACAGACAGACAGACAGACAGACAGACAGACAATCACTGTAGCTCACAGTCTGTTGGTAAGCTAAGCCTCACAGTCATTAGCATAGATTACAGCAGGGCACGAGAACAGAGAGACACTGTGTCACAATGCTGTCTGTCTGTCTGTCAATGCTGACAGACAGACAGACAGACAGACAGACAGACAGACAGACAGACAGACAGACAGACAGACAGACAGACAGACAGACAGACAGACAGACAGACAGACAGACAGACAGACAGACAGACAGACAGACAGACAGACAGACAGACAGACAGACAGACAGACAGACAGACAGACAGACAGACAGACAGACAGACAGACAGACAGACAGACAGACAGACAGACAGACAGACGACAGACAGACAGACAGACAGACAGACAGACAGACAGACAGACAGACAGACAGACAGACAGACAGACAGACAGACAGACAGACAGACAGAGACAGACAGACAGACAGACAGACAGACAGACAGACAGACAGACAGACAGACAGACAGACAGACAGACAGACAGACAGACAGACAGACAGACAGACAGACAGACAGACAGACAGACAGACAGACAGACAGACAGACAGACAGACAGACAGACAGACAGACAGACAGACAGACAGACAGACAGACAGACAGACAGACAGACAGACAGACAGACAGACAGACAGACAGACAGACAGACAGACAGACAGACAGACAGACAGACAGACAGACAGACAGACAGACAGACAGACAGACAGACAGACAGACAGACAGACAGACAGACAGACAGACAGACAGACAGACAGACAGACAGACAGACAGACAGACAGACAGACAGACAGACAGACAGACAGACAGACAGACAGACAGACAGACAGACAGACAGACAGACAGACAGACAGACAGACAGACAGACAGACAGACAGACAGACAGACAGACAGACAGACAGACAGACAGACAGACAGACAGACAGACAGACAGACAGACAGACAGACAGGCTGGCTACAACTAGTACCAGTATTGCATTTATTCTTGCTGTTAATATGAGTGCCACTATTAAAATCATTATTGTTGCTTTATTACCAACAGTCTAGTAGTCTATTCCTGTATATTTGTTGACTGGAAACATGACCGAATACAAACAGTGTAGCTATTCCCTCCGCAAGGCAATCAAACAAGCTAAGCGTCAGTATAGAGACAAAGTAGAATCTCAATTCAACGGCTCAGACACAAGAGGTATGTGGCAGGGTCTACAGTCAATCACGGACTACAAAAAGAAAACCAGCCCAGTCACGGACCAGGATGTCTTGCTCCCAGGCAGACTAAATAACTTTTTTGCTCGCTTTGAGGACAATACAGTGCCACTGACACTGCCCGCAACCAAAACATGCGGTCTCTCCTTCACTGCAGCCGACCTGAGTAAAACATTTAAACGTGTTAACCCTTGCAAGGCTGCAGGCCCAGACGGCATCCCCAGCCGCGCCCTCAGAGCATGCACCTTATCCCAGTCTGCTGTTCCCACATGCTTCAAGAGGGCCACCATTGTTCCTGTTCCCAAGAAAGCTAAGGTAACTGAGCTAAACGACTACCGCCCCGTAGCACTCACTTCCGTCATCATGAAGTGCTTTGAGAGACTAGTCAAGGACCATATCACCTCCACCCTACCTGACACCCTAGACCCACTCCAATTTGCTTACCGCCCAAATAGGTCCACAGACGATGCAATCTCAACCACACTGCACACTGCCCTAACCCATCTGGACAAGAGGAATACCTATGTGAGAATGCTGTTCATCGACTACAGCTCAGCATTTAACACCATAGTACCCTCCAAACTCGTCATCAAGCTCGAGACCCTGGGTCTCGACCCCGCCCTGTGCAACTGGGTACTGACGACCTACAGGGAGGAGGTGAGGGCCCTCGGAGTGTGGTGTCAGGAAAATAACCTCACACTCAACGTCAACAAAACTAAGGAGATGATTGTGGACTTCAGGAAACAGCAGGGGGAACACCCCCCTATCCACATCGATGGGACAGTAGTGGAGAGGGTAGTAAGTTTTAAGTTCCTCGGCGTACACATCACAGACAAACTGAATTGGTCCACCCACACAGACAGCATCGTGAAGAAGGCGCAGCAGCGCCTCTTCAACCTCAGGAGGCTGAAGAAATTCGGCTTGTCATCAAAAACACTCACAAACTTCTACAGATGCACAATCGAGAGCATCCTGTCGGGCTGTATCACCGCCTGGTACGGCAACTGCTCCGCCCACAACCGTAAGGCTCTCCAGAGGGTAGTGAGGTCTGCACAACACATCACCGGGGGCAAACTACCTGCCCTCCAGGACACCTACACCACCCGATGTCACAGGAAGGCCATAAAGATCATCAAGGACAACAACCACCCGAGCCACTGCCTGTTCACCCCGCTTTCATCCAGAAGGCGAGGTCAGTACAGGTGCATCAAAGCAGGGAACGAGAGACTGAAAAACAGCTTATATCTCAAGGCCATCAGACTGTTAAACAATCACCACTAACATTGAGTGGCTGCTGCCAACACACTGACTCAACTCCAGCCACTTTGATAATGGGAATTGATGGAAATGTATGTAAAATATATCACTAGCCACTTTAAACAATGCTACTTAATATAATGTTCACATTATTCATCTCATATGTATACGTATATACTGTACTCTACCATCTACTGCATCTTTATGTAATACATGTATCACTAGCCACTTTAACTATGCCACTTTGTTTACATACCCTACATTACTCATCTCATATGTATATACTGTACTCAATACCATCTACTGCATCTTGCCTATGCCGTTCTGTACCATCACTCATTCATATATCTTTATGTACATATTCTTTATCCCTTTACACTTGTGTGTATAAGGTAGTAGTTTTGGAATTGTTAGGTTAGATTACTCGTTGGTTATTACTGCATTGTCGGAACTAGAAGCACAAGAATTTCGCTACACTCGCATTAACATCTGCTAACCATGTGTATGTGACAAATCAATTTGATTTGAATTGATTTGTTTAACTTTCCAAGAATTGAATTAACAGAGAGAGACATGGGGGAAAGCAAGACAGGACGAGAGCGAGACACAGAGACAGGACGAGAGCGAAACAGGGCGAGAGTGAGACACAGAGACAGGGCGAGAGCGAGACACAGAGACAGGGCGAGAGCGAGACACAGAGACAGGGCGAGAGCGAGACACAGAGACAGGGCGAGAGCAAGACACAGAGACAGGACGAGAGCAAGACACAGAGACAGGACGAGAGCGAGACAGGGCGAGAGCGAGACACAGAGACAGGGCGAGAGCGAGACACAGAGACAGGGCGAGAGCGAGACACAGAGACAGGGCGAGAGCGAGACAGGGCGAGAGCGAGACAGGGCGAGAGCGAGACACAGAGACAAGGCGAGAGCGAGACACAGAGACAGGGCGAGAGCGAGACAGGGCGAGACACAGCGACAGGGCGAGAGCGAGACAGGGCGAGAGCGAGACAGGGCGAGAGCGAGACAGGGCGAGAGCGAGACAGGGCGAGAGCGAGACAGGGCGAGACACAGCGACAGGGCGAGAGCGAGACAGGGCGAGAGCGAGACAGGGCGAGAGAGAGACAGGGCGAGACACAGAGACAGGGCGAGAGCGAGACAGGGCAAGACGTCCTTACAGCTAACTGTGTAGCCTTGCTAACACCGGCCTCTACATCCTTACAGCTAACTGTGTAATCGTGCTCAGCCAGGCTAGCATAATGGTGCACCCCCCCGAAAATGTTTTGTTGCAAAATCGTTACTGAAATTCACTGTCAGGGCCCAGGTCTGACAGAATCTGTGCAGAAGATCTAGGTGCTGCTGTAGGCCCTCCTTTGTTGGGGATCTCCATCTCCCTGTCTCGTTCTCTCTCTGTATCCGTCTCGGGTTCTCGGTCTCACTCTTTCGCTTAGTCTCAGTCTCGCTTTGTCTGTGTCTCTCTGACAAAAAACAATATTGTTTTTTTTTATAAGACAAAAATAATGGTGTTCCAAAAATTCCGGAATGTACAATGTAAAACACCAAATAATGCATGCAAAATGAAGATGATTCACACCAATGATCAAAATCCTGAAAATAGCAATTAAATTTAACAACCTTCTAAAAATAAGTGATTCTCAAACCTTCGATAACAAAGCCATCACCTACAGAGAGACTAACCTGGCGAAGAGTCACCTCTGCCAGCTGGTATGGGGACTCTGCTCACTCAGACTCCACAGAGCCCCAGGACAGCAACACAATTAGACCCAACCAAATTATGGAAACAAAAAGATAATTACTATACACATTGGAAAGAATTAACAAAGAAACCAGAGCGAACTAGAATGCTATTTGTCCCTAAACAGAGAGTACACAGTGGCAGAATACCTGACCACTGTAACTGACCCAAACTTAAGGAAAGCTTTGACTACGTACAGACTCAGTGAACATGGCCTTACTATTGAGAAAGGCCGCCGTAGACAGACCTGGCTCTCAAGAAAAGACAGGCTGTGTGCCCATTGCTCACAAAATGAGGTGGAAACTGAGCTGCACTTCCTAACCTCCTGTCCAGTGTATGACCATAGAGACACATATTTCCATCAGATTACACAGACCCACAAAGGATTTGAAAACAAATCCAAATCTTGATAAACTTCCATATCTATTAGGTAAAACACCACAGTGTGCCACCACAGCAGGAAGATTTGTGATATGTTGCCACAAGAACCAGGAAACAGGAAACCAGTAGAGAACAAACCTATATGTCACATCCTGATCTGTTTCATTTGTCTTTTTTAAAATATATTTTAATGTATTTATTTAACTAGTCAAGTCAGTTAAGAACTAATTCTTATTTCTAATGAAGGTCTAGGAACAGTCGGTTAACTGCCTTGTTCAGGGGCAGAACGACAGATTTTCACCTTGGGGGATTCAATCCTGCAACCTTTCGGTTACTGGTCCAATGCTCTAACCACTAGGCTACCCTGCCGCCTCTACACTCTAACCACTAGGCTACCCTGCCGCCTCTTCACTCTAAACACTAGGCTACCCTGCCGCCTCTACACTCTAACCACTAGGCTACCATGCCGCCTCTACACTCTAACCACTAGGCTACCCTGCCGCCTCTACACTCTAACCACTAGGCTACCCTGCCGCCTCTACACTCTAAACACTAGGCTACCCTGCCGCCTCCACACTCTAACCACTAGGCTACCATGCTGCCTCTACACTCTAAACCCCTAGGCTACCCTGCTGATACTATAATTACCCATTTATTTATTTACCCTTTCTTACTTCAACTATTTGCATTTTGTCACAACACTGTACATTGCCATAATCACATATGAAATCACATTTGAAATGTCTATATTCTTCTTGGAGTTTTGTGAGCAATGTTTATAGGGCTGGGCGGTATACCGTATTTTATGATATACCGGTATTGATGCACGGACTAGATTGAGTTCTTACTTTACCTTCTGTAACGGTATTTGGATGTTTGGTTTGTTAAATGTGTAACGTCCATTTTTATAGTTTACTCTGTTTCTTGAGTCATCCCTCTCCACTCTCTCTATGCCGCCCCCTGTCACTCAAGGAGCACATTTATTGTTCCCTTGACAACGAGATGCTTGCTTTCAGTCGCCGTGGTCAATGCAGCACATGCAACCATGTTGATGACCATGATGATGTTTCTACTTTGCAACTTCTTTTTTTTTTTAACAATATAAATTTTACAATTTAACAATCATCAGCAAAATATGACAGATAATGGCCCCCGTTATTCCATCCAACTACACAACATGCCCCAACACATGAACACCCCCTAACTCTCCCCTCTACCGGTAATAGCTTCAATGATTAACAACCCCAAAAAATAATCAACAGAATGACCTTCACATCTAGAAAATAAATTATTCAACGCAAAAACAAATCATATGAATACATTAAATGAAGAAAATAATGAATAATAATAATAAATAATGAGGCAGCTGAGGTGACGACTCTAGAAACTGCTGAAAGTCCCCCAAGACATCAGTCAATTCAAAAGGGTTTATTACGTACATTTCTTTCAGACGGAATATAGGAAGTTAGTTCTTGCTTGGCAGAGTGTTAACTCTTCCATATAATAGCTGTGCATTCATTGGCTGCAACGACTGCCAATTTAATTAATCTGTTTTTTTTTCCTACCGATATTAACTGGTAGAACAAAGTCATCTCCAAAAAGAATAAGGGAAGGATCTAGTGGTACCGTCATATTAGTTACCCTGTCACGATCGTTTAGAGACGGATTGGACCAAGGTGCAGGGTGGTAGGTGTACATTTTACTTTTGATTTAAATGACACCGGAAAAAAAAAGAATACAAAAATAAACGTAAAGCTACGTGCAGTACAGCTACGTGCAGTACAGCTACGTGCAGTACAGCTACGTGCAGTAAAGCTACGTGCAGTACAGCTACGTGCAGTAAAGCTACGTGCAGTACAGCTACGTGCAGTACAGCTACGTGCAGTACAGCTACGTGCAGTAAAGCTACGTGCAGTACAGCTACGTGCAGTACAGCTACGTGCAGTAAAGCTACGTGCAGTACAGCTACGTGCAGTACAGCTACGTGCAGTAAAGCTACGTGCAGTACAGCTACGTGCAGTACAGCTACGTGCAGTACAGCTACGTGCAGTAAAGCTACGTGCAGTAAAGCTACGTGCAGTACAGCTACGTGCAGTACAGCTACGTGCAGTACAGCTACGTGCAGTACAGCTACGTGCAGTAAAGCTACGTGCAGTAAAGCTACGTGCAGTACAGCTACGTGCAGTAAAGCTACGTGCAGTACAGCTACGTGCAGTACACACAAACATAGTCAAGATCCCACAAACTAAAGGTGGAAAAGTATGAACCCCAATCAGAGACAAGTACCCCTAATGTTAAGTGACTGGGCATTTAGTACCCCTAATGTTAAGGGACTGGTCTGTTAGTACCCCTAATGTTAAGGGACTGGTCATTTAGTACCCCTAATGTTAAGTGACTGGGCATTTAGTAAACACACCCAAGTAGCACAGGAAAAAAACATACATCAAGCTATGATGAATAAATGAAAACAATTTACAAGACAATAACTATTATCCCTTAAATATAAAATAGGGACAATTAGCTAAACAATCACCATCATCCTGAGTTCACGCTGCTTTTCCTTCACTCTGTGGTCCAACTCATCTCCAAACCATCTCAAGAAAAAAGTCCAACTCATCTCCAAACCATCTCAAGAAAAGGCGAACCAGCGAGGAACAAAACACCTTTGTAAATACAAACCATATTTATGTTGATTTATTTAACACTGTATATAGACATATGGCATTGAACGGTCTCCATTAATTCATTTGAAACTTGTGTAATATTTAGTGTTTATTGTTTATTCATTTCACTTGATTTTGCCAATAAAGCCCATTGACTTGAGAGACATACCCAGACCGAGAGAGAGAGAGAGAGAGAGAGACATACCCAGACCGAGAGAGAGAGAGAGAGAGAGAGACATACCCAGACCGAGAGAGAGAGAGAGAGAGAGACATACCCAGACCGAGAGAGAGAGAGAGAGAGAGAGAGAGAGAGAGAGAGAGAGAGAGAGAGAGAGAGAGGGAGAGAAAGGGAGGCAGAGAGAGAGAGAGAGAGACACCGACAGAGACCAAGAAAGACAGAGTCCCTCTGTGACAGTCTAATATCAGTCATTATCTTGGCACTCACTGAGGAGTAGCGTTGGCAGGACACTATGCAGCAACACACACACACCACACACACACACACACACACACACAAACAGCCATTGTGAAGTGTCGCATCCCACTCCCAAACACACAATCCTTTCACAGAGATTATAAGAGAGAGAGAGAAAACAAGAGGGAGAAAGGCTAGAGGCAAATATTAAAAGACTGATGTTTCCTTCTTTTGAGGGTTTCAGTGAAATGGGTGATACAGATGATACTGGCTACACATGTTGCACTTCTATGCTGTCACTGTACTGAAATTAAAATGTATTGGTCGCAGATACAGATATCGCCGGTGCAGCGAAATGCGTGTTTTTCTAGCTCCGACAATGATGCATTTGGGTTTTTTTAAACACACAACTCACAATTTCTAGAGGGGGGGGTATATCAGAACTAGCAATGTCAGAGACATATAAATGTATAGAAATATACACAGTGCATTCAGAAAGTATTCAGACCCCTTGACTTTTTCCACATTTAGCTACATTACAGCCTTATTCTGAAATGTAGTAAATAAACATTTTAAACATCAGCAATAAACACAGCCCATAATGACAAAGCGAAAACAGGTTTACAAATTATTCAAATAAAAAAAAGACCTTATTTACATAATTATTCAGACTATGAGACTCGGAATTGAGCTCAGGTGCATCCGGGCTCCATTGATCTTCCTTGAGATGTTTCTACAACTTGGAGTCCACCTGTGGTAAATTCAATTGATTGGACATGATTTGGAAAGGCCTGTCTATATAAAAGTTCCCACAGTTGACAGTGCAAACAAAAGTCAGAGCAAAAACCAAGACACGAGGTTGAAGAAATTGTCCGTAGAGGTCCAAGACAGAATTGTGTCGACGCTCAGATCTAGGGAAGGGTACCAAAACATTTCTGCAGCATTGAAGGTCCACAAGAACACAGTGGCCTCCATCGTTCCTAAATGGAAGAAGCCTCGAACCACCAAGACTCTTCCTTGAGCTGACCGCCCGGACAAACTGAGCAATCGAGGGAGAAGGGCCTTGGTCAGGGAGGTGACCAAGAACCCGATTGTCACTCTGACAGAGCTCTAGGTGTTCCTCTGTGGAGATGAGAGAACCTTCCAGAAGAACAACCATCTCTGCAGCACATCTCCAATCAGGCCTTTATGGTAGAGTGGCCAGATGGAAGCTACTCCTCAGTAAAAGGCACATGACAGCCCACGTGGAGTTTGCCAAAAGGCACCTAAAGACTCTCAGACCATAAGAAACAAGATTATCTTCTGGTGAAACCAAGATTGAACTATTTGGCCTGAATGCCAAGCCTATCCTATCTAAGGTCTTCGAAAGCTAAGTCAGCAAACAGGTCACTGACCATCTCGAATCCCACCGTACCTTCTCCGCTGTGCAATCTGGTTTCCGAGCCGGTCACGGGTGCCCCTCAGCCACGCTCAAGGTACTAAACGATATCATAACCGCCATCGATAAAAGACAGTACTGTGCAGGTGTGCCAAGCTTGTAGCGTCATACCCAAGAAGACTCTATGCTGTAATTGCTGACAACAACAAAAAGGTGCTTCAACAAAGTACTAAGTATAGGTTCTGAATACTTATGTAAATGTCTCATTGCATTTATTTATTTAATAAATTCATAATTTTAGAGAATTTGGCAGTACATCCAATTGGCCTCACAACCGCAGACCACATGTAACCACGCCAGCCCAGGACCTCCGCAACCAGCTTCTTCATCTACGGGATTGTCTGAGACCAGCCACCCGGACAGCTGATGAAACTGGGTTTGCACGACTGAATCATTTCTGCAGAAACCGTCTCAGGGAAGCTAATCTGTGTGCTCGTCATCCTCACCAGGGTCTTGACCTTATTGCATTTCTGGTGTCGTAACTAACCTCAGTGCACCTCACCTTTCGTTGCCACTGGCAACGCTGGAGAAGTGTGCCCTTCCCGGTTCAACTTTACAACTTTTCATGTGGGCGTTTGGTTTTCTGATGTCAACTTTGAGAACAGAGTCCCCCCATGATGGGGTTATGGTATGGGCAGGCATAAGTTATGGACAACGAACACAATTGCATTTTATCGATGGCAATTTGAATGCAGAGATACCATGACGAGGCCCATTATCGTGCCATTCATCTGTTTCTGCATGATAATGCACGGCCCCATGTCAGATCTGTAATTGCTGGAAGCTGAAAATGTCCCAGTGATTGGTCTGCATACTCAGACATGTCACCCATTGAGCATGTTTGGGATGCTCTGGATCTACATCATATTCCAGTTCCCACCAATATCCAGCAACTTTGCACAGTCATTGAAGAGGAGTGGGACAACATTCCTCAGGCCACAATCAACAGCCTAATCAACTCTATGCAAAGAAGATGTGTCGCGCTGAATTAGGCAAATGGTGGTCACATCAGATACTGACTGGTTTTCTGATCCACACTCCCCTTTAAGGTATCTGTGACCAACAGATGCATATCTGTATTCCCAGTCATGTGAAATCCAGAGATTTCCTAATGAATTTATTGCAATTGACTGATTTCCTTACATGAAGTGTAACTCAGTAAAATCTATAAAATGATTGCATGTTGCATTTATATTGCTTTTCAGTATACATAGGGCAGCAGTATACATAGGGCAGCAGTATACATAGGGCAGCAGTATACATAGGGCAGCAGTATACATAGGGCAGCAGTATACATAGGGCAGCAGTATACATAGGGCAGCAGTATACATAGGGCAGCAGTATACATAGGGCAGCAGTATACATAGGGCAGCAGTATACATAGGGCAGCAGTATACATAGGGCAGCAGTATACATAGGGCAGCAGTATACATAGGGCAGCAGTATACATAGGGCAGCAGTATACATAGGGCAGCAGTATACATAGGGCAGCAGTATACATAGGGCAGCAGTATACATAGGGCAGCAGTATACATAGGGCAGCAGTATACATAGGGCAGCAGTCTCTAAGGTGCAGGGTAGTGGCTAGAACAGTGACTAAGCTTAGTGATGCCTGTTGAACAATCTGATGGCCTAGAGATAGAAGCTGTTTCTCAGTCAGTCCCAGCTTTGATGCGTTGGGGTTTTGTAATGATTTACATACATGTAAATTTACATCATGTCATGTAAATTTACATCATTCACTATGTCATTGGCTATGAGGTGAGGATTTCAGAGCTGTGTCCCAGATGGCACCATATTCCCTATAGTGCAAACAAACGAAAAATAAATAGTGGACCGAAGTTTTAGTTGTTAGGGTCACTGAATATTGATGAGAAATACTGATGTGCAATACTAACATGTGACAACACAATGAAACAAAAACAAGGTCCCATAACTTTCCAGACTTACTTCGGACAACCTGACAACCGATCTGAGGCTTTGTCTAGATGTTCTGCATAGACGCATAAACACTCCCGTCCACAGACTTGTGTGTGTGTGTTGCATCTACAGGTATGCAGCAAGAATTTCTCCCATGATGAGTTCTTTAAACCACCGTGAAGAAGAAAAGTAAATTGGTACAAGAACATATTTGAAGAAAGACAAGTGAACTGAAATCGAGGTAAGAGATCAAAATTGTATTTGTCACATATAAAACAGGTATACAACCATAATGCCAAATACAACAGGTATACAACCATAGTGCTAAATACAACAGGTATACAACCATAGTGCCAAATACAACAGGTATACAACCATAATGCCAAATACAACAGGTATACAACCATAGTGCTAAATACAACAGGTATACAACCATAGTGCCAAATACAACAGGTATACAACCATAATGCCAAATACAACCATAGCGCCAAATACAACAGGTATACAACCATAGTGCTAAATACAACAGGTATACAACCATAACGCCAAATACAACAGGTATACAACCATAATGCCAAATACAACAGGTATACAACCATAATGCCAAATACAACAGGTACACAACCATAATGCCAAATACAACAGGTATACAACCATAATGCCAAATACAACAGGTATACAATCATAGCGCTAAATACAACAGGTATACAACCATAATGCCAAATACAACAGGTATACAACCATAGTGCCAAATACAACAGGTATACAACTATAATGCCAAATACAACCATAACACCAAATACAACAGGTATACAACCATAACGCCAAATACAACAGGTATACAACCATAATGCCAAATACAACAGGTATACAATCATAATGCCAAATACAACAGGTATACAACCATAGCGCCAAATACAACAGGTATACAACCATAATGCCAAATACAACCATAGCGCCAAATACAACAGGTATACAACCATAATGCCAAATACAACAGGTATACAACCATAGCGCCAAATACAACAGGTATACAACCATAATGCCAAATACAACAGGTATACAACCATAGTGCCAAATACAACAGGTATACAACCATAATGCCAAATACAACAGGTATACAACCATAATGCCAAATACAACCATAGCGCGAAATGCAACAGGTATACAACCATAATGCCAAATACAACAGGTATACAACCATAGCGCGAAATACAACAGGTATACAACCATAATGCCAAATACAACAGGTATACAACCATAATGCCAAATACAACAGGTATACAACCATAATGCCAAATACAACAGGTATACAACCATAGTGCCAAATACAACAGGTATACAACCATAGCGCCAAATACAACAGGTATACAACCATAATGCCAAATACAACCATAACGCCAAATACAACAGGTATACAACCATAATGCCAAATACAACAGGTATACAACCATAATGCCAAATACAACCATAACGCCAAATACAACAGGTATACAACCATAGCGCTAAATATAACAGGTATACAACCATAGTGCTAAATACAACAGGTATACAACCATAATGCCAAATACAACCATAACGCCAAATACAACAGGTATACAACCATAACCCCAAATACAACAACAGGTATACAACCATAATGCCAAATACAACAGGTATACAACCATAGCGCCAAATACAACCATAACGCCAAATAAACAGGTATACAACCATAGCGCGAAATGCATACTTACAATGCAAACCAACAATGCAGTTAAGAAAATAGAGTTAAGAAAATAATTACTAAATAAAAACAATAAACAATATTGAGGCTTGCTGCCGGAGGTACCGGTACCAAGTCAATGTGCAGGGAAACAGGCTAGTCAAGGTCATTTGTACGTGTAGGTAAAATACAGGCGCTAAAATATAACTTTGTTCTATTTGTGAAGCTTAACGTGCTGCAAGTCCCACCTCCCATCTCCTCATTGGTTGTTAGGAGCATATACCCACATGGGTGATTGAAAGATGAAATCCAAGATGGCGTAGCAGTGAAGACGCGTTTTGTTTGTCCTCTCGTGTACTTTTGTATTTTTTCGTATATCTCTTTTCGATTTTTAATTCGATTATACCTTCCGGTAACCTGCCTCACCCAATGTGATACGGAATCGCTTTTAATTTTAGAACACACTCAAGAACCTCCAGAAGCTAACTAGCTAATTAGCTACTAGTTATTTAGTCATTGTTAGCCACTGCGAATGGCTTTTACCTTCTGCACAGATGCCCTGTTTTTAGCCTGGACAATACTTGCCAGTCTACCAGTATCGGACTGTCTCACCACAACAACGCCGGATTCCTGCCAAAATCCCTGGGCCACTACTTTGAATCTTCACAGCTAGCTTGCAGCTAGCTAGTTCACAGCTAGCTTACACTCACCGTGGCACCCAGTACCGAAGCTATCCCTGAGGCCCACCTCCCGGCCTCAGCTGTTCACCCGAACCCCACTCATACACGGCTAGAGCCCAATACTCCACCGGATCCTTGCTGTAAACTCTGGACCTTGGCACCGGATCACCGCTGCTACCGATTGGCTATAGTGGCTAACGCCACTGCCACGAAGCTAGCACCAGTTAGCCGTGAGCCAGGCACATCTCCCGGCTAGCAAACAAAATTCTACAATACCTCTTTCGCCATCTGGCTTGGATTCTCTGTCGACACAGCGCCCCGCCGCACCACCACGTCTGGTCTGCCAATGAATACTCCATCCGCTGTGCCTTCAACCGGCCTCCGTCTGAGCAGAACCCCCAACTAGCCTTGGGCTACTAACTTTGTGAGACACGCCGCCAATCGCTGAAGTTGGAGACTTTTATCTCCCTCACCAACTTCAAACATCTGCTATCTGAGCAGCTAAACGATTGCTGCAACTGTACATAGTCTATCGGTAAATAGCCCACCCAATTTTACCTACTCATCCCCATACTGTTTTTATTTTATATACTTTTCTGCTCTTTTGCAAACCAGTATCTCTACTTGCACAACCTCATCTGATCATTTATCACTCCAGTGTTAATCTGCTAAATTGTAATTATTCTATGGCCTATTTATTGCCTACCTCCTCATGCCTTTTGCACACACTGTATTTAATTTTTTAATTTTACCTTTATTTAACCAGGCAAGTCAGTTAAGAACAAATTCTTATTTTCAATGACGGCCTAGGAACAATGGGTTAACTGCCTGTTCAGGGGCAGAACGACAGATTTGTATCTTGTCAGCTCGGGGGTTTGAACTTGCAACCTTCCGATTACTCGTCCAACGCTCTAACCACTAGGCTACCCTGCCGTATATAGACTTTCTTTTTTTTCTACTATGTTTTTGACTTGTTTATTGTTTACTCCATGTGTAACTCTGTGTTGTTGTCTGATCACACTGCTATGCTTTATCTTGGCCAGGTCGCAGTTGTAAATGAGAACTTGTTCTCAACTAGCCTTCCTGGTTAAATAAAGGTGAAAAAAATAAAAAATAAAAACTGAGGTCCACACTCCAGTCCAGTTGGTGGTGGTAATGCACCTTAAAGTTGGTTGCCAACCGCCATATAGTCCAAAGAAGAAGAAGATGAAGCCCGAAGGAGATAAGATTACTAGAAACCAACCTTGTTTACCCTTTTATCTGTGAATTAAAGGTTGGATTAGCAACCCAATATATATATATATATATATATATATATATATATATATATATATATATCCCAGGGCAAATTAGCTAGCAACAGCAAGCTAGCGACAGAAAGCTAGCAACAGCAAGCTAACAACAGCAAGCTAACAACAGCAAGCTAGCTAAATTGCCATAAATGTTTTTTTACCTGACCCCAAATGAATATAATTAATTCAGAGAGTTTGTTTTGATATTTCAACCTGCGTGTCCTGGTGTGGGTAGACAAAAATCAACATGCGCACACACACACACACACACAGTCTAGTCAGCATGTAAATACAGAGGGGAAAGAAGAAGTGACTACAACAATATTCACCTGCATACAAGTCTTTCTCCCCTGTAGCGTTTGACAGAAACCTTCAGAAAGACCTTCAGGACATCCTGTTATGTCATCTCTGCACACAAACTGTAGGAATGCTTTTCCAAAGACAGAAGAACACACAAACTTTGCTTCAAGCTCACCCTCTCCTGCCGAGCATGTTGCGCGCACACACACATTACCTATTGGATTCTTTCCCATCAATCAATTACTTAACAAGCAACCACTTAGTGTCCCATTCTCCATTATTGACAATGTACTTCCCAAGCTGCAGTCAATACTAATGTAAATCTTACTTTACTTATCTACAGGAAGCTTGGAGGTCTCCCTGTTATGTTGGAATACAGAAAGCAACGTCTCCAATTCAACTTGGAATCCCTGTTGGTCATCTATGAACATTTGAACATCTTGAAGAACAATCTGGCCTTAATGGTCATGTTCTGTTATAATCTCCACCCAGCACAGCCAGAAGACCACCCCTCATAGCCTGGTTCCTCTCTAGGTTTCTTCCTAGGTTTTGGCCTTTCTAGGGAGTTTTTCCTAGCCACCGTGCTTCTACACCTGCATTGCTTGCTGTTTGGGGTTTTAGGTTAGGATTCTGTATAAGCACTTTGTGACATCTACTGATGTAAAAAGGGCTTTATACATCAATTTGATTGATTACTTGTAACGGCGTTCTTCGTTTGTTGAGAGAGAGTCGGACCGAAATGCAGCGTGGTGGTTACTCATGTTCTTTAATGAATGAAAAGTGACGATACAAGAAATAACTAAATAAATACAAAAACAACAAACGGAACGTGAAACCTAATACAGCCTATCTGGTGAACACTACACAGAGACAGGAACAATCACCCACCAACCTAATACAGCCTATCTGGTGAACACTACACAGAGACAGGAACAATCACCCACCAACCTAATACAGCCTATCTGGTGACACTACACAGAGACAGGAACAATCACCCACCAACCTAATACAGCCTATCTGGTGAACACTACACAGAGACAGGAACAATCACCCACCAACCTAATACAGCCTATCTGGTGAACACTACACAGAGACAGGAACAATCACCCACCAACCTAATACAGCCTATCTGGTGAACACTACACAGAGACAGGAACAATCACCCACGAAAGACAAAGCGAAACTCAGGCTACCTAAATACGGTTCCCAATCAGAGGCAATGAGAATCACCTGACTGCTGATTGAGAACCGCCTCAGGCAGCCAAGCCTATACAACACCCCTAATCAGCCGCGATCCCAAATACAACAAACCCCAATACGAAAATACAATAACATAAACCCCTGTCACACCCTGGCCTGACCAAATATATAACGAAAACACAAAACACAATGACCAAGGCGTGACATTACTGGGCATAATGAAAAACGACTGGCAACCACTGATGCTGTTAAAGTGGGATGGTTTTGTAATGGACAATTCATGGATTCTATAAAAGGGCAATGGTGACTAGAGAAGCTAATCACATTGTCATTCTTTTCAAGTCTTTGTAGGCTTGGTGGAAGTTACAAAATGTATCTCTAGTGCCAGTATTGCTTGTTACTGTCAATGTGCAAAAATCCTATTTCAGTACAGGTAGACAGCAGGCAGTCTTCAATAAATCATAAGCAGAAATATGAAAACTTGTTCATTGCAAATTTTTCCTCAGGTACACCCAGGAACTGTATGTTTATTTTTCCATAAACAAAAGCCTGAGTTGCTAAGCAATTATTTTTTTTACGAGCCAGCAAAAGACCTTCTGGTTGGACCTGCTAGAGCAGGCCTGGGCAAATATTTTCAATGGAGGGCCTCATTAGAATATATATTTTCCATCGCAGGCCAGAATCATATATCATGTGTATGACTGTGCTTACATATAAACCTACTATAAATCACATCCAGATATGTTACTTATTTGACTTTTTTAACATGCACAGAAATAAACCACATCCATGTTCTCCTTTTGGTATATTCATTATTAAACATGCAGTGAAACTACACGGACGGAAAAGTACACTGCATTCACTGACCACGGCGACCACTATGATTTTTCAACGCCGATACCGATTATTGGAGGACCAAAAAAGGGCCGATACTGCTTAAAATCGGCCGATAAAAAAAAAATGTATTTGTAATAAAGACAATTTCAACAATACTGAATTAACACTTATTTTAACTTAATATAATACATCAATAAATTCAATTTAGCCTCAAATAAATAATGAAACATGTTCAATTTGGTTTAAATAATGCAAAAACAAAGTGTTGGAGAAGAAAGTAAAAGTGCAATATGTGCCATGTAAGAAAGCTAACGGTTCAGTTCCTTGCTCAGAACATGAGAACATATGAAAGCTGGTGGTTCCTTTTAACATGAGTCTTCAATATTCCCAGGTAAGAAGTTTTAGGTTGTAGTTATTATTGGAATTATAGGACTATTTCCCTCTATACCATTTGTATTTCATTAACCTTTGACTATTGGATGTTCTTATAGGCACTTTAGTATTGCCAGTGTAACAGTATAGCTTCCATCCCTCTCCTCACTCCTCCCTGGGCTCGAACCAGGAACACAACGACAACAGCCACCCTCGAAGCAGCGTTACCCATGCAGAGCAAGGGAAAAAACCACAGGCTGAGCAAGGTGAAAATCTGTCGTTCTGCCCCTGAACCAGGCAGTTAACCCACTGTTCCTAGGCCGTCATTGAAAATAAGAATGTGTTCTTAACTGACTTGCCTAGTTAAATAAAGGTTAAATAAAGGTGTATAAAAATATATATATATATATATTCTTATTATTCATTAAAAAAAATAAAAAAAATAAGCAAAATCAGTGTCCAAAAATACAGATTTCTGATTGTTATGAAAACTTGAAATCGACCCTAATTAATCGGCCATTCCGATTCTTAGGTCGACCTCTAGTATGCACAAAAACACAAGAGAGAGAGAGAGCTCAACATGACATTTAAACTACTCAATCAATCAGTGTGAGGAGTGAAGTCTCTGATGGACATTGACTAGAGCAGTGAAGTCAGGTATAGTTTATGACATCGCTATGTGCAGGATTGTTGTGAGGTGAGAGTCAGTAAGAGATGATCTGTGCCTTGACTTGTTATATTTCATCACTGAAAATGTCTGTTCACAATACATAGGTTCACCCAAACACTACAAACATCTTCTGAGCTCGACTCCTAATCTTAGGAAAGTTTTGTTCATCGAGAGATGCATAGAACCTCGTCAGTGACATTGTTTTGATTGTTTTCCAATCACTGCATCAGACTGAAGATCAATAAGCTCAAGTTGCAGGTCAGTGGGAGCGTTATCCACATTGAAGGTGAAAGGAGAGGAAACCAACAGCATGTCATTTTCCAACACTTTGAAATCCTAAAAACGACAAGAAAACTCATTGTTCAAAGCACACAGCAGCGATGTATACTTCTCCCGCTGGTCATCTGATAGGGAACAGACTAGTAGTGTCAGAAGGTCATCTGTTAGGGAACAGACTAGTGATGTCGGAAGGTGGGTCAGATTGTTGGCATCTGATAGGGAACAGACTAGTAGTGTCAGAAGGTCATCTGATAGGGAACAGACTAGTAGTGTCAGAAGGTCATCTGATAGGGAACAGACTAGTAGTGTCAGAAGGTCATCTGATAGGGAACAGACTAGTAGTGTCAGAAGGTCATCTGATAGGGAACAGACTAGTAGTGTCAGAAGGTCGTCTGATAGGGAACAGACTTGTAGTGTCAGAAGGTCATCTGATAGGGAACAGACTAGTAGTGTTGGAAGGTGGGTGAGATTGTTGGCTTCTGATAGGGTACAGACTAGTAGTGTCGGAAGGTGGGTGAGATTGTTGGCTTCTGATAGGGAACAGACTAGTAGTGTCGGTAGGTGGGTGAGATTGTTGTCATCTGATAGGGTACAGACTAGTAGTGTCGGAAGGTCATCTGATAGGGAACAGACTAGTAGTGTCAGAAGGTCATCTGATAGGGAACAGACTAGTAGTGTCAGAAGGTCATCTGATAGGGAACAGACTAGTAGTGTCAGAAGGTCATCTGATAGGGAACAGACTAGTAGTGTCAGAAGGTCATCTGATAGGGAACAGACTAGTAGTGTCAGAAGGTCATCTGATAGGGAACAGACTAGTAGTGTCAGAAGGTCGTCTGATAGGGTACAGACTAGTAGTGTCGGAAGGTGGGTCAGATTGTTGGCTTCTACTTGCCGGGTCAGGAGGAGTAATTTTCCCTTGAAGGCTTTGACAAGGCTGTACATCTGATGTGCAAAAAGGCCCTTCCCTTTTAGGTTGGAATTCAGTTCATGAGGGTCATGATGTTCATGGTGAAGGCAAAATCATCCAACCATTCTTTATCTTGCAGTTGAGGGAAATACACATATTTTCCTTTCATTTGCAAAAACTCATCCATCTCCATCTTCAGGTCCCACACCCTTTTAAGCACCTTCCCCAAACTCAGCCATCTCACGTTCGTGTGGTGGGGGGAGATCTGCATGACCGGTGTCTGTCTCTTCCAACAGTGAGACAAACTGGTTTAAAGAGTTTGCTCTTATGAAGTTTACCACCTTAGTGACTGTATCCACAACATGGCTCATTTTCAGAACACATTTACAGAGAACCTCCCAATGAATAATACAATGCAGGAAAATAATTTTCTGATCTGGGTTCAGCTCAGCTACTTGATCTTGTATCCTTTTCAAAAGGCCCAACATTTTTTTTCCCGTGTCAAGTTTGGGCAGCCAATTGGTGTTCACACTGAATAACTTTTCAAAACAGCTTTGACACACACTTATAAGAACCTCCTCCAATAAATCTTTCCCTGTGGTTGTGCTCTTCATTGACTGCACTGAAGCAAACTCCTCTGTCATTTCAAAGTCTGGGGGGTTACGACCTCTTCCATCCCAACATCCCATCCCATTTCCTAACCTCCCATCCCATCTCCCAAACCTCCCATCCCCCAATCTCCCATCTCCCAATCTCCCATCCTTTCCCCCCAACCTCCCATCCCATTCCCCCAACCTTCCATCCCATTCCCCAACCTACCATCCCATTCCCCCCAACCTCCCATCCCATTCCCCCCAACCTCCCATCCCATTCCCCCCAACCTCCCATCCCATCCCCCAACCTCCCATCCCATTCCCCCCAATCTCCCATCCCATTCCCCCCAACCTCCCATCCCATTCCCCCCAACCTCCCATCCCATTCCCCCCAACCTCCCATCCCATTCCCCCCAAACTCCCATCCCATTCCCCCCAACCTCCCATCCCATCCCCCAACCTCCCATCCCATTCCCCCCAACCTCCCATCCCATTCCCCCCAAGCTCCCATCCCATTCCCCCCAACCTACCATCCCATCCCCCAATCTCCCATCCCATTCCCCCCAACCTCCCATCCCATTCCCCCCAACCTCCCATCCCATTCTCCCCAACCTCCCATCCCATTCCCCCCAAACTCCCATCCCATCCCCCAACAGCCCATCCCATTCCCCCCAACCTCCCATCCCATTCCCCCCAACCTCCCATCCCATTCCCCCCAACCTCCCATCCCATTCCCCCCAACCTCCCATCCCATTCCCCCCAACCTCCCATCCCATCCCCCCCAACCTCCCATCCATCCCCCAACCTCCCATCCCATCCCATTCCCCCCAACCTCCCATCCCATCCCCCAACCTCCCATCCCATCCCCCAACCTCCCATTACATCTCCCAACCTCACATCCTCCCAACCACCCTTTCCCATCTCCCCAACCTCCCATTCCACCAACCTCGCATCCTGTTCCTATCCTCATACTACCATGGCCACCTAATCATCCCCTCGTAAGAACATCAACAACTGCACTGTGCCACGTACATCACTGCTCTCATCCAGGGTGAACGAGAAATAGGTGACATCCTTTACTGGGTCTTTCAACTGTTGTTCCATATTCTCTGTCCTCGACACGCCGTGTCACCGTTCGTCTTGACAGGGAAACCTTTTCAAACAGCTCTTTCTTGTCGGGGCAAAGTATTGCTGCAGATGTTGGGCAATTTTGTGGGACAGTACATAGCTAGCTCTCGCAATTCCGTCGATTGCTTGAATGTAGTTTTGTGAAATGTCCTTGCTGCTTTTGCAACTCCTAGACATTTCCACTTCACAATAACAGCACTTAGTGGTCCTTTTCTGTGAGCTTGTGTGGCCTACCACTTCGCGGCTGAGTCGTTGTTGCTCCTAGACATTTCCACTTCACAATAACAGCACTTAGTGGTCCTTTTCTGTGAGCTTGTGTGGCCTACCACTTCGCGGCTGAGTCGTTGTTGCTCCTAGACATTTCCACTTCACAATAACAGCACTTAGTGGTCCTTTTCTGTGAGCTTGTGTGGCCTACCACTTCGCGGCTGAGTCGTTGTTGCTCCTAGACATTTCCACTTCACAATAACAGCACTTAGTGGTCCTTTTCTGTGAGCTTGTGTAGCCTACCACTTCGCGGCTGAGTCGTTGTTGCTCCTAGACATTTCCACTTCACAATAACAGCACTTAGTGGTCCTTTTCTGTGAGCTTGTGTGGCCTACCACTTCGCGGCTGAGTCGTTGTTGCTCCTAGACATTTCCACTTCACAATAACAGCACTTAGTGGTCCTTTTCTGTGAGCTTGTGTGGCCTACCACTTCGCGGCTGAGTCGTTGTTGCTCCTAGACATTTCCACTTCACAATAACAGCACTTAGTTGACCAAGGCTAGCGGTGAGCAAAGTTACTGGGGCTCGAATGTTAGTCAAGCTTCCTCTATAGAGATTGTGCATTTTTTATATATTTTTATGAAGATAGGCTGCACTTCATCTCTGGATTTATGTATTTTTTTCCAATAGTACATTCAATTTGGCCTTGATTGGAAACGGAAAGGGAGGATACCTTAGTCAGTTGTCCAGCTAAATTTATTGACACTTTCTACAAGGCCTATTCTATTCTATCATATTTTGTTAACACCTATAGGCTATAGAGATGAATTCAGGTAACTAACTCATTATTATTATTATTTACCTCGGCAAGTCATTTGAGAACAAATTCTTATTTTACAATGACAGCCTACCCCGGACAAACCCTCCCTTAATTAACCCAGACGATGCTGGGCTAATTGTGCGCCGCCCTATGGGACTCCCGATCACGGCCGTTTGTGATAGAGCCCGGGATCGTACCGGGGGTCTGTAGTGACGCCTCTAGCACTGAGATGCAGTGCTTTACACCGCTGTGCCACTCAGGAGGCCAACATTTTAAATATTCTACTCTATTATGCTATACATCATATTAAATTACTAGATTGGATTTTTTTTTTAAATCATGATTAAAGAAACTGTCAGAAGTTATACTTCCCATTGTGTATAATTAATCATGGTTATAACAACATTGTAACATCTGCATTCTGTTTAAGAAAAATCGTGTAGTTTTTCGAATGGAATAGTTTAACTACTGAAGCTTAGGCCTCGAGTCTGCACAAATGCCTGGGCCAATTTGCTTAAGTCCTTATCCAATTCATGTTTTCTTTTCTTAGGTTTTTTTCGCTTGCTCGACTCACTTTTCTGGGGGATGGAAATCCGTTAAACAGTGAATCAATTTTGTCTGGCCCAATGTCAAAATAATTCTAGATTTTGATTTAGGATGTAAGGAAATGACGCACACTGCAGATTTTTAAAACAATGACATATTTCACTACTTTAACCATGGAGTGAGTTAAAAAAAATATATGTTTCCTAAACAATTGAACCAGGCGCTGTAGACTACAGCTCCATCGTGACGATGTGCAGCAGCATGAACCGTTAACGGTCCTACTAACAGCAGGCACGTGTGACATTGCCATTCAGACAGCTCTACTATCAACAACTAGGTTATCTCTATTGTATCCAACATAATTCACCCTGGCTGTGGTCACAACTATCTCTATCCATGCTGTAAACAATGTTTTCCCATCTCTAATGTGTCAGACTCCGTCTCGTTTCTACCTATGTGTCAACATGATTCGTCCCCTGTATACACGACGCCCGAATACATGTGCAACATTGTGTCTAATAATGGTGTTAAAATAATCATTTTCTACGCCATGTTGTTGTTGACACTTACCAGGCCCGTTTCTTTCTCCCGAGTGCAAGGCATTCGCCTCATATCCATATGGGATGGATATGATTCAGATCATTTGCCCTTGGGAGGGAAAAACACGCGATACACATCGGGCGTACACAGAGAAACAGAAATATACTTACAAGAGCGAAACACGACACCTTTCAACAACTCTCCTTTTCCCAGAACCGAGCGTCTGGTTGTCGCCTAGTGGCTTTTAGAAGCTCCGTCAAAAACCGTCCAGATTCCGACACACTCTCCCTCTCTCTCTCTCTCTCTCTCTGTGTCCTGTATATGTCCCCCCCTGCTCTGCTCTATCTCGACAGAGTCAAACAACCCTGTTCCCTTGAATCCCTCTTTTTCATCCGGGCGCTTCGGGGACGAGCGTCGCTGGCTGGCTCACTAAGGATGATGAGGAAATACGCGTGTATGTGCGTGAGATGTGGACCGCGTTCCTATGCCCAAACGTTGCTGACGCATGGCACATCTTACAACGCCTGAATACGTCCTATTCCACGTAATATGTTATAGCGATCTGTCAGTCATTGGTTGATGTATTCAACGTCTGAGCAGGGGACGCTACCCGTGTGAGGGGAAAAGGTGTTTACCGGGTTTCCATCCCAACTTTTTTTTTCTTTCTGTGAGTAAAGTAGGCTACATGTCAGATGAAAAATGTAATGACAGGCCTGAAATCAAATACCAAATTTGTCAGTAAACTTTCTAAATGTTGACGAAGCAAAATATGCTCGACAAGGTGGGATCCTTTTGCGTCTTTCCAAAAATGTCAAAGATCATATTCTGGTGACATAATTTTTATCTTTATTTTACTAGGCAAGTCGGTTAAGTATTTTATTTTATTTTTATTTTTAATGACAGCCTAGGAACAGTGGGTTAACTGCCTGTTCAGGGGCAGAACGACAGATTTGTACCTTGTCAGCTCTTGCAACCTGTGTGTGTGTGTGTGTGTGTGTGTGTGTGTGTGTGTGTGTGTGTGTGTGTGTGTGTGTGTGTGTGTGTGTGTGTGTGTGTGTGTGTGTGTGTGTGTGTGTGTGTCTGTCTGTCTGTGTGTGTCTTTCACAGTATAGCCCACATGTACCAGCCACACTTTCACAAGCCCATAACAAATATCACAGCCCTCTGTCAGTTACAGGAAACCCACTTCTCCTGGTTGTTGCTGTTGTACTATACATTCCAAGCCACTCTTCAGAGGGTCACAGCAGGCATATCTTGCTAAAATATTGTCTCTAAATATTTATTTTTGTTTAGTGTACATTTGTAATTTTTCCTTTTTTGAGTGTAAATTGTGAGCGTTAATTAAAACCATAAAATCGGCAAAGATTTAAACAAAGTCAGATATGTTTTGTCAGTTGAATCTGGTCAGAATAAACACAGTAGGCTAGTAGACTGGATCAGCAGCCTGTCTCATAACCTGACTGGATCAACAGCCTGTCTGTTATAACCAGACTGGATCAGCAGCCTGTCTCATAACCTGACTGGATCAACAGCGTGTCTGTTATAACCAGACTGGATCAGCAGCCTGTCTGTTATACCAGACTGGATCAGCAGCCTGTCTGTTATACCAGACTGGATCAGCAGCCTGTCTGTTATACCAGACTGGATCAGCAGCCTGTCTCTTATAACCAGACTGGATCAGCAGCCAGTCTGTTATACCAGACTGGATCAGCAGCCTGTCTCTTATAACCAGACTGGATCAGCAGCCTGTCTCTTATAACCAGACTGGATCAGCAGCCTGTGTGTTATACCAGACTGGATCTAAACCTGTCTGTTAAACCAGACTGGATCTAAACCTGTGTGTTATACCAGACTGGATCTAAACCTGTCTGTTATACCAGACTGGATCTAAACCTGTGTGTTATACCAGACTGGATCTAAACCTGTCTGTTATACCAGACTGGATCTAAAGCTGTCTCTTATACCAGACTGGATCTAAACCTGTCTCTTATACCAGACTGGATCAGCAGCCTGTCTGTTATACCAGTCTGGATCTAAACCTGTCTGTTAAACCAGACTGGATCTAAACCTGTCTCTTATACCAGACTGGATCTAAACCTGTCTGGTATACCAGACTGGATCTAAACCTGTCTCTTATACCCGACTGGATCAGCAGCCTGTCTGTTATACCAGACTGGATCTAAACCTGTCTGTTAAACCAGACTGGATCTAAACCTGTCTGTTATACCAGACTGGATCTACAGCCTGTCTGTTATACCAGACTGGATCTACAGCCTGTCTCTTATACCAGACTGGATCAGCAGCCTGTCTCTTATACCAGACTGGATCTAAACCTTCTGTTATACCAGACTGGATCAGCAGCCTGTCTGTTATACCAGACTGGATCTAAACCTGTCTGTTATACCAGACTGGATCTACACCCTGTCTGTTATACCAAATTGGATCTACAGTCTGTCTGTTATACCAGACTGGATCTACAGCCTGGTTATAACAGACTGGATCTATAGACTGGTTATACCAGACTGGATCTAAACCTGTCTGTTATACCAGACTGAATCCTGTGCTCATCGTTTTTCACCATTCTGGCTTTACCAGGCTATCTGCTGTGCATAATTCCTGGGTCAGAGACCAACTTTACCAGGCTATCTGCTGTGCATAATTCCTGGGTCAGACACCCAGGCTGCTAGCTGAGAGTGCCATCAGTTCTAGAACCTTGACCAGCTCTGCACTCTCAGCTAGCAGCCTGGGTGTCTGTAGGACAGGACATCAGTTCTAGAACCTTCATCAGTTCTAAAACCTTGACCAGCTCTGCACTCTCAGCTAGCAGCCTGGGTGTCTGTAGAACAGGACATCAGTTCTAGAACCTTGACCAGCTCTGCACTCTCAGCTAGCAGCCTGGGTGTCTGTAGAACAGGACATCAGTTCTAGAACCTTGACCAGCTCTGCACTCAGCTAGCAGCCTGGGTGTCTGTAGAACAGGACATCAGTTCTAGAACCTTCATCAGTTCTAGAACCTTGACCAGCTCTGCACTCTCAGATAGCAGCCTGGGTGTCTGTAGAACAGGACATCAGTTCTAGAACCTTCATCAGTTCTAGAACCTTGACCAGCTCTGCACTCTCAGCTAGCAGCCTGGGTGTCTGTAGAACAGGACATCAGTTTTAGAACCTTGACCAGCTCTGCACTCTAGGCTAGCAGCCTGGGGGTCTGTAGAACAGGACATCAGTTCTAGAACCTTGACCATCTCTGTACTCTCAGCTAGCAGCCTGGGTGTCTGTAGGACAGTATATCAGTTCTAGAACCTTCATCAGTTCTAGAAGCTTGACCAGCTCTGCACTCTCAGCTAGCAGCCTGGGTGTCTGTAGAACAGGACATCAGTTCTAGAACCTTGACCAGCTCTGCACTCTCAGCTAGCAGCCTGGGTGTCTGTAGAACAGGACATCAGTTCTAGAACCTTGACCAGCTCTGCACTCTCAGCTAGCTGCCTGGGTGTCTGTAGAACAGGACATCAGTTCTAGAACCTTGACCAGCTCTGCACTCTCAGCTAGCAGCCTGGGTGTCTGTAGAACAGGACATCAGTTCTAGAACCTTGACCAGCTCTGCACTCTCAGCTAGCAGCTTGGGTGTCTGTAGAACAGGACATCAGTTCTAGAACCTTGACCAGCTCTGCACTCTCAGCTAGCTGCCTGGGTGTCTGTAGAACAGGACATCAGTTCTAGAACCTTGACCAGCTCTGCACTCTCAGCTAGCAGCCTGGGTGTCTGTAGAACAGGACATCAGTTCTAGAACCTTGACCAGCTCTGCACTCTCAGCTAGCAGCCTGGGTGTCTGTAGAACAGGACATCAGTTCTAGAACCTTCATCAGTTCTAGAACCTTGACCAGCTCTGCACTCTCAGCTAGCAGCCTGGGTGTCTGTAGGACAGGACATCAGTTCTAGAACCTTCATCAGTTCTAAAACCTTGACCAGCTCTGCACTCTCAGCTAGCAGCCTGGGTGTCTGTAGAACAGGACATCAGTTCTAGAACCTTGACCAGCTCTGCACTCTCAGATAGCAGCCTGGGTGTCTGTAGAACAGGACATCAGTTCTAGAACCTTCATCAGTTCTAGAACCTTGACCAGCTCTGCACTCTCAGCTAGCAGCCTGGGTGTCTGTAGAACAGGACATCAGTTTTAGAACCTTGACCAGCTCTGCACTCTAGGCTAGCAGCCTGGGTGTCTGTAGAACAGGACATCAGTTCTAGAACCTTGACCATCTCTGCACTCTCAGCTAGCAGCCTGGGTGTCTGTAGGACAGTATATCAGTTCTAGAACCTTCATCAGTTCTAGAAGCTTGACCAGCTCTGCACTCTCAGCTAGCAGCCTGGGTGTCTGTAGAACAGGACATCAGTTCTAGAACCTTGACCAGCTCTGCACTCTCAGCTAGCAGCATGGGTGTCTGTAGAACAGGACATCAGTTCTAGAACCTTGACCAGCTCTGCACTCTCAGCTAGCAGCCTGGGTGTCTGTAGAACAGGACATCAGTTCTAGAACCTTGACCAGCTCTGCACTCTCAGCTAGCAGCCTGGGTGTCTGTAGAACAGGACATCAGTTCTAGAACCTTGACCAGCTCTGCACTCTCAGCTAGCAGCCTGGGTGTCTGTAGGACAGGACATCAGTTCCTACAATTGTCTTGCCCATAAATCAACATAACGTAGATTATTCTCCACTGTCATAAATCTACATAACGTAGACTATTCTCCACTGTCATAAATCTACATAACACAGGCTATTCTCCACTGTCATAAATCTACATAACACAGACTATTCTCTACTGTCATAAATCTACATAACACAGACTATTCTCTACTGTCATAAATCTACATAACGTAGACTATTCTCTACTGTCATAAATCTACATAACACAGACTGTTCTCTACTGTCATAAATCTACATAACGTAGGCTATTCTCTACTGTCATAAATCTACATAACACAGGCTATTCTCTACTGTCATAAATCTACATAACGTAGACTATTCTCCACTGTCATAAATCTACATAACACAGACTATTCTCCACTGTCATAAATCTACATAACACAGACTATTCTCCACTGTCATAAATCTACATAACACAGACTATTCTCTACTGTCATAAATCTACATAACGTAGGCTATTCTCTACTGTCATAAATCTACATAACACAGACTAATCTCCACTGTCATAAATCTACATAACACAGGCTATTCTCCACTGTCATAAATCTACATAATGTAGACTATTCTCCACTGTCATAAATCTACATAACACAGGCTATTCTCCACTGTCATAAATCTACATAATGTAGACTATTCGCCACTGTCATAAATCTACATAACACAGGCTATTCTCCACTGTCATAAATCTACATAACACAGACTATTCTCTACTGTCATAAATCTACATAACACAGGATATTCTCCACTGTCATAAATCTACATAACACAGGCTATTCTCCACTGTCATAAATCTACATAACGTAGACTATTCTCTACTGTCATAAATCTACATAACACAGGCTATTCTCCACTGTCATAAATCTACATAACACAGGCTATTCTCCACTGTCATAAATCTACATAACACAGGCTATTCTCCACTGTCATAAATCTACATAACACAGGCTATTCTCCACTGTCATAAATCTACATAACGTAGACTATTCTCCACTGTCATAAATCTACATAACGTAGACTATTCTCTACTGTCATAAATCTACATAACACAGGCTATTCTCCACTGTCATAAATCTACATAACACAGGCTATTCTCCACTGTCATAAATCTACATAACGTAGACTATTCTCTACTGTCATAAATCTACATAACACAGGCTATTCTCCACTGTCATAAATCTACATAACACAGACTATTCTCCACTGTCATAAATCTACATAACACAGACTATTCTCTACTGTCATAAATCTACATAACGTAGGCTATTCTCTACTGTCATAAATCTACATAACACAGACTATTCTCCACTGTCATAAATCTACATAACACAGGCTATTCTCCACTGTCATAAATCTACATAATGTAGACTATTCTCCACTGTCATAAATCTACATAACACAGGCTATTCTCCACTGTCATAAATCTACATAATGTAGACTATTCGCCACTGTCATAAATCTACATAACACAGGCTATTCTCCACTGTCATAAATCTACATAACACAGACTATTCTCTACTGTCATAAATCTACATAACACAGGCTATTCTCCACTGTCATAAATCTACATAACACAGGCTATTCTCCACTGTCATAAATCTACATAACGTAGACTATTCTCTACTGTCATAAATCTACATAACACAGGCTATTCTCCACTGTCATAAATCTACATAACACAGGCTATTCTCCACTGTCATAAATCTACATAACACAGGCTATTCTCCACTGTCATAAATCTACATAACACAGGCTATTCTCCACTGTCATAAATCTACATAACGTAGACTATTCTCCACTGTCATAAATCTACATAACGTAGACTATTCTCTACTGTCATAAATCTACATAACACAGGCTATTCTCCACTGTCATAAATCTACATAACACAGGCTATTCTCCACTGTCATAAATCTACATAACGTAGACTATTCTCTACTGTCATAAATCTACATAACACAGGCTATTCTCCACTGTCATAAATCTACATAACGTAGACTATTCTCCACTGTCATAAATCTACATAACGTAGACTATTCTCTACTGTCATAAATCTACATAACACAGGCTATTCTCCACTGTCATAAATCTACATAACGTAGACTATTCTCCACTGTCATAAATCTACATAACACAGACTATTCTCCACTGTCATAAATCTACATAACACAGGCTATTCTCCACTGTCATAAATCTACATAATGTAGACTATTCTCTACTGTCATAAATCTACATAACACAGACTATTCTCTACTGTCATAAATCTACATAACACAGGCTATTCTCCACTGTCATAAATCTACATAATGTAGACTATTCTCCACTGTCATAAATCTACATAACACAGGCTATTCTCCACTGTCATAAATCTACATAATGTAGACTATTCTCCACTGTCATAAATCTACATAACACAGGCTATTCTCCACTGTCATAAATCTACATAACACAGACTATTCTCTACTGTCATAAATCTACATAACACAGGCTATTCTCCACTGTCATAAATCTACATAACACAGACTATTCTCTACTGTCATAAATCTACATAACACAGACTATTCTCTACTGTCATAAATCTACATAACGTAGACTATTCTCTACTGTCATAAATCTACATAACACAGACTGTTCTCTACTGTCATAAATCTACATAACGTAGGCTATTCTCTACTGTCATAAATCTACATAACACAGGCTATTCTCCACTGTCATAAATCTACATAACACAGACTATTCTCTACTGTCATAAATCTACATAACACAGACTATTCTCTACTGTCATAAATCTACATAACGTAGACTATTCTCTACTGTCATAAATCTACATAACACAGACTGTTCTCTACTGTCATAAATCTACATAACGTAGGCTATTCTCTACTGTCATAAATCTACATAACACAGGCTATTCTCTACTGTCATAAATCTACATAACACAGGCTATTCTCTACTGTCATAAATCTACATAACACAGGCTATTCTCCACTGTCATAAATCTACATAACGTAGACTATTCTCTACTGTCATAAATCTACATAACACAGGCTATTCTCCACTGTCATAAATCTACATAACACAGGCTATTCTCCACTGTCATAAATCTACATAATGTAGACTATTCTCCACTGTCATAAATCTACATAACACAGGCTATTCTCCACTGTCATAAATCTACATAATGTAGACTATTCGCCACTGTCATAAATCTACATAACACAGGCTATTCTCCACTGTCATAAATCTACATAACACAGACTATTCTCTACTGTCATAAATCTACATAACACAGGCTATTCTCCACTGTCATAAATCTACATAACACAGGCTATTCTCCACTGTCATAAATCTACATAACGTAGACTATTCTCTACTGTCATAAATCTACATAACACAGGCTATTCTCCACTGTCATAAATCTACATAACACAGGCTATTCTCCACTGTCATAAATCTACATAACACAGGCTATTCTCCACTGTCATAAATCTACATAACACAGGCTATTCTCCACTGTCATAAATCTACATAACGTAGACTATTCTCCACTGTCATAAATCTACATAACGTAGACTATTCTCTACTGTCATAAATCTACATAACACAGGCTATTCTCCACTGTCATAAATCTACATAACACAGGCTATTCTCTACTGTCATAAATCTACATAACGTAGACTATTCTCTACTGTCATAAATCTACATAACACAGGCTATTCTCCACTGTCATAAATCTACATAACGTAGACTATTCTCCACTGTCATAAATCTACATAACGTAGACTATTCTCTACTGTCATAAATCTACATAACACAGGCTATTCTCCACTGTCATAAATCTACATAACGTAGACTATTCTCCACTGTCATAAATCTACATAACACAGACTATTCTCCACTGTCATAAATCTACATAACACAGGCTATTCTCCACTGTCATAAATCTACATAATGTAGACTATTCTCTACTGTCATAAATCTACATAACACAGACTATTCTCTACTGTCATAAATCTACATAACACAGGCTATTCTCCACTGTCATAAATCTACATAATGTAGACTATTCTCCACTGTCATAAATCTACATAACACAGGCTATTCTCCACTGTCATAAATCTACATAATGTAGACTATTCTCCACTGTCATAAATCTACATAACACAGGCTATTCTCCACTGTCATAAATCTACATAACACAGACTATTCTCTACTGTCATAAATCTACATAACACAGGCTATTCTCCACTGTCATAAATCTACATAACACAGACTATTCTCTACTGTCATAAATCTACATAACACAGACTATTCTCTACTGTCATAAATCTACATAACGTAGACTATTCTCTACTGTCATAAATCTACATAACACAGACTGTTCTCTACTGTCATAAATCTACATAACGTAGACTATTCTCCACTGTCATAAATCTACATAACGTAGACTATTCTCTACTGTCATAAATCTACATAACACAGGCTATTCTCCACTGTCATAAATCTACATAACACAGGCTATTCTCTACTGTCATAAATCTACATAACGTAGACTATTCTCTACTGTCATAAATCTACATAACACAGGCTATTCTCCACTGTCATAAATCTACATAACGTAGACTATTCTCCACTGTCATAAATCTACATAACGTAGACTATTCTCTACTGTCATAAATCTACATAACACAGGCTATTCTCCACTGTCATAAATCTACATAACGTAGACTATTCTCCACTGTCATAAATCTACATAACACAGACTATTCTCCACTGTCATAAATCTACATAACACAGGCTATTCTCCACTGTCATAAATCTACATAATGTAGACTATTCTCTACTGTCATAAATCTACATAACACAGACTATTCTCTACTGTCATAAATCTACATAACACAGGCTATTCTCCACTGTCATAAATCTACATAATGTAGACTATTCTCCACTGTCATAAATCTACATAACACAGGCTATTCTCCACTGTCATAAATCTACATAATGTAGACTATTCTCCACTGTCATAAATCTACATAACACAGGCTATTCTCCACTGTCATAAATCTACATAACACAGACTATTCTCTACTGTCATAAATCTACATAACACAGGCTATTCTCCACTGTCATAAATCTACATAACACAGACTATTCTCTACTGTCATAAATCTACATAACACAGACTATTCTCTACTGTCATAAATCTACATAACGTAGACTATTCTCTACTGTCATAAATCTACATAACACAGACTGTTCTCTACTGTCATAAATCTACATAACGTAGGCTATTCTCTACTGTCATAAATCTACATAACACAGGCTATTCTCCACTGTCATAAATCTACATAACACAGACTATTCTCTACTGTCATAAATCTACATAACACAGACTATTCTCTACTGTCATAAATCTACATAACGTAGACTATTCTCTACTGTCATAAATCTACATAACACAGACTGTTCTCTACTGTCATAAATCTACATAACGTAGGCTATTCTCTACTGTCAAAATCTACATAACACAGGCTATTCTCTACTGTCATAAATCTACATAACACAGGCTATTCTCTACTGTCATAAATCTACATAACACAGGCTATTCTCCACTGTCATAAATCTACATAACGTAGACTATTCTCTACTGTCATAAATCTACATAACACAGGCTATTCTCCACTGTCATAAATCTACATAACACAGGCTATTCTCCACTGTCATAAATCTACATAACGTAGACTATTCTCTACTGTCATAAATCTACATAACACAGGCTATTCTCCACTGTCATAAATCTACATAACGTAGACTATTCTCCACTGTCATAAATCTACATAACGTAGACTATTCTCTACTGTCATAAATCTACATAACACAGGCTATTCTCCACTGTCATAAATCTACATAACGTAGACTATTCTCCACTGTCATAAATCTACATAACACAGACTATTCTCCACTGTCATAAATCTACATAACACAGGCTATTCTCCACTGTCATAAATCTACATAATGTAGACTATTCTCTACTGTCATAAATCTACATAACACAGACTATTCTCTACTGTCATAAATCTACATAACACAGGCTATTCTCCACTGTCATAAATCTACATAATGTAGACTATTCTCCACTGTCATAAATCTACATAACACAGGCTATTCTCCACTGTCATAAATCTACATAATGTAGACTATTCTCCACTGTCATAAATCTACATAACACAGGCTATTCTCCACTGTCATAAATCTACATAACACAGACTATTCTCTACTGTCATAAATCTACATAACACAGGCTATTCTCCACTGTCATAAATCTACATAACACAGGCTATTCTCCACTGTCATAAATCTACATAACGTAGACTATTCTCTACTGTCATAAATCTACATAACACAGGCTATTCTCCACTGTCATAAATCTACATAACACAGGCTATTCTCCACTGTCATAAATCTACATAACACAGGCTATTCTCCACTGTCATAAATCTACATAATGTAGACTATTCTCCACTGTCATAAATCTACATAACACAGGCTATTCTCCACTGTCATAAATCTACATAATGTAGACTATTCTCCACTGTCATAAATCTACATAACACAGGCTATTCTCCACTGTCATAAATCTACATAACGTAGACTATTCTCCACTGTCATAAATCTACATAACACAGACTATTCTCCACTGTCATAAATCTACATAATGTAGACAATTCTCTACTGTCATAAATCTACATAACACAGACTATTCTCTACTGTCATAAATCTACATAACACAGACTATTCTCTACTGTCATAAATCTACATAACACAGGCTATTCTCCACTGTCATAAATCTACATAACAAAGGCTATTCTCCACTGTCATAAATCTACATAATGTAGACTATTCTCTACTGTCATAAATCTACATAACACAGACTATTCTCTACTGTCATAAATCTACATAACACAGGCTATTCTCCACTGTCATAAATCTACATAATGTAGACTATTCTCTACTGTCATAAATCTACATAACACAGGCTATTCTCCACTGTCATAAATCTACATAACACAGACTATTCTCTACTGTCATAAATCTACATAACACAGACTATTCTCTACTGTCATAAATCTACATAACACAGACTATTCTCTACTGTCATAAATCTACATAACACAGGCTATTCTCTACTGTCATAAATCTACATAACACAGACTATTCTCCACTGTCATAAATCTACATAACACAGGCTATTCTCCACTGTCATAAATCTACATAACTGAGACTAATCTCTACTGTCATAAATCTACATAACACAGACTATTCTCCACTGTCATAAATCTACATAATGTAGACTATTCTCCACTGTCATAAATCTACATAACACAGGCTATTCTCCACTGTCATAAATCTACATAACGTAGACTATTCTCTACTGTCATAAATCTACATAACACAGGCTATTCTCCACTGTCATAAATCTACATAACACAGGCTATTCTCCACTGTCATAAATCTACATAACGTAGACTATTCTCTACTGTCATAAATCTACATAACACAGGCTATTCTCCACTGTCATAAATCTACATAACGTAGACTATTCTCCACTGTCATAAATCTACATAACGTAGACTATTCTCTACTGTCATAAATCTACATAACACAGGCTATTCTCCACTGTCATAAATCTACATAACACAGACTATTCTCTACTGTCATAAATCTACATAACACAGGCTATTCTCCACTGTCATAAATCTACATAATGTAGACTATTCTCCACTGTCATAAATCTACATAACACAGGCTATTCTCCACTGTCATAAATCTACATAATGTAGACTATTCTCCACTGTCATAAATCTACATAACACAGGCTATTCTCCACTGTCATAAATCTACATAACACAGACTATTCTCTACTGTCATAAATCTACATAACACAGGCTATTCTCCACTGTCATAAATCTACATAACACAGGCTATTCTCCACTGTCATAAATCTACATAACGTAGACTATTCTCTACTGTCATAAATCTACATAACACAGGCTATTCTCCACTGTCATAAATCTACATAACACAGGCTATTCTCCACTGTCATAAATCTACATAACACAGGCTATTCTCCACTGTCATAAATCTACATAACACAGGCTATTCTCCACTGTCATAAATCTACATAACACAGGCTATTCTCCACTGTCATAAATCTACATAACACAGGCTATTCTCCACTGTCATAAATCTACATAACACAGGCTATTCTCCACTGTCATAAATCTACATAACACAGGCTATTCTCCACTGTCATAAATCTACATAACGTAGACTATTCTCTACTGTCATAAATCTACATAACACAGGCTATTCTCCACTGTCATAAATCTACATAACACAGACTATTCTCTACTGTCATAAATCTACATAACACAGACTATTCTCTACTGTCATAAATCTACATAACGTAGACTATTCTCTACTGTCATAAATCTACATAACACAGACTGTTCTCTACTGTCATAAATCTACATAACGTAGGCTATTCTCTACTGTCATAAATCTACATAACACAGGCTATTCTCTACTGTCATAAATCTACATAACGTAGACTATTCTCCACTGTCATAAATCTACATAACACAGACTATTCTCCACTGTCATAAATCTACATAACACAGACTATTCTCCACTGTCATAAATCTACATAACACAGACTATTCTCTACTGTCATAAATCTACATAACGTAGGCTATTCTCTACTGTCATAAATCTACATAACACAGACTATTCTCCACTGTCATAAATCTACATAACACAGGCTATTCTCCACTGTCATAAATCTACATAATGTAGACTATTCTCCACTGTCATAAATCTACATAACACAGGCTATTCTCCACTGTCATAAATCTACATAATGTAGACTATTCGCCACTGTCATAAATCTACATAACACAGGCTATTCTCCACTGTCATAAATCTACATAACACAGACTATTCTCTACTGTCATAAATCTACATAACACAGGCTATTCTCCACTGTCATAAATCTACATAACACAGGCTATTCTCCACTGTCATAAATCTACATAACGTAGACTATTCTCTACTGTCATAAATCTACATAACACAGGCTATTCTCCACTGTCATAAATCTACATAACACAGGCTATTCTCCACTGTCATAAATCTACATAACACAGGCTATTCTCCACTGTCATAAATCTACATAACACAGGCTATTCTCCACTGTCATAAATCTACATAACGTAGACTATTCTCTACTGTCATAAATCTACATAACACAGGCTATTCTCCACTGTCATAAATCTACATAACGTAGACTATTCTCTACTGTCATAAATCTACATAACACAGGCTATTCTCCACTGTCATAAATCTACATAACACAGGCTATTCTCCACTGTCATAAATCTACATAACGTAGACTATTCTCCACTGTCATAAATCTACATAACACAGGCTATTCTCCACTGTCATAAATCTACATAACGTAGACTATTCTCCACTGTCATAAATCTACATAACGTAGACTATTCTCTACTGTCATAAATCTACATAACACAGGCTATTCTCCACTGTCATAAATCTACATAACGTAGACTATTCTCCACTGTCATAAATCTACATAACACAGACTATTCTCCACTGTCATAAATCTACATAACACAGGCTATTCTCCACTGTCATAAATCTACATAATGTAGACTATTCTCTACTGTCATAAATCTACATAACACAGACTATTCTCTACTGTCATAAATCTACATAACACAGGCTATTCTCCACTGTCATAAATCTACATAATGTAGACTATTCTCCACTGTCATAAATCTACATAACACAGGCTATTCTCCACTGTCATAAATCTACATAATGTAGACTATTCTCCACTGTCATAAATCTACATAACACAGGCTATTCTCCACTGTCATAAATCTACATAACACAGACTATTCTCTACTGTCATAAATCTACATAACACAGGCTATTCTCCACTGTCATAAATCTACATAACACAGGCTATTCTCCACTGTCATAAATCTACATAACGTAGACTATTCTCTACTGTCATAAATCTACATAACACAGGCTATTCTCCACTGTCATAAATCTACATAACACAGGCTATTCTCCACTGTCATAAATCTACATAACACAGGCTATTCTCCACTGTCATAAATCTACATAACACAGGCTATTCTCCACTGTCATAAATCTACATAACGTAGACTATTCTCTACTGTCATAAATCTACATAACACAGGCTATTCTCCACTGTCATAAATCTACATAACGTAGACTATTCTCTACTGTCATAAATCTACATAACACAGGCTATTCTCCACTGTCATAAATCTACATAACGTAGACTATTCTCTACTGTCATAAATCTACATAACACAGGCTATTCTCCACTGTCATAAATCTACATAATGTAGACTATTCTCCACTGTCATAAATCTACATAACACAGGCTATTCTCCACTGTCATAAATCTACATAATGTAGACTATTCGCCACTGTCATAAATCTACATAACACAGGCTATTCTCCACTGTCATAAATCTACATAATGTAGACTATTCTCCACTGTCATAAATCTACATAACACAGGCTATTCTCCACTGTCATAAATCTACATAACACAGACTATTCTCTACTGTCATAAATCTACATAACACAGGCTATTCTCCACTGTCATAAATCTACATAACACAGGCTATTCTCCACTGTCATAAATCTACATAACGTAGACTATTCTCTACTGTCATAAATCTACATAACACAGGCTATTCTCCACTGTCATAAATCTACATAACACAGGCTATTCTCCACTGTCATAAATCTACATAACACAGGCTATTCTCCACTGTCATAAATCTACATAACACAGGCTATTCTCCACTGTCATAAATCTACATAACGTAGACTATTCTCTACTGTCATAAATCTACATAACACAGGCTATTCTCCACTGTCATAAATCTACATAACGTAGACTATTCTCTACTGTCATAAATCTACATAACACAGGCTATTCTCCACTGTCATAAATCTACATAACGTAGACTATTCTCTACTGTCATAAATCTACATAACACAGGCTATTCTCCACTGTCATAAATCTACATAATGTAGACTATTCTCCACTGTCATAAATCTACATAACACAGGCTATTCTCCACTGTCATAAATCTACATAATGTAGACTATTCGCCACTGTCATAAATCTACATAACACAGGCTATTCTCCACTGTCATAAATCTACATAACACAGACTATTCTCTACTGTCATAAATCTACATAACACAGGCTATTCTCCACTGTCATAAATCTACATAACACAGGCTATTCTCCACTGTCATAAATCTACATAACGTAGACTATTCTCTACTGTCATAAATCTACATAACACAGGCTATTCTCCACTGTCATAAATCTACATAACACAGGCTATTCTCCACTGTCATAAATCTACATAACACAGGCTATTCTCCACTGTCATAAATCTACATAACACAGGCTATTCTCCACTGTCATAAATCTACATAACGTAGACTATTCTCTACTGTCATAAATCTACATAACACAGGCTATTCTCCACTGTCATAAATCTACATAACACAGGCTATTCTCCACTGTCATAAATCTACATAACACAGGCTATTCTCCACTGTCATAAATCTACATAACGTAGACTATTCTCTACTGTCATAAATCTACATAACACAGGCTATTCTCCACTGTCATAAATCTACATAACGTAGACTATTCTCCACTGTCATAAATCTACATAACGTAGACTATTCTCTACTGTCATAAATCTACATAACACAGGCTATTCTCCACTGTCATAAATCTACATAACGTAGACTATTCTCCACTGTCATAAATCTACATAACACAGACTATCCTCCACTGTCATAAATCTACATAACACAGGCTATTCTCCACTGTCATAAATCTACATAATGTAGACTATTCTCTACTGTCATAAATCTACATAACACAGACTATTCTCTACTGTCATAAATCTACATAACACAGGCTATTCTCCACTGTCATAAATCTACATAATGTAGACTATTCTCCACTGTCATAAATCTACATAACACAGGCTATTCTCCACTGTCATAAATCTACATAATGTAGACTATTCTCCACTGTCATAAATCTACATAACACAGGCTATTCTCCACTGTCATAAATCTACATAACGTAGACTATTCTCTACTGTCATAAATCTACATAACACAGGCTATTCTCCACTGTCATAAATCTACATAACGTAGACTATTCTCTACTGTCATAAATCTACATAACACAGGCTATTCTCCACTGTCATAAATCTACATAACACAGGCTATTCTCCACTGTCATAAATCTACATAACGTAGACTATTCTCTACTGTCATAAATCTACATAACACAGGCTATTCTCCACTGTCATAAATCTACATAACGTAGACTATTCTCTACTGTCATAAATCTACATAACACAGGCTATTCTCCACTGTCATAAATCTACATAACGTAGACTATTCTCCACTGTCATAAATCTACATAACGTAGACTATTCTCTACTGTCATAAATCTACATAACACAGGCTATTCTCCACTGTCATAAATCTACATAACGTAGACTATTCTCCACTGTCATAAATCTACATAACACAGACTATTCTCCACTGTCATAAATCTACATCATGTAGACGATTCTCTACTGTCATAAATCTACATAACACAGACTATTCTCTACTGTCATAAATCTACATAACACAGGCTATTCTCCACTGTCATAAATCTACATAACGTAGACTATTCTCCACTGTCATAAATCTACATAACGTAGACTATTCTCTACTGTCATAAATCTACATAACACAGGCTATTCTCCACTGTCATAAATCTACATAACGTAGACTATTCTCCACTGTCATAAATCTACATAACACAGACTATTCTCCACTGTCATAAATCTACATAACACAGGCTATTCTCCACTGTCATAAATCTACATAATGTAGACTATTCTCTACTGTCATAAATCTACATAACACAGACTATTCTCTACTGTCATAAATCTACATAACACAGGCTATTCTCCACTGTCATAAATCTACATAATGTAGACTATTCTCCACTGTCATAAATCTACATAACACAGGCTATTCTCCACTGTCATAAATCTACATAATGTAGACTATTCTCCACTGTCATAAATCTACATAACACAGGCTATTCTCCACTGTCATAAATCTACATAACACAGACTATTCTCTACTGTCATAAATCTACATAACACAGGCTATTCTCCACTGTCATAAATCTACATAACACAGGCTATTCTCCACTGTCATAAATCTACATAACGTAGACTATTCTCTACTGTCATAAATCTACATAACACAGGCTATTCTCCACTGTCATAAATCTACATAACACAGGCTATTCTCCACTGTCATAAATCTACATAACACAGGCTATTCTCCACTGTCATAAATCTACATAACACAGGCTATTCTCCACTGTCATAAATCTACATAACGTAGACTATTCTCTACTGTCATAAATCTACATAACACAGGCTATTCTCCACTGTCATAAATCTACATAACGTAGACTATTCTCTACTGTCATAAATCTACATAACACAGGCTATTCTCCACTGTCATAAATCTACATAACACAGGCTATTCTCCACTGTCATAAATCTACATAACGTAGACTATTCTCTACTGTCATAAATCTACATAACACAGGCTATTCTCCACTGTCATAAATCTACATAACGTAGACTATTCTCTACTGTCATAAATCTACATAACACAGGCTATTCTCCACTGTCATAAATCTACATAACGTAGACTATTCTCCACTGTCATAAATCTACATAACGTAGACTATTCTCTACTGGCTATAAATCTACATAACACAGGCTATTCTCCACTGTCATAAATCTACATAACGTAGACTATTCTCCACTGTCATAAATCTACGTAACACAGACTATTCTCCACTGTCATAAATCTACATAACACAGGCTATTCTCCACTGTCATAAATCTACATAATGTAGACTATTCTCTACTGTCATAAATCTACATAACACAGACTATTCTCTACTGTCATAAATCTACATAACACAGGCTATTCTCCACTGTCATAAATCTACATAATGTAGACTATTCTCCACTGTCATAAATCTACATAACACAGGCTATTCTCCACTGTCATAAATCTACATAATGTAGACTATTCTCCACTGTCATAAATCTACATAACACAGGCTATTCTCCACTGTCATAAATCTACATAACACAGACTATTCTCTACTGTCATAAATCTACATAACACAGGCTATTCTCCACTGTCATAAATCTACATAACACAGGCTATTCTCCACTGTCATAAATCTACATAACGTAGACTATTCTCTACTGTCATAAATCTACATAACACAGGCTATTCTCCACTGTCATAAATCTACATAACACAGGCTATTCTCCACTGTCATAAATCTACATAACACAGGCTATTCTCCACTGTCATAAATCTACATAACACAGGCTATTCTCCACTGTCATAAATCTACATAACGTAGACTATTCTCTACTGTCATAAATCTACATAACACAGGCTATTCTCCACTGTCATAAATCTACATAACGTAGACTATTCTCTACTGTCATAAATCTACATAACACAGGCTATTCTCCACTGTCATAAATCTACATAACACAGGCTATTCTCCACTGTCATAAATCTACATAACGTAGACTATTCTCTACTGTCATAAATCTACATAACACAGGCTATTCTCCACTGTCATAAATCTACATAACGTAGACTATTCTCTACTGTCATAAATCTACATAACACAGGCTATTCTCCACTGTCATAAATCTACATAACGTAGACTATTCTCTACTGTCATAAATCTACATAACACAGGCTATTCTCCACTGTCATAAATCTACATAACGTAGACTATTCTCCACTGTCATAAATCTACATAACGTAGACTATTCTCTACTGTCATAAATCTACATAACACAGGCTATTCTCCACTGTCATAAATCTACATAACGTAGACTATTCTCCACTGTCATAAATCTACATAACACAGACTATTCTCCACTGTCATAAATCTACATAATGTAGACTATTCTCTACTGTCATAAATCTACATAACACAGACTATTCTCTACTGTCATAAATCTACATAACACACACTATTCTCTACTGTCATAAATCTACATAACACAGGCTATTCTCCACTGTCATAAATCTACATAACACAGGCTATTCTCCACTGTCATAAATCTACATAATGTAGACTATTCTCTACTGTCATAAATCTACATAACACAGACTATTCTCTACTGTCATAAATCTACATAACACAGGCTATTCTCCACTGTCATAAATCTACATAATGTAGACTATTCTCTACTGTCATAAATCTACATAACACAGGCTATTCTCCACTGTCATAAATCTACATAACACAGACTATTCTCTACTGTCATAAATCTACATAACACAGACTATTCTCTACTGTCATAAATCTACATAACACAGGCTATTCTCTACTGTCATAAATCTACATAACACAGACTATTCTCCACTGTCATAAATCTACATAACACAGGCTATTCTCCACTGTCATAAATCTACATAACTGAGACTAATCTCTACTGTCATAAATCTACATAACACAGACTATTCTCCACTGTCATAAATCTACATAATGTAGACTATTCTCCACTGTCATAAATCTACATAACACAGGCTATTCTCCACTGTCATAAATCTACATAACGTAGACTATTCACTACTGTCATAAATCTACATAACACAGGCTATTCTCCACTGTCATAAATCTACATAACACAGGCTATTCTCCACTGTCATAAATCTACATAACGTAGACTATTCTCTACTGTCATAAATCTACATAACACAGGCTATTCTCCACTGTCATAAATCTACATAACGTAGACTATTCTCCACTGTCATAAATCTACATAACGTAGACTATTCTCTACTGTCATAAATCTACATAACACAGGCTATTCTCCACTGTCATAAATCTACATAACGTAGACTATTCTCCACTGTCATAAATCTACATAACACAGACTATTCTCCACTGTCATAAATCTACATAATGTAGACTATTCTCTACTGTCATAAATCTACATAACACAGACTATTCTCTACTGTCATAAATCTACATAACACAGACTATTCTCTACTGTCATAAATCTACATAACACAGGCTATTCTCCACTGTCATAAATCTACATAACACAGGCTATTCTCCACTGTCATAAATCTACATAATGTAGACTATTCTCTACTGTCATAAATCTACATAACACAGACTATTCTCTACTGTCATAAATCTACATAACACAGGCTATTCTCCACTGTCATAAATCTACATAATGTAGACTATTCTCTACTGTCATAAATCTACATAACACAGGCTATTCTCCACTGTCATAAATCTACATAACACAGACTGTTCTCTACTGTCATAAATCTACATAACACAGACTATTCTCTACTGTCATAAATCTACATAACACAGACTATTCTCTACTGTCATAAATCTACATAACACAGGCTATTCTCTACTGTCATAAATCTACATAACACAGACTATTCTCCACTGTCATAAATCTACATAACACAGGCTATTCTCCACTGTCATAAATCTACATAACTGAGACTAATCTCTACTGTCATAAATCTACATAACACAGACTATTCTCCACTGTCATAAATCTACATAATGTAGACTATTCTCCACTGTCATAAATCTACATAACACAGACTATTCTCTACTGTCATAAATCTACATAATGTAAGCTATTCTCCACTGTCATAAATCTACATAACACAGGCTATTCTCCACTGTCATAAATCTACATAATGTAGACTATTCTCCACTGTCATAAATCTACATAACACAGGCTATTCTCCACTGTCATAAATCTACATAATGTAGACTATTCTCCACTGTCATAAATCTACATAACACAGACTATTCTCCACTGTCATAAATCTACATAATGTAGGCTATTTTCTACTTTCAAAGTGGAAGAAAATTACAGCAAACAAAATCCCAATTATGACATACTTAATTTCTACTAATTGTCTTCTTAGTATCCAGTAACAGTTGATGCACGTTTTGACCATACAGACTCAAAGAGAAATGATTTAATCAGTACTGAGTGATATACTGTAAATCCTCGGTGAAGTACACTGCTTTGTCCTCAGCAGTACAACACTTGTCCTTCAGAGTGACGTAGTTAGTTGAGATCGTCTTCACATGATTCTCAGTGATGGTGGTCTTATGTTTCACCAGACCATACAGTAGACTGAGGACACACACACACACGCACACACACACACACACACACACACACACACACACACACACGTGTGTATGTATGTGTGTGTATGCGTGTGTGTGTGTTCGTTTTGGTGCCTACGTGTTTATACACAGTACGTTGGTAATATATCTCTCACTCACTTCTTCCCAGAAGTTCTTGGTGCAGAGCTCGGGGCCCATGTGGAAGTTGTTGGCATCTAGCTCCTGGGGGGTGAACTCTGCATCAGGCTGGGTGGCCAGGATACAGGGTGGATGGTCAGGATGCTGGCCGGATGGCCAGGACACAGGGTGGATGGCCAGGATGCAGGCCGGATGGCCAGGATACAGGGTGGATGGCCAGGATGCAGGCCAGATGGCCAGGATACAGGGTGAATGGCCAGGATACAGGCTGGATGGCCAGGATACAGGGTGGATGGCCAGGATGCAGGGTGGATGGCCAAGATACAGGTTGGATGGCCAGGATACCAGGATACAGGGTGGATGGCCAGGATACAGGCTGGATGGCCAGGATACAGGCTGGATGGCCAGGATACAGGGTGGATGGCCAGGATACCAGGATACAGGGTGGATGGCCAGGATACAGGGTGGATGGCCAGGATGCAGGTTGGATGGCCAGGATAAAGGTTGGATGGCCAGGATGCAGGGTGGATTGCCAGGATGCAGGCTGGAGTTCATTCTATTAATACTCCATTAACATTCTATTACCACTCCATTACCACTCCATAACCACTATATTGGCATGTCATTACCACTGCATTATCATTCCATTACCATTCCATTACAGCTCTATTACCACTCTATTGGCATTCCATTACAGCTCCTTTACCACTCCATTACCATTCTATTACCACTCCTTTACCACCCCATTACCGCTCCATTACCATTATATTAGCATTACATTACCACCCAATTACCATTCTATTACCACTCCATTACCATTCTATTACATTCCATTACAGCTCCTTTACCACACCATTACCATTCCATTACCACTCCATTACCACGCCATGACCATTATATTACCACTCCATTACCACTCCATTACCATTCTATTACCGCTCCATTACCACTCCATTACTACTCCTTTACCACACCATTACCATTCCATTACCACTCAATTGCCATTCCATTACCACTCCATTACCATTCCATTACCACTCCATTACCATTCTATTACATTTCCTTTCCCATTATTTAATCAGTACTGAGTGATATACTGTAAATCCTCGGTGAAGTACACTGCTTTGTCCTCAGCAGTACAACACTTGTCCTTCAGAGTGACGTAGTTAGTAGAGATCGTCTTCAGATGATTCTCAGTGATGGTGGTATTATGTTTCACCAGACCATACAGTAGACTGAAGACACACACACACACGCACACACACACACACACACACACGTGTGTATGTATGTGTGTGTATGCGTGTGTGTGTGTTCGTTTTGGTGCCTACGTGTTTATACACAGTACGTTGGTAATATATCTCTCACTCACTTCTTCCCAGAAGTTCTTGGTGCAGAGCTCGGGGCCCATGTGGAAGTTGTTGGCATCTAGCTCCTGGGGGGTGAACTCTGCATCAGGCTGGGTGGCCAGGATACAGGGTGGATGGTCAGGATGCAGGCCGGATGGCCAGGACACAGGGTGGATGGCCAGGATGCAGGCCGGATGGCCAGGATACAGGGTGGATGGCCAGGATGCAGGCCAGATGGCCAGGATACAGGGTGGATGGCCAGGATACAGGCTGGATGGCCAGGATACAGGGTGGATGGCCAGGATGCAGGGTGGATGGCCAAGATACAGGTTGGATGGCCAGGATACAGGGTGGATGGCCAGGATACAGGGTGGATGGCCAGGATACAGGCTGGATGGCCAGGATACAGGGTGGATGGCCAGGATACCAGGATACAGGGTGGATGGCCAGGATACAGGGTGGATGGCCAGGATGCAGGTTGGATGGCCAGGATAAAGGTTGGATGGCCAGGATGCAGGGTGGATTGCCAGGATGCAGGCTGGAGTTCATTCTATTACCACCTCATTACCATTCTATTACCACTCCATTACCACTCCATAACCACTCTATTGGCATGTCATTACCACTGCATTATCATTCCATTACCATTCCATTACAGCTCTATTACCACTCTATTGGCATTCCATTACCACTGCATTAACATTCCATTACAGCTCCTTTACCACTCCATTACCATTCTATTACCACTCCTTTAACATTTCAACTTCCACCTGACTGTGCTGCTGCTCTAGTTTCAACTGTTCTGCCTTATTATTATTCGACCATGCTGGTCATTTATGAACATTTGAACATCTTGGCCATGTTCTTTTATAATCTCCACCCGGCACAGCCAGAAGAGGACTGGCCACCCCACATAGCCTGGTTCCTCTCTAGGTTTCTTCCTAGGTATTGGCCTTTCTAGGGAGTTTTTCCTAGCCACCGTGCTTCTACACCTGCATTGCTTGCTGTTTGGGGTTTTAGGCTGGGTTTCTGTACAGCACTTTGAGATATCAGCTGATGTACGAAGTGCTATATAAATACATTTGATTTGATTTCAACTTTACCACTCCATTACCGCTCCATTACCATTCTATTACCACTCCTTTACCACCCCATTACCGCTCCATTACCACTCCATTACCATTCTATTACCACTCCATTACCATTCTATTACATTCCATTGCAGCTCCTTTACCACACCATTACCATTCCATTACCACTCCATGACCATTCTATTACCACTCCATTACCATTCTATTACCACTCCATTACCACTCCATTACTACTCATTTACCACACCATTACCATTCCATTACCACTCAATTACCATTCCATTACCACTCCATTACCATTCTATTACATTTCCTTTCCCATTATTTAATCAGTACTGAGTGATATACTGTAAATCCTCGGTGAAGTACACTGCTTTGTCCTCAGCAGTACAACACTTGTCCTTCAGAGTGACGTAGTTAGTAGAGATCGTCTTCAGATGATTCTCAGTGATGGTGGTCTTATGTTTCACCAGACCATACAGTAGACTGAGGACACACACACACACGCACACACACACACACACACACGTGTGTATGTATGTGTGTGTATGCGTGTGTGTGTGTTCGTTTTGGTGCCTATGTGTTTATACACAGTACGTTGGTAATATATCTCTCACTCACTTCTTCCCAGAAGTTCTTGGTGCAGAGCTCGGGGCCCATGTGGAAGTTGTTGGCATCTAGCTCCTGGGGGGTGAACTCTGCATCAGGCTGGGTGGCCAGGATACAGGGTGGATGGTCAGGATGCAGGCCAGATGGCCAGGATACAGGGTGGATGGCCAGGATACAGGCTGGATGGCCAGGATACAGGGTGGATGGCCAGGATACAGGCTGGATGGCCAGGATACAGGGTGGATGGCCAGGATGCAGGGTGGATGGCCAAGATACAGGTTGGATGGCCAGGATACCAGGATACAGGGTGGATGGCCAGGATACAGGCTGGATGGCCATGATACAAGGATACAGGGTGGATGGCCAGGATACAGGGTGGATGGCCAGGATGCAGGGTGGAGTTCATTCTATTACCACTCCATTACCATTATATTACCACTCCATTACCACTCCATAACCACTCTATTGGCATGTCATTACCACTGCATTATCATTCCATTACCATTCCATTACAGCTCTATTACCACTCTATTGGCATTCCATTACCACTGCATTAACATTCCATTACAGCTCCTTTACCACTCCATTACCATTCTATTACCACTCCTTTACCACTCCATTACCGCTCCATTACCATTCTATTACCACTCCTTTACCACCCCATTACCGCTCCATTACCATTATATTACCATTACATTACCACTCCATTACCATTCTATTTACACTCCATTACCATTCTATTACATTCCATTACAGCTCCTTTACCACACAATTACCATTCCATTACCACTCCATTACCACTCCATGACCATTCTATTACCACTCCATTACCATTCTATTTACATTCTATTACCACTCCATTACCACTCCATTACTACTCCTTTACCACACCATTACCATTCCATTACCACTCAATTACCATTCTATTACCACTCCATTACCATTCTATTACATTCCATTACAGCTCCTTTACCACACCATTACCATTCCATTACCCCTCCATTACCACTCCATGACCATTCTATTACCACTCCATTACCATTCTATTTACATTCTATTACCACTCCATTACCACTCCATTACTACTCCTTTACCACACCATTACCATTCCATTACCACTCAATTACCATTCTATTACCACTCCATTACCATTCTATTACATTCCCTTACAGCTCCTTTACCACTCCATTACCATTCCATTACCACTCCATTACTGCTCCATTACTGCTCCTTTACCACACCATTACCATTCCATTACCACTCCATTACCATTCTATTACCACTCAATTACCATTCTATTACATTCCATTACAGCTCCTTTACCACCCCATACCATCCCATTACCACTCCATTACCGCTCCATTACTGCTCCTTTACCACACCATTACCATACCATTACCACTCCATTACAGCTACATTACCACTCCATTACCGCTCCATTACAGCTCCATTACCACTCCATTACCACTCCATTACAGCTCCATTACCATTCCATTACCACTCCATTACAGCTCCATTACCGTTCCATTACCACTCCTTTACCACTCCATTACAGCTCCATTACCATTCTATTGGAATTCCATTACCATTCCATTATCACTCCATTACCAATCCCAAGGGCCAACTGTATCCCCGAAAACCTGATGTTATCTATTTCAGTTGACCCTGCATAGGCTAGATCCACACAAATGTGGCCAAAGCAGGAACCAACTTTGCCACAATTCATACAGTGGATAGAAACAAAGATGACAGATATACTGACAAGATTACATGTCTCTCCACCCTAACAATGGGAGTCATTGTCCACAAAGTGGTGTGGCGGGCTGTCTAGCTCCCGCCTATCCTTTCTTTAGATTGGTGGATACATCACATTATTGTAATCCTCTGATCTGGTGGACTCACTAAACACAAATGCTTCCTTTGTAAATTATGTCTGAGTGTTGGAGTGTGCCCCTGGTTATCTGTCAATTTAAAGAAACAAAAAGGCAATTGTGCCATCTGGTTTGTATAATATACGGAATTTTAAGTGGTTTATACTTTTACTTTTGACACTTAAGTACATTTAAAACCAAATACTTTTAGACTTTTAACTCAAATACTATTTTACTTGAGTCATTTTCTGTTAAGTTAATCTTTACTTTCACACAAGTATGACAATTGAGTACTTTTTCCACCACCGATGGCCGCCAATACTGAATCCGATTTTGGAAAGGTGATATTGACTTTTTGTAGCCATGTATAATATAAATCTTGTGTATTTGTAAGTAGTTGACCGTTATATTTCATAAGAAAACTACCTAAAGTGGAAGAAATGTAAACCGCTCAAATTTCGTTGAAATTGAATCACAAATGTGTTGAAAAAAAATAATGCTATCTATCTTAACTTTCCTACACACCCTATTTAATTTGACATTTATTTAACCAGGCAAGTCAGTTAAGAACAAAGTGTTATTTTCAATGACGGCCTAGGAACAGTGGGTTAACTGCCTGTTCAGGGGCAGAACGACAGATTTTTACCTTGTCAGCTCGGGGATTTAAGCTTGCAACCTTCCGGTTACTAGTCCAACGCTCTAACCACTAGGCTACCCTGCTGCCTCTACACTCTAACCACTAGGCTACCCTTCACCCCTACACTCTAACCACTAGGCTACCCTGCCACCTCTACACTCTAACCACTAGGCTACCCTGCCGCCTCTACACTCTAACCACTAGGCTACCCTGCCGCCTCTACACTCTAACCACTAGGCTACCTGCCTCTACACTCTAACCACTAGGCTACCCTGCCGCCTCTACACTCTAACCACTAGGCTACCCTGCCGCCTCTACACTGTAACCACTAGGCTACCCTGCCGCCTCTACACTCTAACCACTAGGCTACCCTGCCGCCCCTACACTCTAACCACTAGGCTACCCTGCCGCCTCTACACTCTAACCACTAGGCTACCCTGCCGCCTCTACACTCTAACCACTAGGCTACCCTGCCGCCTCTACACTCTAACCACTAGGCTACCCTGCCGCCTCTACACTCTAACCACTAGGCTACCCTGCCGCCTCTACACTCTAACCACTAGGCTACCCTGCCGCCTCTACACTCTAACCACTAGGCTACCCTGCCTCCTCTACACTCTAACCACTAGGCTACCCTGCCACCTCTACACTCTAACCACTAGGCTACCCTGCCGCCTCTACACTCTAACCACTAGGCTACCCTGCCACCTCTACACTCTAACCACTAGGCTACCCTGCCGCCTCTACACTCTAACCACTAGGCTACCCTGCCGCCCCTGTCAGTTATATTATTATTAGATAATTGATTTGAGAACAACCGGATATGGTCGTTCTAACATAGGTTTTTACATTACACTACAACTTACAGTAACTAACATAAAACCAGGCCGAAACCCTAAGCCATGTCAAGAAAAGTTAGCCACAGTTTTTCTGTTCACTTAACTTAAAAAGTTGGTTAGTTGGTTAGTTGGTTAGTCTGGTTGGTTAGCTAACTAAAGGTACAGTCAACATATGATATACATGGACGTCCTGAGGGTGAAAGGACCAACAGGGAACGTTGTGAGGTGCTGGGGTGGTGTTCAGTAATTTTGTAATCAATGTTCATAAATTCTGAATTATCTTTATCTGTCTGATACCCAGAGGTTGTAAAGTTCTGGTCTTAAATAAAAACAGGCAGAATTCCCAGCTCACAATTGATCAGATCCCGATTTATTTGCGAGAGCTCTCAAGTTTTCACACATACATTCCTTCTATACCATCCTAACCTACGCACATACATACACATTAACATTTGGATTCTTTCTTTTTCTACTGAAGTCTCACCACAGTTTATTACCACTCAGCTGAGAGTTTCTATAACCCCCCCCCCCCCCCCAGATACAGGAAAACTGGAGGGACTCTCCCTGTCCTATCTTATCTCCCCAGAGTTACAGCCGGGTCAGTTCAAACATAGGTTAATGACCCTCTTTGTCTTCATTAGACACACACATACATCCCCCCCCCCCTCCAACCTAGTTGGAGCTGTGTTTATTCT
>NC_034176.2:4744131-4809131 GCF_002021735.2 Oncorhynchus kisutch | reverse complement strand
GGGCTGGGAACTAGGGGGGCTGGGGGCTAGGGAGGAGGGGGGCTGCGGGCTAGTGAGGGGGGGGGGGGCTAGTGAGGAAGGAGGGCTGGAGAAGGGGGAACGATCGGGAGTGACCAATGTTTGGGTTTCCCTGTGGTTCCTGCTGTTTATTTGACATACATGGACTTATTAACACTAAACATAAACAATTACATTTTAGAAAAACAATGGCAACGCTAGCTATTCTCTCGTGGAATTTAAAATGGCCTTAATATTAAACGTTCCAGCTGTCTTGATATCCTAGCAGGAAACCACGTTGACATAGCAACGCTCCAGGAAACACAAAGGACGATAGAGAACCACGTATAAACTGGCTGCTTTTCATCAGCCCCCCAAAACCAAACTGAATGTGTAACCATGACGATACGTAAGACACTCTAAATCACCATCTTGGGTTAAAGGTGAAGGAGGCTGAATCACTTTTCCTAAACGGATCCGTAATGGAAAGAAAATGGTCTTTTATTAATGCGTATACGCTCCAAATTCATATGATCCTACGTGTTTTAAATTTCTGTTAGAATTAACTGAATTCCAACTAGTTATTGACGTAAACAAGCCCCCCCCCCCCCTCCCCCCCCCCCCCGCCATCGTTCGTCTCCACTAATATCTACACCACAATATAGCCTTTGGTCTGACCACCCCCCTTGCCTGCCACATTAAAATAGCCCTCCACTCTGATCAAACCAAACAACTGGGACATGAAAAACACAAAGCAGAGGCAATTGTAGCAGAAATATGTTTTTGTTTATTCACACGTTCAACACGTCGTGTGAACAACCTAAGATAAAAAATAAATAAAAACGTGTCTCCATTGACAGTCCATGTTAATTCATGACGGTTTCATTAGGCGCTCAGTTACGCGTTAGGTGATGTGGTGAGACGTATCGGTAGCCGCATTAGGCTCCATTAAGTCTCCTTTTCATCCGTTATAACACAGGAAATTATCAGGAGAGCAGGCTCACACACACACGCTGCTGTACTGCTGTATAGGAAATGGTCAGAAGAGCAGGTCACTCGCCATCTCCTCTCTGTAGTTTTGAAATCAAACCACATCATGATATTCAGGATGTGCTGAGGAGCACGGTAAATTCAGGAGAAAGGACCCGGGATAATTGGAATGCAGTGGCGTGTGTCCTCCACTAGATGTCAGTCATAACCATTAGTTTTACTTCACCTGATAACCTGCCTTCAGACAAACTCTCGTGTCTCACTAGTGTTTGTACTCACTTTCAAATCGTTGAAAAAATACTTTGTTGGGCCTGTTTGAACCCAGTTGGGGAGTGTATTAAAATAACATTCATGAATTGAATATAATATTCACTTGAATTATATAGGATACTCACTTAAATTAATAGGATATTTACTAAACTTAATAGGATATTCACTTAATATGATATTCACTTAACTTAATAGGATACTCACTTAATAGGATGTTCACATAAATTAATAGGATACTCATTTATCTTAACAGGAATCCCACTTAACTTAATAGGATATTCACTTATCTTAATAGGATACTCATTTATCTTAACAGGAATCCCACTTAACTTAATAGGATATTCACTTATCTTAATAGGATACTCATTTATCTTAACAGGAATCCCACTTATCTTAATAGGATATTCACTTATCTTAATAGGATATTCACTTATCTTAATAGGAAACTCACTTAACTTAATAGGATACTCACATATACACGACTGTGATTATGATGGAAGAGAATTCTCTTGGTAGATAATGCGGTCGGCAGTTGATTGTGAGGAATTCTAGGTCAGGTGAACAGAAGGACTTGAGTTCCTGTATGTTGTTATGATCACACCACGTCTCGTTAATCATAAACGTTAACCCCCCCCCCCCCCCCCCCCCCCCCCCACCGTGAAGCAAAGAACGTGACATAAGAGGCTGTAATGTTCTTTGCTTCACGGAAACATGGCTCACCCGAGACACGCTATTGGAATCTGTAGAGACTGTAGGGGAAATCATGTTGGTGATTGACAGGTCTGGGGGTGTGTGTGTGTGTCATTGGGTGTGTGGGTGCGTGCGTGTGTGTGTCTCAGTGTCCTAAATTGAAACAGAGTAATGAGAGAGGAAAATAGCAGTTTCTTCTTGTAGGACCACTACAGACCATTAAGTCTCAGGTGGGGACTGGGAGCACTACAGGTGGGGACTGGGAGCACTACAGGTGGGGACTGGGAGCACTACAGCCCACTAAGTCTCTGGTGGGGACTGGGAGCACTACAGCCCATTAAGTCTCAGGTGGGGACTGGGAGCACTACAGCCCATCAAGTCTCTGGTGGGGACTGGGAGCACTCCAGCCCATTAAGTCTCAGGTGGGGACTGGGAGCACTACAGCCCATTAAGTATCTGGTGGGGACTGGGAGCACTACAGCCCATTAAGTCTCTGGTGGGGACTGGGAGCACTACAGCCCATTAAGTCTCTGGTGGGGACTGGGAGCACTCCAGCCAATTAAGTTTCTGGTGGGGACTGGGAGCACTCCAGCCCATTAAGTCTCAGGTGGGGACTGGGAGCACTATAGCCCATTAAGTCTCAGGTGGGGACTGGGAGCACTACAGCCCATCAAGTCTCTGGTGGGGACTGGGAGCACTACAGCCCATTAAGTCTCAGGTGGGGACTGGGAGCACTACAGCCCATTAAGTCTCAGGTGGGGACTGGGAGCACTACAGCCCATTACGTCTCAGGTGGGGACTGGGAGCACTACAGCCCATTAAGTATCTGGTGGGGACTGGGAGCACTACAGCCCATTAAGTCTCTGGTGGGGACTGGGAGCACTACAGCCCATTAAGTCTCTGGTGGGGACTGGGAGCACTCCAGCCCATTACGTTTCTGGTGGGGACTGGGAGCACTCCAGCCCATTAAGTCTCAGGTGGGGACTGGGAGCACTACAGCCCATTAAGTCTCAGGTGGGGACTGGGAGCACTACAGCCCATCAAGTCTCTGGTGGGGACTGGGAGCACTACAGCCCATTAAGTCTCAGGTGGGGACTGGGAGCACTACAGCCCATTAAGTCTCAGGTGGGGACTGGGAGCACTACAGCCCACTAAGTCTCTGGTGGGGACTGGGAGCACTACAGCCCATTAAGTCTCAGGTGGGGACTGGAAGCACTACAGCCCACTAAGTCTCAGGTGGTGACTGGGAGCACTACAGCCCATTAAGTCTCAGGTGGGGACTGGGAGCACTACAGCCCACTAAGTCTCAGGTGGGGACTGGGAGCACTACAGCCCACTAAGTGTCAGGTGGGGACTGGGAGCACTACAGCCCACTAAGTCTCTTGTGGGGACTGCGAGCACTACAGCCCATTAAGTCTCAGGTGGGGACTGGGAGCACTCCAGCCCATTAAGTCTCAGGTGGGGACTGGGAGCACTACAGCCCACTAAGTCTCAGGTGGGGACTGGGAACACTCCAGCCCATTAAGTCTCTGGTGGGGACTGGGAGCACTCCAGCCCACTAAGTCTCAGGTGGGGACTGGGAACACTCCAGCCCATTAAGTCTCTGGTGGGGACTGGGAGCACTCCAGCCCACTAAGTCTCAGGTGGGGACTGGGAACACTCCAGCCCATTAAGTCTCTGTGTTACATCTGTGCTGGTTTATCATCTCGTTAGTCAGTATGTGTTACACCTGTGCTGGCTTATCATCTCGTTAGTCAGTATGAGTTACACCTGTGCTGGCTTATCATCTCGTTAGTCAGTATGAGTTACACCTGTGCTGGCTTATCATCTCGTTAGTCAGTATGAGTTACACCTGTGCTGGCTTATCATCTCGTTAGTCAGTATGAGTTACACCTGTGCTGGCTTATCATCTCGTTAGTCAGTATGAGTTACACCTGTGCTGGCTTATCATCTCGTTAGTCAGTATGAGTTACACCTGTGCTGGCTTATCATCTCGTTAGTCAGTATGAGTTACACCTGTGCTGGCTTATCATCTCGTTAGTCAGTATGAGTTACACCTGTGCTGGCTTATCATCTCGTTAGTCAGAAGGCGTTTCACCTTTGCTGGCTAGGTGTTATTTAAAAGTGACTGGCCCAGTGCTCCAGTTGTCTTGAGAGATGTGGAGGGTTAACACCTTAGGTTGGCTGTCCCCATGTGATTTCTAGAAAAACAATCCTTTATCTGATCTTCTCTGTTTTCATTTTGCTTCCTGTCTTTAAGTTTGGTCTGAGTTTTTCCTTTTGGGCAAATTTATTGAGGCTCTCATGGTGGGTGTCTTTTTAGGTCCCAGTTGTTGTTGCTAGTCAACTTTCAGTGGACACCCCCATGAGTGTCTATCAGAACCCCTCCTAAAACCCCATGAGTGTCTATCAGAACCCCTCCTAAAACCCCATGAGTGTATTTCAGAACCCCTCCTAAAACCCCAGTAGTATCTTTCAGAACCCCTCTTAAAACCCCAGGAGTGTCTTTCAGAACCCCTCTTAAAACCCCATGAGTGTCTCTCAGAACCCCTCCTAAAACCCCAGTAGTATCTTTCAGAACCACACTTAAAACCCCATGAGTGTCTCTCAGAACCCCTCCTAAAACCCCATGAGTGTCTATCAGAACCCCTCCTAAAACCCCAGGAGTGTCTTTCAGAACCCCTCCTAAAACCCCAGGAGTGTCTTTCAGAACCCCTCCTAAAACCCCAGGAGTGTCTTTCAGAACCCCTCCTAAAACCCCAGGAGTGTCTTTCAGAACCCCTCCTAAAACCCCAGGAGTGTCTTTCAGAACCCCTCCTAAAACCCCAGTAGTATCTTTCAGAACCACACTTAAAACCCCATGAGTGTCTCTCAGAACCCCTCCTAAAACCCCAGGAGTGTCTTTCAGAACCCCTCCTAAAACCCCAGGAGTGTCTTTCAGAACCCCTCTTAAAACTGCACCTGTTTCATTTTGGTTGTTGTCAGTGACTTTGTTAGTTCCCCCGCTTTCGTTTGAGCAAAATGTTTTGGTTACACACACACACACACACACACACACACACACACACACACACACACACACACACACACACACACACACACACACACACACACACACACACACACACACCACATCAGGTATGTAATCAAGCCGTTTTCCATGCTGGGTCTTGTTTCTCATTCCTGACCTCCATAAGACGTAATTATTGGCCAACACTCACACGTTCTGGGACTCTCCCTTCCATCTTTGGCAGAAGACCCAGACAGCCAGTCTTTGTTGTTGTTCCCACCCCGTTTCTGGAATGCCTGTCCTGGGGCGAGGTGCTAGGCGAGGTCCTGGGTGGGGTAGGCCCAACTGGGGCCAGTGGAGCGTTTATAGAGAAATGCACAGTCACACAGACATCACAGCTGACTAAGATTTAGGTTTAGTTTACAAAAAAACAATTCAGAGGGAAATGTTGATGACACCATAACCCTCTTCCTGGGGGGGATCTACATTCCTGTAGGTTTTCAGTCCAACCCTAATATAATTCACCTGAATCTACTAATTAGCTGTTGATTCCCCAAGAAGAGGGTTGGACTGAAAACATACAGGACGGTAGATTCCCCAGGAAGAGGGTTGGGCAGCCCTGCCCTAGAGACAGGCAGGCATCTCTCCCTCTCTCTCTCACCCTCTGTCTGTCTGTCTGTCTGTCTGTCTGTCCGTATCTCTCTCTCTCTCTCTCTCTGTCTGTCTGTCTGTCTGTCTGGATCTCTCTCTCTCTCTCTTTCTCACCCTCTGTCTGTCTGTCTGTCTGGATCTCTCTCTCTCTCTCTCTCTCTCTCTCTCTCTCTCTCACCCTCTCCCTGTCTGTCTGTCTGTATCTCTCTCTCTCTCTCTCTAGTTTCAGATGTAGTTAGGATTGATCTTATTATTTTTACAACCACGTGTTTCCAGATAATGTAATAATAATGTTTTCCCAGCAAACCAAAATACAAATGTCTCTGTGTTCCCAGAACATTGGTTAAATGTCTCTGTGAAAGTTCCCAGAACATTGGTTAAATTGCGGCAAATATTCCATTAACATATTTAACATATTTGCCTGATGTTGTAAGAAAGTTCCTATATCACATTTAATCTGTTATTTAAACGTCCCCAGGCTGCTTCATTAAGTTGTGGGAACTTTTCTCTCTCTCTCTCTCTGTAAATTCAATTCAATTCAAGGGCTTTATTGGCATGGGAAACATGCAATGTTAACATTGCCAAAGCAATTGATGTAGATAATATACAAATGTGAAATAAACAATATATATATATATATATATATATATATATATATATATATACAGTGTTGTAACAATGTACAAATAGTTAAAGTACACAATGGAAAATAAATAAGCATTAATATGGGTTGTATTTACAATGGTGTTTGTTCTTCACTGGTTGCCCTTTTCTCGTGGCAACAGGTCACACATCTTGCTGCTGTGATGGCACACTGTGGTATTTCACCTAGTAGATATGGGAGTTTATCAAAATTGGATTTGTTTTCGAATTCTTGTGGATCTGTGTAATCTGAGGGAAATATGTCTCTCTAATATGGTCATACATTGGGCAGGAGGTTAGGAAGTGCAGCTCAGTTTCCACCTCATTTTGTGGGCAGTGTGCACATAGCCTGTCTCTCTCTCTGTGTCTCTGTCTGTCTGTCTCTCTCTCTCTCTGTCTCTGTCTCTCTCCCTCTCCCTCTCCCTCTCCCTCTCTCTCTCTCTCTCTCTGTCTCTCTCTGCCTGTCTCTCTCTCTGTCTCTCTCTCTTCCTCTCTACCTCTCTGTCTCTGCCTGTCTCACTCGCTCTCTCTCATATTACTGCAGGTATGACTACATTATCCTTCAAGAACATAAACAAAATGAGTGAAATAAGCCTGATGATTTCCCTCCACTGTCATGTCCACAGAGAGTCAGTGTGTGTGGGGAGTGTGTACTTGAGGATCAACATTTAATATTAGCTGTGTCATGTCTGCTCCCGCTCTTCCCCCCCCTGGTGCTCAAGGGCGCCAGGTTGCATCACGCCTCCCTCACTGCAGTGGGATCGACAGATGTCTTGTCTCAGCCGGCTTGCCAGGCTCTCACACTCCTGCCAGTTCCTTGGGCGCCCACGCCCCGACCGGCTTGCCCATTTCTCGGCCGGTTCGCCCAGGTGGGACGCCGGGTGGCTCCCCCACCCCCCTGGCGCTTGAGGGCGCCAGGCTGCCTTGCATCACGCACACCTCCCCTCCCTCATCACACGCATCAGCGATATTGGACTCACCTGGACACACCTGGACTCACCTGGACTCACCTGGACTCACCTGGACACACCTGGACTCACCTGGACTCACCTGGACTCACCTGGACTCACCTGGACACACCTGGACTCACCTGGACTCACCTGGACTCACCTGGACACACCTGGACTCACCTGGACTCACCTGGACACACCTGGACACACCTGGACTCACCTGGACTCACCTGGACTCACCTGGACTCACTCATCACCAGTTTATTTCCTCTCCTATATTTGTCAGTTTCCTTTGTCTGGTCCCCGCTTCTGCATTAATTGTTGTTTGTATTACTAGTTTGCTGATGCTGTTCCTGTCTTCTTCCATGTCCGTTCTTTATTAGATGTGTGACTCCCCTCCCTGCTTCGTCTCTCCAGGGTGTGTCTCCCCTCCCTGTTTCGTCTCTCCAGGGTGTTTGACTCCCCTCCCTGCTTCGTCTCTCCAGGGTGTTTGACTCCCCTCCCTGCTTCGTCTCTCCAGGGTGTTTGACTCCCCTCCCTGCTTCGTCTCTCCAGGGTGTTTGACTCCCCTCCCTGCTTCGTCTCTCCAGGGTGTTTGACTCCCCTCCCTGCTTCGTCTCTCCAGGGTGTTTGACTCCCCTCCCTGCTTCGTCTCTCCAGGGTGTTTGACTCCCCTCCCTGCTTCGTCTCTCCAGGGTGTTTGACTCCCCTCCCTGCTTCGTCTCTCCAGGGTGTTTGACTCCCCTCCCTGCTTCGTCTCTCCAGGGTGTTTGACTCCCCTCCCTGCTTCGTCTCTCCAGCGGCATCCCATGTGACAAGTTGTACGTGTTGCTGCAGTTACCGGGGCGGTTAGGAAGTCTGGACTAGAGGGTAATTCATGTGTTTTCACAGTAGTGTTGTGGTTAGATTAAATGGTTTAAATACCATGTGTGTGTCCAGACATGTTTAAATAAATGTAGCGTGATTTTTTTTAATGGTGTTCATTATCCAAACAGGAAGTGGAATTCCTTCCGTTTAGGTTGGGATTTAAGTATAACATGTATAAAATGTATAAAATAATAATGATCTTTTAAACTTCAGATTCAATTATTTTGAAACACCACAGAATAAAATAGTATTATTTAAGTTACTCGATGCACAGAGATGATTAGTTTTGCGCTTCGTTTTACTCACATTGGATAAATAACTGCCTTATAGTGGAATGATAACACCTTTGATTGGGATCTGTTTCCTTGTTTTTGAGGGTGTTTTGAAGGATCTACATTTGTAAGTGCCATTGCATCGAGCACAGCCGTTACACTTGTAGTTTCCATCCGGGTTATTAGACGCAAATAGGCGTTGTGCAGGGATATCTCGGGGTGGTTAAATCAGAGTTGAACAATTTTGATCTCTGAGAATACGAGCGAGGGAGGGTCTGAAAACACATTACCGAAACGGTCATCGGATCTTAGAATTGTCCACGGGGGGCGTCAAACTCATTTTACCCCGGGGGCTGCCTTCGATCTTCAACAAGATCCGAAGGGCCGTATTGAAATTCTATCTAAACAGTTTTGATTTGGTTTTAGTCATTCTGGGGCGGCAGGGTAGCCTAGTGGTTAGAGTGTAGAGGTGGCAGGGTAGCCTAGTGGTTAGAGTGTAGAGGTGGCAGGGTAGCCTAGTGGTTAGAGTGTAGAGGAGGCAGGTAACCTAGTGGTTAGAGTGTAGAGGCGGCAGAGTAGCCTAGTGGTTAGAGTGTAGAGGCGGCAGGGTAGCCTAGTGGTTAGAGTGTGGAGGTGGCAGGTAGCCTAGTGGTTAGAGTGTAGAGGCGGCAGGGTAGCCTAGTGGTTAGAGTGTAGAGGTGGCAGGGTAGCCTAGTGGTTAGAGTGTAGAGGCGGCAGGGTAGCCTAGTGGTTAGAGTGTAGAGGCGGCAGGGTAGCCTAGTGGTTAGAGTGTAGAGGTGGCAGGGTAGCCTAGTGGTTAGAGTGTAGAGGTGGCAGGGTAGCCTAGTGGTTAGAGTGTGAAGGCAGGGTAGCCTAGTGGTTAGAGCTGTTGGACTAGTAACCGAAAGGGTGCTAGATCAAATCCCTGCACTGAGAGGTACAAATCTGCCATTCTGCCCCCTGAACAAGGCAGTTAACCCACGGTTCCTAGGACATCATTGAAAATAAGAATGTGTTCTTAACTGACTTGTTAAGTTAAATACAAATATATATTTTTAAATAGTAATAATTCAATATACCGACTGACGGCACCCCAAGTTTTCTAAGCAAAAAAATAAAAAAAAATAACTTTATAGTAACTCATACAGTAACTCATAATAAAGAATGTATAATGGATTAGTAAATCTCTCATTCATAATGGATTAATCATTATGCCGACATTTGTAATTGTTAGTAACCTAGTTATTGAAACATTTCTATACAACTTCTAAAGAATCAATCAGTCAAATGTATTTTATAAAGTGCCTTTTTACATTTGTCACAAAATAGCGCGATTAGTGATTAGTGTTCGGTTTCAGTTCGACTATAAAATAATGTATCACGTTTTTTCGGTTTCGATACTTAAAAAAATAAACATTAAATGCAAATAATGACAACATTATTTCAGAGCTTTTTAATGGAAATTCCAAAAAGCCCAAAAATTGTGACCATTCAATTGCCAAAACATAGTAGATATTCATAGAAAAATATGAAATTACTATGAAATAATCCAATATTTCAGTTGTGCATAAAACAGATTTTATTTGATGACTATAATTTGATGACTATTATTTTTCATTCCTTAAAGTTATCATCTCTGTTCAGGCAGTAGTAGTCAGCCAGACACACAACATTATCTCTGTTCAGGCAGTAGTAGTCAGCCAGACACACAACATTATCTCTGTTCAGGCAGTAGTAGTCAGCCAGCCACACAACATTATCTCTGTTCAGGCAGTAGTAGTCAGCCAGACACACAACATTATCTCTGTTCAGGCAGTAGTAGTCAGCCAGCCACACAACATTGTCTCTGTTCAGGCAGTAGTAGTCAGCCAGCCACACAACATTAGTACACTAGACCCAATTCGCATACCGCCCCAACAGATCCACAGATGATGCAATCTCAAATCGCACTCAACACTGCCCTTTCCCACCTGGGCAAAAGGAACACCTATGTGAGAATGCTGTTCAATGACTACAGCTCAGCGTTCAACACCATAGTGATAAGCTTTGTGGGCACTAAGCTAAGTACCCTGGGACTAAACACCTCTTGGGACTAAACACCTCCCTCTGCAACTAGATCCTGGACTTCCTGACGGGCCACCCCCAGGTGGTAAGGGTAGGCAACAACACGTCTGCTATGCTGATCATCAACACTGGGGCCCCTCAGGGGTGTGTGATTAGTCCCCTCCTGTACTCCCTGTTCACCCACGACTGCCTGGCCAAACATGACTCCAACGCCCTCATTAAGTTTGCTGACGACACAGCAGTGGTAGGCCTGATCACCGACAACGATGAGACAGCCTATAGGGAGGGGGTCAGAGACCCGGCAGTGTAGTGCCAGAACAACAACATCTCCCTCAATGTGAGCAAGACAAAGGAGCTGATCGTGGACTACAGGAAAAGACGGGCCGAACAGGCCCCCATTAACAACAACAGGGCTGTAGTGGAGCGGGTTGAGAGTTTCAAGTTCCTTGGTTTCCACATGACCAACAAACTACCATGGTCCAAACACACCAAGACAGTCATCAAGAGGGCACAACAACACCTTTTCCCCCCTCAGGAGACTGAAAAGATTTAGCATGGGTCCCCAGATCTTCAAAAAGTTATTCAGCTGCCCCATCGAGAGCATTCGGCCCTGTTGAATCATTGCCTGGTATGGTAACTGCTTGGCATTTAACTGTTAAGTGCTACTGCGGGTAGTGCATTTGACCCAGGACATCACTGGGGCCAAGCTTCCTGCCATCCAGGACCAATATACTAGGCGGTGTCAGAGGAAAGCCCCCAATATTGTCAAAGACTCCAGACACCCAAGTCATAGACTGTTTTGTCTGCTACCACACTGCAAACAATACCGTAGCGCCAAGTCTAGGACCAAAAGGCTGCTTAACAGCTTCTATCCCCAAGCCATAAGAATGCTGAACAATTAACCAATTAACCAATTAACCACTGGATTGTTTACATTGACACCCCCCTCCATTTGTTTTTTACACTGCTGCTATTCGCTGTTTATTATCTTTATTATACAAATTACCTCTAAACTGTACCCCCGCACATTGACTCGGTACCGGTACTCCCTGTATATAGCCTCATTATTGTTATTTTATTGTGTTACTTTTTACTTTAGTTTATTTGGTAAATATGTTCTTAACTCTTTCTTGTACTGCATTGTTGGTTAAGGGCTTGTAAGTCAGCATTTCACGCTCAGTTCTACACCTGTTGTATTCAGCGCATGTGACAAATAAAGTTTGATTTGATGTGGTTCTTGGCAAGATTCTAGTAGTTGTATTTTGCACTAGCTGAAGTTTATTTAGTGTCTTATCCTGGTAGCCGGAAAGTAGAGCATTGCAGTAACCTAGAAGTGACAAAAGCATGGATTAATTTTTCTGCATCATTTTTGTACAGAAAGTTTCAGATTTTTGCAATGTTACGTAGATGGAAAAAAGTTGTCCTTGACACAGTCTTGAAATGTTTTTTCGAAAGAGAGATCAGGGTCCAGAGTAACGCCGATGTACTTCAGTTTTATTTGAGGCGACTATAAAATAATCAAGATTAATTGTCAGATCCAACAGAAGAGCTCTTTATTTCTTGGGACCTAGAACAAGCATCTCTGTTTTGTCCGAGTTTAAAAATAGAACATTTGCCACCATCCACTTCCTTATGTCTGAAACACAGGCTTCCAGGGAGTGCAATTTTGGGGCTTCACCATGTTTCATCGAAATGTGTGTTGTCTGCATAAGCAGTGATAATTTACATTGTATTTCCGAATGACATTACCAAGAGGTAGCTATATATAGTGAAAACAATAGTGGTCCTAGAATGGAACCTTGAGGAACACCGAAAACTTACCATTGATTTGTCGGAGGACAAACTATACACAGAGGCGAACTGATATCTTTCCAACAGATAAGATCTAAAATCAGGCAAGAACTTGTCCGCGTCGACCAATTAGGGTTTACAATCTCTCCAATAGAATGTGGTGAACAATGGTGTCGAAAGCAGCACTAAGGTCTAGAAGCAGGGCCTGTAACCAGGGCTTCATTTTTTAGTGAGGTTCGGCATCTCACAATCACGCGGTCAAACATGTTCTCTAGTTGCCTACTGGAGCCCGGGAACCGACTCCGAGCTGGGGTAGTTCGTTTCACGTCTAAGCCCCTCGGGCCTGTTTGAGAGAGTGGTGAACATAACGAACAAACTACTGTTCATAATTCCACTTGTTCGCTAAGAGTCAGGCGCGATTAGAACTCAGTCATATCAGGAATGATGGGGTCTTAAACCAGACTGGAGCTTTTCTCATATACATTATGTGTCTTCAGGAAGGCAACGAGTTGTTGAGAAACAGCTTTTTCTCCCCCCCCCCCCCAAAATTGAGAGGATTGGGAGATATTTACAAACTTCACAATTTTACTTTTCAATGCAAAGAAAATGCATTGGAGCAGGCAAACCTGTCTATATCATGTGAGAATCTCAATTTGTATTAAAAAAGTGTATTATTATTATATTATTATTTGTGCCCTGGTCCTATAAGAGCTCTTCGTCACTTCCCACGAGCCGGGTGGTGACAAAAACTCACACTCATTCTTATGTTTAATAAATGTATCGTATAGTGTGTGTGTGGCAGGCTTACAATTATGTTAAAAAACAACATTTTAGAGTGCGCTGACCCTGGTGCTAGAGGGCGAGGGTATGCTGACCCTGGTTCTAGAGGGGGTATGCTGACCCTGGTGCTAGAGGGGGTATGCTGACCTTGGTGCTAGAGGGGGTATGCTGACCCTGGTGCTAGAGGGGGTATGCTGACCCTGGTTCTAGAGGGGGTATGCCGACCCTGGTTCTAGAGGGGGTATGCCGACCCTGGTTCTAGAGGGGGTATGCTGACCCTGGTTCTAGAGGGGGTATGCTGACCTTGGTACTAGAGGGCGTATGCTGACCCTGGTTCTAGAGGGGGTACGCTGACCCTGGTTCTAGAGGGGGTACGCTGACCCTGGTTCTAGAGGGGGTACGCTGACCCTGGTTCTAGAGGGGGTACGCTGACCCTGGTTCTAGAGGGGGTACGCTGACCTTGGTGCTAGAGGAGGTACACTGACCCTGGTTCTAGAGGGGGTATGCTGACCCTGGTTCTAGAGGGGGTACGCTGACCCTGGTTCTAGAGGGGGTACGCTGACCCTGGTTCTAGAGGGGGTACGCTGACCTTGGTGCTAGAGGAGGTACGCTGACCCTGGTTCTAGAGGGGGTACGCTGACCCTGGTTCTAGAGGGGGTACGCTGACCCTGGTTCTAGAGGGGGTACGCTGACCCTGGTTCTAGAGGGGGTACGCTGACCTTGGTGCTAGAGGAGGTACACTGACCCTGGTGGTAGAGTAGCTTCCTGTAACTGGCGACAGAGCGCACAGGAGACATTCGACCAACAACCCAAACCATCTCCACGTTCCGCAACTCAAACTGAGCCGAGGTACTGGCACCCGGGAGAGGATGCTAACTATCGGAAACACCAAGACACCCTAAAGAATGCTATACAATTGTAAAGAGAACCTGCATGGGAACAGTGCTAGCTGTCCCCTAGTCTCACACACAAACTAATTGGAGCGAGGGCAGCCTGAGCACGAGCCGAGCCGAGACATACAAGACAACAAATGTCAGTATCTTTTTATTCATCACAAAAACCAAACTCGTTACGGTCGCGTCAGCCATATTTTTTCTTGTTTTGTTTCAGTAGTGTGAATTGTTTCTGTTCACACTGAGATGAAGAACGGAATAATGGAAGGAAGGAAGGAATGAATTCGAGCCTCACGCTTATCACCTCTGGAAGGGCGGGGCTTCCAGCGAGGCTTGGATTTCATTGGCCCTCGTCAGGTGTGATTTGTAGATCCCTCAGCCGAAGTCTCAAGAGTGCGTTTCCCCATAGTATGTTGCCTGACTGAAAGAGAACATTTACTCCCAAACGTAATTATTAATGAATTAAACCATAACTAAATTCTTGCGTAAATGTTATGGTTTATGGTGTTGCCATGCCAATCCGAATAGACTGCAAAAAACCCGTCTATACATTATGATTGGTAAGCGGAGTCCTTCCAACTGCTTCTTTTCTTCTTCTTTTTTTAACAGAGAGACAGACTGAACTACAACTTCTGTTTATGAACAAATTTGAACTTGTCACCGAAACAAACCCTGAGTAAGGAGGACAAACCTGTCCTCCTTGCCATAAAACACTGAGTCAGGAACACCAAGAGTCAGGAAGAACAAACACCCACTTTTCCCCTGAACCTGTGTGTTCAGATTCAGAGGAAAAGTGAGTGTTTGGCCAAACTCCACACTCCCACAATAGTACCTCTGAGCCAACACTAATTACTATTAAAGTATAAATGTTAATTAATTAGGGAGAAAAGGGGGGTAGAGAAATATTCAGTGGTGGAGAGAGTCAGGGAGAGAAAAAGAGGGAGACAGAGAGGATAGAGAGTGAAAGAGGGGAGAGAGGAGACAGAGAGAGAGAAAGAGTCAGGGAGAGAGGAGAGTGGGAGAGAGGGAGACAGAAAGAGAGAAGGAGTCAGGGAGAGAGAAAGAGAGGAGAGAGAGAGTGAAAGAGGGTTGAGAAAGAGAAAGAGAGAGAGAGAAGGAGAGAGCGAGAGAAAGAGAGGAGAGAGAGAGAGAAAGGGATAGGAGGAGAGAGAAAGGGAGTGAGAGAGAGCAGAAGGATAGGAGAGATAGGCAGAAAAGAGAGAGAAAGAGGAGTGAGAGAGAAAAAAGAGCGAGAGGAGAGGGAGGAGAAGAGAGAAAGAGAGGAGAGAGAGAAAGAGAAGAGAGAAAAGAGACAGCCGAGAGAAAGAGAGGAAGGAGAGAGAGAGAAGAGAGAGAGAGAGGAGAGGTTAGAGATGGGGAGAAGAGAGAGAGCAGAGAGAGGAGCAGAGAGAACGAGAGGAGAGAGAGAGAGAGGAGAGAGAGAGGAGAGAGAGAGAAAAGAGACAGAGAGAGAGAACGAATGGCTTCAGGAACACCCAAGAGTCAGGAGTCAGGTGCTGTAAAGCTTCAGAGGATGTTTGGACCTGTGTGGGCTGACAACAACAAACACGTGTTCATCTGTTGTGTCTGTGGTGGTAAAGTGTGTGGTGTCTGTGTGTGTGTGTTGTGTGGCTTTTATTATAGCGTGTCATTCCTGCCTCCTCGGGCTGCATACCTGTTGAATACCTGCCGCCAAGAGGAGAGGCCTCTGCCTTTGCCATGCAGGTTAACCGAGGGCGAATGGGACAGGAAGTGATACGGAAGAAGCAGCCGAGCGAGCCCATTTTGGGGAAAGGAGATACCTCTTTCCCCAGAATTCTGGTTCTGCCATTTGTTGTGCAAGTTGTGACAGGGATGTGTTGAAAGAGTATAAAGCATCCTGAACTTTCACTGTAATCCACACACCTGAAGAGAAGACTAACTAGAGTTCACTGGACGGCAACAACACACTTAGAAAAACCACAAGATGTCAGGACCAAAACAGACTGTGAGGGGTGAGTATCCTGCAACTGTGTGTCTGTGTGTCCGTGTGTGTCTTTGCGGTCCTAACACATAATTTGGTAACACTTAACAATGTCATAATATGTCATAATAGCTGACATAACCTGTCAAAATATGATCATAACGCTGTCATGACCCATATATTTACACCTGTTGAGACATATATATTTTATGACTCGTTATGGACATCTACAAAAGAGTGTCATCCCCCAACATTTATTCATATCAGTTTTTGCCCTGACAAGAAGTTTCCTTTCGTTTGAAAGTTTGTTTTTTTAAATCCCTTTGTTGTTGTTGTTGTTGTCGTTGTGAATTCTTTACGGGCGTTTTTTTTATTTTTTATTTTGAAGCACTATGACACTTCCTGTGTCCTGCTTTACTTGGACTTAGAAAGTACCACTTTATGACACCGTCGAGAAGCATTATGACATCATAATCGCATAAGGGCAGATAGGCCAATCACGTACATGTACATGTCCTTATATCAGTCATCAGTCAACAAAGAGAATGTCTTGTCCTGCTCCTGAAATCTGCTCCTACATTCATCCCAGTCATCAGCACACAGAGCATATATATATATATATGTAACATAAACATACTGTTGACACACGGGCTATGGTGTAATGGAATGTTTTGCCTCGTGTGGTAGGTTTTGTGGGATTTGACACACTTATGTAGGTGTCATAACCAGCCATAAAATAACACAATATATTTCACAACAGGTCTAAATATATTTGTCATAACAGAGTTAAAACCAGTTAGGTCAGCTGTTATGACATGGTTATGACATGGTTATGACCAGATAGGTCAGCTGTTATGACATGGTTATGACATGGTTATGACCAGTTAGGTCAGCTGTTATGACATGGTTATGACATGGTTATGACCAGTTAGTTCAGCTGTTATGACATGGTTATGACATGGTTATGACCTGGTTAATACATGGTTATGACCAGGTTACGACCAGTTAGGTCAGCTGTTATGACATGGTTATGACATGGTTATGACATGGTTATGACATGGTTATGACCAGTTAGGTCATGGTTATAACATGGTAATGACATGGTTATGACCTGGTTATGACATGGTTATGACCTGGTTATGACATGGTTATGACCAGTTAGGTCATGGTTATGACATGGTAATGACATGGTTATGACATGGTTATGACCTGGTTATGACATGGTTATGACCTGGTTTAGACATGGTTATGACCAGTTAGGTCATGGTTATGACCTGGTTATGACCTGGTTATGACCTGGTTATGACATGGTTATGACCTGGTTATGACATGGTTATGACCTGGTTTAGACATGGTTATGACCAGTTAGGTCATGGTTATGACATGGTTATGACCTGGTTATGACATGGTTATGACCTGGTTATGACCAGTTAGGTCATGGTTATGACATGGTTATGACCTGGTTATGACATGGTTATGACCTGGTTATGACATGGTTATGACATGGTTATGACATGGTTATGACCTTGTCATAAACGTGTTACGACGCACAAAAGTTGGAAAAAGTTCTCAATTGTCAAACTCGAGAAAAAGTAAAGATACCTTTTTCAATAGAAAATGACCCAATGTAAAAGTGAAAGTCACCCAGTAAAATACTACTTGAGTAAAAGTCTAGAAGTATCTGGTTTTAAATGTACTTAAGTTACAATGGTGAAATTTCCTTATTATTATTATTATTATTTTTATTATTTATTTTTTAACAGCCAGGGGCACACTCCAACACTTACAAACTAAGTATTTGTGTTTAGTGAGTCTGCTGCCAGATCAGAGGCAGTAGGGATGACCAGGGAAGTTCTCTGTTTAGTGAGTCCTCCAGATCAGAGGCAGTAGGGATGACCAGGGATGTTCTCTGTTTAGTGAGTCCTCCAGATCAGAGGCAGTAGGAATGACCAGGGATGTTCTCTGTTTAGTGAGTCCTCCAGATCAGAGGCAGTAGGAATGACCAGGGATGTTCTCTGTTTAGTGAGTCCACCAGATCAGAGGCAGTAGGGATGACCAGGGATGTTCTCTGTTTAGTGAGTCCTCCAGATCAGAGGCAGTAGGAATGACCAGGGATGTTCTCTGTTTAGTGAGTCCTCCAGATCAGAGGCAGTAGGGATGACCAGGGATGTTCTCTGTTTAGTGAGTCCTCCAGATCGGGGCAGTAGGGATGACCAGGGATGTTCTCTGTTTAGTGAGTCCTCCAGATCAGATGCAGTAGGGATGCACAGGGATGTTCTCTGTTTAGTGAGTCCTCCAGATCAGAGGCAGTAGGGATGACCAGGGATGTTCTCTGTTTAGTGAGTCCTCCAGATAAGAGGCAGTAGGAATGACCAGGGATGTTCTCTGTTTAGTGAGTCCTCCAGATCAGAGGCAGTAGGGATGACCAGGGATGTTCTCTGTTTAGTGAGTCCTCCAGATCAGAGGCAGTAGGAATGAACAGGGATGTTCTCTGTTTAGTGAGTCCTCCAGATCAGAGGCAGTAAGGATGACCAGGGATGTTCTCTGTTTAGTGAGTCCTCCAGATCAGAGGCAGTAGGAATGACCAGGGATGTTCTCTGTTTAGTGAGTCCTCCAGATCAGAGGCAGTAGGGATGACCAGGGATGTTCTCTGTTTAGTGAGTCCTCCAGATCAGAGGCAGTAGGAATGACCAGGGATGTTCTCTGTTTAGTGAGTCCTGCAGATCAGAGGCAGTAGGAATGACCAGGGATGTTCTCTGTTTAGTGAGTCCTCCAGATCAGAGGCAGTAGGAATGACCAGGGATGTTCTCTGTTTAGTGAGTCCTCCAGATCAGAGGCAGTAGGAATGACCAGGGATGTTCTCTGTTTAGTGAGTCCTCCAGATCAGAGGCAGTAGGGATGACCAGGGATGTTCTCTGTTTAGTGAGTCCTCCAGATCAGAGGCAGTAGGGATGACCAGGGATTTTCTCTTCAAGTGCTTGAGTTAAAAAATGTTCCTGTCCTGCTAAGCATTCAACATGTAACAAGTACTTTTGGGTGAAAGGAAAAATGTATGGAGTAAAAAGTAAATAATTTTCTTTAGGAATGTAGTGAAGTAAAAGTTGTCAAAAATATAAATAGTAAAGTAAAGTACAAATACTGTCACACCCTCACCATAGTTTGTATATTTCTATGTTTTGGTTGGTCAGGGTGTGAGCTGAGTGGGCATTCTATGTTTCATGTCTAGTTTGTCTATTTCTATGTCTGGCCTGATATGGTTCTCAATCAGAGGCAGGTGTTAGTCATTGTCTCTGATTGGGAACCATATTTAGGTAGCCTGGGTTACACTGTGTGTTTGTGGGTGTTTCCTGTCTCTGTGTTTTCACCAGATAGGGCTGTTTCGGTTTTCGTTACGTTTGTTGTTTTTTTTGTTTTTGTATTGATTCGTGTTTTACGTTTGTTGATTAAACATGGATCGCAATCTACACGCCGCATTTTGTTCCGACTCTCCTTCACCACAAGAGAACCGTTACAAATACCTCCAAAAATATATACTTAAGAGGTACTCTAAAGTATTTTTACTAAAGTATTTTATAGCGTTGATGACGCTGGGTGTCAAGTAATGTGTTACCTTTCCCCCCTTTTTCCATTAACACACTAAACTACTCCGCCAACAGACCATTCATTAGTGCTGGGCTAGATCAACAATGTTCACACCACGGTGATACTATGGTATTTTCATTCATAACATGGTATACATCTGAATCATGGAAATGTATGATGGTTTTAGCCTTGAAATATGATGTTACTAACATGTTACTACCATTGTACCTAAATAATACCATGGTATTGCCTGATTTATACCATGGTAGATGTGGATCATGGAAATATCCTTTTTGTGTTTTCCGCACGATTTCGTGGTATCTGTCCTTTCTCATCGCTGCAACTCCCGTATGGATTCGGGAGAGGCGAAAGGTTGAGAGCCACGCATCCTCCGAAACACAACCCAGCCAGGCCGCCCTGCTTCTTGACACAACACCTGCTTAACCCGGAAGCCAGCCGCTCCAATGTGTCTGAGGAAACACCGTACAACCGTGTCAGCGTGCATTGCGACTGGCCCGCCACAGGAGTCGCCAGTGCACGATGGGACAGGAACATCCCTGCCGGCCAAACCCTCCCCTAACCCGGACGACACTGGGCCAATTGTGCACCACCCCATGGGTCACCCGGCTGCGACAAAGCCTGGACTTGAACCAGGATCTCTAGTGGCACAGATAGCACTGTGATGCAGTGCATTAGCCTCTTTGGGCTAGGGGGCGGTATTTTGACGTTCGGATGAAAAGCGTGCCCAAAGTAAACTGCCTGCTACTCAGGCTCAGAAGCTAGGATATGCAGATACTTAGTAGATTTGGATAGAAAACACTCCAAAGTTTCAAAAAATTCATCCCACCACTAATTTCAATGGTTGGCACTATTATAATAAGGCAAAGTCCTCCCAGATTGCAGTTCCTAGGGCTTCCACTAGATGTCAACAGTCTTTAGAATTTCAGGCTGTTTTTTTTTTAAATGAGGGAGAAGTGGCTCCTATTTTGGCTGTAGTCCAATGAGCGTGGAGGAAAGCACATTCTTTGTTATTTACCTCTCTGACCAAGGCCCTTCTTATGTAAATAAGGTATTTCTGCTTTTTTTTTCATTTTCAATGCATTTGCTTTTTTTTTCTAAAAACCTGTTTTTGCTTTGTCATTATGTAGTATTGCGTGTAGATTTATGAGGAAATACATCTTTATTTAATCCATTTTAGAATAAAGCTGTGACGTAACAAAATGTGGGAAAAGTCAATACTTTTCCGAATGCACTCTACATTGATGAATTTACACGAAACAAAAATATTAACAAACACAACATGTAAAGGTCCCATGTTTCATGAGCTGAAATTAAGATCCCAGAAATGTTTCATACACCTAAAAAGGTTTGCCACAAATGTGTTTACATCGTTGTTAGTGAGCATTTCTCCTTTGCCACGATAATCCACCCACCTGACATGTGTGGCATATCAAGAAGCTGATTAAACAGCATGATCATTACACAGGTGTGCCTTGTGCTGGTGGACAATAAAAGGCAACTTTGAAATGTGCAGTTTTTGTCACACAACACAATACCACAGATGTCTCCAGTTGAGGCATCATCCAATTGTCATGCTGACTGAAGGTATGTCCACGAGAGTTATTGCCAGATATTTTAATGTTCCATTCTCTACCATAAGCCGCCTCCAATGTCATTTTATAGAATTTGTGAGTACATCCAACCGGCCACACAACCACAGAACATGTGTAACCTATCACATCCTGCGGGAAACAGACCATAATAATACATTGTAAACAACTACTATGCTTTCACGTTTCACTACACGCTGTTAGTACAAAACCATGGTATGTTTTTTTCATTGCACTACCATGGTTTATTTGTGCTACCATGGTTTATTTGTGCTAACATGGTAGCTAGTACAATTAACAAAACTATAAATGTTTTTTTGTCACTATCATGGCAAGAAAGCTCCATAGTACTGGTGTAAATACCATGGTATTTTCCTGCCATGGTAGTAACCAACAAACCATTATAGTACGATAGTATTTTTGTCATTGTACTACCATGGTACACTTTTTGGTAAGGGACCCAGCCAGAGTTATATGTTGTATTTTATGTATATTTGATCTTTATGACTTTATCTATAGAAATATATACTGCAGTATAGACCAAATTTTATTGTATGACTTTGAATCTACACAACACAGCATATACCAGTATGTCAAAACCCCAACGTTGTGTGATGTAGCGTATGTGAGTGTTTGGTGGAGCATGGAGAAGAGCATTCTGCCTCTGAACTCCAGTATTGTTAGGATACAGTTGTTCTCGATACAGCTCTTCAACAGTTTTGGACCTTTCCCACCATTTTGAACAGTTCTTCCATTATGAACAGCTCCCCCATTTTGAACAGCCTAGATTCCATTTTGAACAGCTCCTCCATTTTGATCAGCTCCTCCATTTTGAACATCTCCTCCATTCTGAACAGCTCCTCCATTTTGAACAGCCCTTCCATTTTGATCAGCTCCTCCATTTTGAACAGCCTAGATTCCATTTTGAACAGCTCCTCCATTTTGAACAGCCCTTCCATTTTGATCAGCTCCTCCATTTTGAACATCTCCTCCATTCTGAACAGCTCCTCCATTTTGAACAGCCCTTCCATTTTGATCAGCTCCTCCATTTTGAACAGCCTAGATTCCATTTTGAACAGCTCCTCCATTTTGAACAGCCCTTCCATTTTGATCTTCTCCTCCATTTTCAACAGCCTAGATTCCATTTTGAATAGCTCCTCCATTTTGAACAGCTCCTCCATTTTGAACAGCCCTTCCATTTTGATCAGCTCCTCCATTTTGAACAGCCTAGATTCCATTTTGAACAGCTCCTCCATTTTGAACAGCCCTTCCATTTTGAACAGCCTAGATTCCATTTTGAACAGCTCCTCCATTTTGAACAGCGCCTCCATTTTGAACAGCCCTTCCATTTTGAACAGCCTAGATTCCATTTTGAACAGCTCCTCCATTTTGATCAGCTCCTCCATTTTGAACATCTCCTCCATTCTGAACAGCTCCTCCATTTTGAACAGCCCTTCCATTTTGATCAACTCCTCCATTTTGAACAGCCTAGATTCCATTTTGAACAGCTCCTCCATTTTGAACAGCCCTTCCATTTTGATCAGCTCCTCCATTTTGAACAGCCTAGATTCCATTTTGAACAGCTCCTCCATTTTGAACAGCCCTTCCATTTTGATCAGCTCCTCCATTTTCAACAGCCTAGATTCCATTTTGAACAGCTCCTCCATTTTGAACAGCTCCTCCATTTTGAACAGCCCTTCCATTTTGATCAGCTCCTCCATTTTGAACAGCCTAGATTCCATTTTGAACAGCTCCTCCATTTTGAACAGCCCTTCCATTTTGAACAGCCTAGATTCCATTTTGAACAGCTCCTCCATTTTGAACAGCGCCTCCATTTTGAACAGCCCTTCCATTTTGAACAGCCTAAATTCCATTTTGAACAGCTCCTCCATTTTGAACAGCCCTTCCATTTTGATCAGCTCCTCCATTTTGAACAGCCTAGATTCCATTTTGAACAGCTCCTCCATTTTGAACAGCCTAGATTCCATTTTGAACAGCTCCTCCATTTTGAACAGCCCTTCCATTTTGAACAGCTCCTCCATTTTGAACAGCTCCTCCATTTTGAACAGCTCCTCCATTTTGAACAGCCCTTCCATTTTGAACAGCTACTGTGCCAGGATAAACATATTCATTTAACAGAGTCCTATTTTTTGACTGTTTGTTCTGTGCTTTTCAATGTTATTTTCTTTTTTAAAAGCAACATTCCATCTAACCTAACCACTGATGTCGGGGTGGCAGGTAGCTTAGTGGTTAGAGTGTTGGGCCAGTAACTGAAAGGTTGCTGGATCAAATCCCTGAGCTGACAAAATAAACATCTGTCGTTCTGTCCCTGAACAAGGCAGTTAACCTGTTCCCCGGTAGGCTGTCATTGTAAATAAGAATTTGTTCTTAATTGACTTGCCTAGTTAAAAATAACATGATTTAAAGCAACTTTTCATCTCACCTAGCAAGTGTCAAGCCTAATCACTAATCTGACAAGTGTCTGGACAGGTGCTGGCTTTCACCGGGCAGATCAGGAAGTACCCTACTAAGAGTTCTGATAATTAGATTCTTTAAAAGCTTTAGAGCCATGTAATTGTGTTGGTGTAGAAGGGTAGCAGTTAAAGGTAAAACCTTTCATTAATCTCCTTTCTTCCCGTCCCACAGACTCCACCACTCTGGTTGCAGTGCTGCTCCTCCTCCTCTCCACAGGGATCCAGTCAGCAAAACATTCAGACAAACTTCAAACAACACAATGGACACTCAGCCCGGACCTTGCAGAACCCAAAATCTCCACGCTGCCTGTAAATGGTGATTTATAGGATAGAAACAGCTATTCTGTGTCTTAATGCTCCAAACGGCATGGGGAAGAAGGTTTAGTGTGAGTTTAAAGGTTGGGGGAACAGGTGCTTCTTAGGAGAAAAAAAACAGGTATTCTAATCCTGAACAAACTGGAAGGACCGCATCTAGTTGTTTTTCTTCTTGAAAATACTTGTGCATGTACTACAGAGTTTTACCCATCACAACAAACGCGAGCCTTCCAGTATGTTCAGGATTCAGATACCTGTTTCACTTGCTCTTGGCTAGGCCCCACACCCCACCTTGGAGAGACTGAATGGAAGCGTTAAGGGCTTTAGATTAAAGCTGCTACATGACCAGTTCGTTATTCTTTAATAAAGATCTGATTGATTGATTGATTGATTGATTGATTGATTGATTGATTGATTTGCAGGTAGTGATATGGAGGAACCTCGTGTTCTGAGGATGTCAAGATCCTGTAAAGATGAGGATTCTGACTACTGCCTGAACGGACAGTGCATGTACCCCCCTGACAGCGATACCCCTGCCTGCATGTAAGACCACACACACACACACACCAGTGGAGGCTCATCAGAGGAGGAAAGGGAGGACCATCCTCCTCAGTGAATTTCATACAAATAAAAATGACATTTTAAAAAAGTGACCATTTTCAGTTAAAACTATACATCACATACAGTTGATGTGTCATGCATTGAAGTCCATAAGAGAAAAGGGAAAAGGTGAGAGGAGGAGAGTGCATAGATGTGAGAAGGAATACAACGTGGCTGCTATGAAAGTGAACTGTGTTTGCGCGTGTGCTCAGAGGTGTTTTCATTCCACCGATTCTGTTGAAAAACTTTTCTTAAACATACCTGAATTTGTCCAATAGAAACTCTTGTTTGACTAATGGTCCGCTTGATGCAGGCAAGAGTGTACAAGGTGCTCCTACGTTGTAAACTTTCATTCGTAGGCTTGTAGGTTGTAGCATGATGGGTAATAGGTACAAATGTGAGCCTCGCTGTTACATTAAACTGGGTAAAATGGAATATGAATGACAGTCATACAATATGATGTCATAGAAATAAGGCCATTGATATTTAAACAAAAAAATCATCCTCCCTCATCTTAAAATGGCCCCGACCGCCACTGACGGAGGGTAGATACTAGTTACTGGAGGTAGATACTAGTTACTGGAGGGAGATACTAGTTACTGGAGGTCTATACGAGTTACTGGAGGGAGATACTAGTTACTGGAGGGAGATACTAGTTACTGGAGGTAGATACTAGTTACTGGAGGTAGATACTAGTTACTGGAGGTAGATACTAGTTACTGGAAGTAGATACTAGTTACTGGAGGGAGATACTAGTTACTGGAGGGAGATACTAGTTACTGGAGGGAGATACTAGTTACTGGAGGTAGATACTAGTTACTGGAGGTAGATACTAGTTACTGGAGGTAGATACTAGTTACTGGAAGTAGATACTAGTTACTGGAGGTAGATACTAGTTACTGGAGGGAGATACTAGTTACTGGAGGTAGATACTAGTTACTGGAGGTAGATACTAGTTACTGGAGGTAGATACTAGTTACTGGAGGGAGATACTAGTTACTGGAGGTAGATACTAGTTACTGGAGGTAGATACTAGTTACTGGAGGTAGATACTAGTTACTGGAAGTAGATACTAGTTACTGGAGGTAGATACTAGTTACTGGAGGTAGATACTAGTTACTGGAGGTAGATACTAGTTACTGGAGGTAGATACTAGTTACTGGAGGGAGATACTAGTTACTGGAGGTAGATACTAGTTACTGGAGGGAGATACTAGTTACTGGAGGTCTATACGAGTTACTGGAGGTCGATACTAGTTACTGGAGGTCGATACTAGTTACTGGAGGTCGATACTAGTTACTGGAGGTCGATACTAGTTACTGGAGGTCGATACTAGTTACTGTAGAGTAGCACAATAAACCAGAAACAACCTTGGTTCACACACACACACACACACACACACACACACACACACACACACACACACACACACACACACACACACTTCAAACTAATTGAGCTCGTCAACTCTCTCTCACTCTCTCTGTGTAGGTGTGATGCTTCCTATAGCGGCGCTCGCTGTGGTCTGTTGGTCCACCAGGCGACGCTGTGCAAGTTAGCCACAACAGAGGAGGTGATTGCCATCTGCGTGGGCGTGGCCATGTTAGTGTGCTGCCTCGCTGTCGGTCTCTACTGCTGCATTAAGAGAAGGTAAGCAACTCACAGTAAAAAAACACACACACACACACACACACACACACACATATGTGGAGCAATACAGTGTCATACAGGATACGCATAGCCTTCGTCAGGTGACCTATATATAGCCTTCGTCAGGTGACCTACAAACAGCCTTCGTCAGGTGACCTATACATAGCCTTCGTCAGGTGACCGTAGGGGGCACAAACTCACGTAAGGACTCGCAGAAGGTTTGTTTGTAAATTAATTTTGATCAAGCAACTGTAGAGTATATTATATCGATTCCTTCTTGATGAATACGTTGTTTTCGTATTCGTCTGTAATTAATAGCCCCCTTGTTCATTTCATGAAGTTGGGTTTAGCTGGCCAGCTAGACAGGTTCCCAATCTACCAACCTCATAACTAGATACCAAGCTATTTCAGGCTATTAATCATCAAGTTAGAGTAGTTTATCTAACTATCTTACATGGCATGCCTGTGTTACGCCCCTGAAAACAGGGGAGAATTAATCACGAGAGTGATACGGTGTTGTTTTCTCAATTCAACTTTTAGTTCAATGAGAAAAGACCGGGATTTCCCCAGGAATATGGGTGGAGACCAGAGCAATCGATCTCCGGCTCATAGATTAAGAGCATTTCGTAGATGACAGATGAACACTTTTAGGCACCACAAAATAAAGTAGTCAATATAACGTTTACACATTACAGAGAGAGAGAGAGACACATTACTCTCACAATTCAAACCCTTTGTACACTTGACGGATGTCAACTATAACACAATTATATGAATGTTATCCATCTCTATCAACTAATACTGAATGCATGATCTTTTTAACCTTAGATGTTTTAAGATCCTCACATACTATGAACTTACTAATACTTTTTAATGTATAACAGGCTATGAATATTTCCTTTAACCTGTCACACCTGCTGGCAAGGTTTCTAGACTTATATGATACCATATAGCATTGTGACAATTGTACTAAACTCCTAAAGGCATAAAAGTTATAAATTAATCAATGTGCATCATTCATTAAAATGACAACTGAACGGGTGAAGAGGTACGAATAGATAACCTTTTGACATAGAATTAGGCATCATGTCTGTTGATCTGTCTGACATAGAATTAGGCATCATGTCTGTTGATCTGTTTGACATAGAATTAGGCATCATATCTGTTGATCTGTCTGACTCTTTCCACACTTATGTATTTTGCCTCATCACACTCTATACATCACATCAACCCCCTACGGTCGATCAACCCCCTATGGTCAATATGACTCTATACATCACATCAACCCCCTACGGTCGATCAACCCCCTATGGTCAACATGACTCTATACATCACATCAACCCCCTACGGTCAATATGACTCTACACATCACATCAACCCCCTACGGTCAATATGACTCTACACATCACATCAACCCCCTACGGTCAATATGACTCTATACATCACATCAACCCCCTACGGTCAATGTGACTCTATACATCACGTCAACCCCCTACGGACCACCTCCCATCCATCCTCATGTACTTCTGGCACCTCATAATAATAAGGATAATAATAATAGGTGCATGACACCCCTGACATAAAGAATATAGAAGTATAATGAATAGAGCAGACATAATTCCTTCCTTTAATCAGAGAGGCATGTCTCTTCTAGACAATATGAGGACATAAAGTGGGGCAAAAAAGTATTTAGTCAGCCACCAATTGTGCAAGTTCTCCCACTTAAAAAGATGAGAGAGGCCTGTAATTTTCATCATAGGTACACTTCAACTATGACAGACAAAATGGAGAAACAAAAATCCAGAAAATCACATTGTAGGATTTTTAATGCATTTATTTGCAAATTATGGTGGAAAATAAGTATTTGGTCAATAACAAACGTTTATTTCAATACTTTGTTATATACCCTTTGTTGGTAATGACAGAGGTCAAATGTTTTCTGTAAGTCTCCACAAGGTTTTCACACACTGTTGCTGGTATTTTGGCCCATTCCTCCATGCAGATCTCCTCTAGAGCAGTGATGTTTTGGGGCTGTTGCTGGGCAACACAGACTTTCAACTCCCTCCAAAGATTTTCTATGGGGTTGAAATCTGGAGACTGGCTAGGCCACTCCAGGACCTTGAAATGCTTCTTACGAAGCCACTCCTTTGTTGCCCGGGCGGTGTGGTTGGGATCATGATGTAATACTGGAATTTCTATCGTTTGTCTCACTTTAAATTTTCTGTCTCGACCTCCTTTTCTCTCTCTCTCTCATTCTAGGTGTGAAAAACAGCCCCTTCTCTACAAGACCTACGGTGGCTCGGAGAACTCAGTTTGAGCCCCGTCTTCATCATCTCCACCACCACCATCCTCATCTTCATCAGCTTCATAATTACCATCATCATCAACCTCGTCTTGTTTTCCTGTCCCAACAATTCCATAACCGTATATTGACCACAATGTCTTCCCATATCATATCAAATTTAGGCTATTTATTGAAATATCTAAAATTATATCTCAAATATCTCAAATTAAAGTTATAATTTTGTTTTTGTATGTGTACATGTATTTAATGTGTTGTATTTTTGTTGTGTGTAACAAATGTCTTTCAAATCCAATCACTATTGTCTGAAGATTGATTTTTATAAAGGAGTCAACATCACTATTACACGGGCAGGTCTACACGTCATCTCATTTAACCACCAGGTATCAGAATTACAACCGATTTGAAAATATTCCTAAAACAGCAGGCAACACTATCAGTCAGCCAGGTCAGGATGGTACAACATGGCACCATATTCCCTATATATATATATTTTTTTTTTTGACCTTTATTTAACCAGGCAAGTCAGTTAAGAACATATTCTTATTTTCAATGACGGCCTGGGAACTGTGGGTTAACTGCCTGTTCAGGGGCAGAACGACAGATTTGTACCTTGTCAGCTCGGGGGTTTGAACTCGCAACCTTCCGGTTACTAGTCCAACGCTCTAACCACTAGGCTACGCTGCCGCCCCAGAACTCTACAGCCCCGTTTATACCTGGTGCTAACATGCGCCTGTTGTCCCTCGAAAAATATGCATCATTTTTTTTTCTTTCTTCACATGTCCCCTTGTACCGTAAAAATATTTGCCCCCCCACACCCACCTCTTAGAATTTACGACGACAAAATAACAATAACGACCCTCTGTTTATAAACGGGGATATTGACGTTGCAACGCAGGGCTATGAGCCAGAGGGTTGAGGGTTTTGAGAATCTGATTTTTCAACATTCTGATGCCATATTTATAATATAAAATATATGCCACTGATTTTCCACCAACAGGTTTCTGTGTCAACGCACCACACAACCAATAAAGAAAGCCTACCGGCTTTGTGCGCTTCAATATCCAAGTCGATTGTGGTGTTGAAAACGAAAACGGTGTAAATCTTGACAAACAGACAATACATCCCTTCCTACCTTGTCTGGTTTACCCAGGATCAGAGGCTTCACAATCTACCTTGTAGGTTTACCCAGGATCAGAGGCTTCACAATCTACCTTGTAGGTTTACCCAGGATCAGAGGCTTCACCATCTACCTTGTAGGTTTACCCAGGATCAGAGGCTTCACAACCTACCTTGTAGGTTTACCCAGGATCAGAGGCTTCACAATCTACCTTGTAGGTTTACCCAGGATCAGAGGCTTGACAATCTACCTTGTAGGTTTACCCAGGATCAGAGGCTTCACAATCTACCTTGTAGGTTTACCCAGGATCAGAGGCTTCACAATCTACCTTGTAGGTTTACCCAGGATCAGAGGCTTCACAATCTACCCTGTAGGTTTACCCAGGATCAGAGGCTTGACAATCTACCTTGTAGGTTTACCCAGGATCAGAGGCTTCACAATCTACCTTGTAGGTTTACCCAGGATCAGAGGCTTCACAATCTACCTTGTAGGTTTACCCAGGATCAGAGGCTTGACAATCTACCTTGTAGGTTTACCCAGGATCAGAGGCTTGACAATCTACCTTGTAGGTTTACCCAGGATCAGAGGCTTCACAATCTACCTTGTAGGTTTACCCAGGATCAGAGGCTTCACAATCTACCTAGTAGGTTTACCCATGATCAGAGGCTTGACAATCTACCTTGTAGGTTTACCCAGGATCAGAGGCTTCACAATCTACCTTGTAGGTTTACCCAGGATCAGAGGCTTCACAATCTACCTTGTAGGTTTACCCAGGATCAGAGGCTTCACAATCTACCTTGTAGGTTTACCCAGGATCAGAGGCTTCACAATCTACCTTGTAGGTTTACCCAGGATCAGAGGCTTCACAATCTACCTTGTAGGTTTACCCAGGATCAGAGGCTTGACAATCTACCTTGTAGGTTTACCAAGGATCAGAGGCTTCACAATCTACCTTGTAGGTTTACCCAGGATCAGAGGCTTCACAATCTACCTTGTAGGTTTACCCAGGATCAGAGGCTTCACAATCTACCTTGTAGGTTTACCCAGGATCAGAGGCTTCACAATCTACCTAGTAGGTTTACCCAGGATCAGAGGCTTCACAATCTACCCTGTAGGTTTACCCAGGATCAGAGGCTTGACAATCTACCTTGTAGGTTTACCCAGGATCAGAGGCTTCACAATCTACCCTGTAGGTTTACCCAGGATCAGAGGCTTGACAATCTACCTTGTAGGTTTACCCAGGATCAGAGGCTTGACAATCTCAGAATGTCGTTCAACATTTTGGTTTTTTTTTAACAGCTGTCTCTTTCCATTCGACAAAGCAGCAAGGGTTGTTTTAAGGTGGAGATGTGGTTCTTCTTGTTGCAGTCATGGGTTGTTTTAAGGTGGATATATGGTTCTTCTGTTGCAGTCATGGATTGTTTTAAGGTGGAGATGTGGTTCTTCTTGTTGCAGTCATGGATTGTTTTAAGGTGGAGATGTGGTTCTTCTTGTTGCAGTCATGTGTTGTTTTAAGGTGGAGATGTGGTTCTTCTTGTTGCAGTCATGGGTTGTTTTAAGGTGGAGATGTGGTTCTTCTTGTTGCAGTCATGTGTTGTTTTAAGGTGGAGATGTGGTTATTCTTGTTGCAGTCATATGCGCAGTGTTCTTGGTTGGTCATCAATCGACAAGATAATTGAAGAAAAAAAACATGCTTATTTTATTTCATAATATACATAATTTAAAACGATTCTATTCACACCGGTATTCAGTTGGTTAAGAGACAGACAGTAAATACTAGGAATAGATTGTCGACCATCTATGTGTTATCCAGACAGAACGGTATTCAGTTGGTTAAGAGACAGACAGTAAATACTAGGAATAGATTGTCGACCATCTATGTGTTATCCAGACAGAACGGTATTCAGTTGGTTAAGAGACAGACAGTAAATACTAGGAATAGATTGTCCACCATCTATGTGTTGTCCAGACAGAACGGTATTCAGTTGGTAAGAGACATACAGTAAATACTAGGAATAGATTGTCCACCATCTATGTGTTATCCAGACAGAACGGTATTCAGTTGGTTAAGAGACATTCAGTAAATACTAGGAATAGATTGTCCACCATCTATGTGTTATCCAGACAGAACGGTATTCAGTTGGTTAAGATACAGACATTCAGTAAATACTAGGATTAGATTGTCCACCATCTATGTGTTATCCAGACAGAACGGTATTCAGTTGGTAAGAGACATTCAGTAAATACTAGGAATAGATTGTCCACCATCTATGTGTTATCCAGACAGAACGATATTCAGTTGGTTAAGGTACAGACATTCAGTAAATACTAGGATTAGATTGTCCACCATCTATGTGTTATCCAGACAGAACGGTATTCAGTTGGTTAAGAGACAGACAGTAAATACTAGGAATAGATTGTCCACCATCTATGTGTTATCCAGACAGAATGGTATTCAGTTGGTAAGAGACATTCAGTAAATAGTAGGAATAGATTGTCCACCATCTATGTGTTATCCAGACAGAACGGTATTCAGTTGGTTAAGATACAGACATTCAGTAAATACTAGGAATAGATTGTCCACCATCTATGTGTTACCCAGACAGAACGGTATTCAGTTGGTTAAGAGACATTCAGTAAATACTAGGAATAGATTGTCCACCATCTATGTGTTACCCAGACAGAACGGTATTCAGTTGGTAAGAGACAGACAGTAAATACTAGGAATAGATTGTCCACCATCTATGTGTTATCCAGACAGAACGGTATTCAGTTGGTTAAGATACAGACATTCAGTAAATACTAGGAATAGATTGTCCACCATCTATGTGTTATCCAGACAGAACGGTATTCAGTTGGTTAAGAGACATACAGTAAATACTAGGAATAGATTGTCCACCATCTATGTGTTATCCAGACAGAACGGTATTCAGTTGGTTAAGAGACAGACATTCAGTAAATACTAGGAATAGATTGTCCACCATCTATGTGTTGTCCAGACAGAACGGTATTCAGTTGGTAAGAGACAGACAGTAAATACTAGGAATAGATTGTCCACCATCTATGTGTTGTCCAGACAGAACGGTATTCAGTTGGTTAAGAGACATACAGTAAATACTAGGAATAGATTGTCCACCATCTATGTGTTGTCCAGACAGAACGGTATTCAGTTGGTTAAGAGACAGACAATAAATATTAGGAATAGATTGTCCACCATCTATGTGTTATCCAGACAGAACGGTATTCAGTTGGTTAAGAGACAGACAGTAAATACTAGGAATAGATTGTCCACCATCTATGTGTTACCCAGACAGAACGGTATTCAGTTGGTTAAGAGACATTCAGTAAATACTAGGAATAGATTGTCCACCATCTATGTGTTATCCAGACAGAACGGTATTCAGTTGGTTAAGAGACAGACATTCAGTAAATACTAGGAATAGATTGTCCACCATCTATGTGTTGTCCAGACAGAACGGTATTCAGTTGGTAAGAGACAGACAGTAAATACTAGGAATAGATTGTCCACCATCTATGTGTTGTCCAGACAGAACGGTATTCAGTTGGTTAAGAGACATACAGTAAATACTAGGAATAGATTGTCCACCATCTATGTGTTATCCAGACAGAACGGTATTCAGTTGGTTAAGAGACAGACAATAAATATTAGGAATAGATTGTCCACCATCTATGTGTTATCCAGACAGAACGGTATTCAGTTGGTTAAGAGACAGACAGTAAATACTAGGAATAGATTGTCCACCATCTATGTGTTACCCAGACAGAACGGTATTCAGTTGGTTAAGAGACATTCAGTAAATACTAGGAATAGATTGTCCACCATCTATGTGTTACCCAGACAGAACGGTATTCAGTTGGTAATAGACAGACAGTAAATACTAGGAATAGATTGTCCACCATCTATGTGTTGTCCAGACAGAACGGTATTCAGTTGGTTAAGAGACATTCAGTAAATACTAGGAATAGATTGTCCACCATCTATGTGTTATCCAGACAGAACGGTATTCAGTTGGTTAAGAGACAGACAGTAAATACTAGGAATAGATTGTCCACCATCTATGTGTTACCCAGACAGAACGGTATTCAGTTGGTTAAGAGACAGACATTCAGTAAATACTAGGAATAGATTGTCCACCATCTATGTGTTATCCAGACAGAACGGTATTCAGTTGGTTAAGAGACAGACAGTGAATACTAGGAATAGATTGTCCACCATCTATGTGTTATCCAGACAGAACGGTATTCAGTTGGTTAAGAGACAGACAGTAAATACTAGGAATAGATTGTCCACCATCTATGTGTTGTCCAGACAGAACGGTATTCAGTTGGTAAGAGACATACAGTAAATACTAGGAATAGATTGTCCACCATCTATGTGTTATCCTGACAGAACGGTATTCAGTTGGTTAAGATACAGACATTCAGTAAATACTAGGAATAGATTGTCCACCATCTATGTGTTATCCAGACAGAACGGTATTCAGTTGGTTAAGAGACAGACAGTAAATACTAGGACTAGATTGTCCACCATCTATGTGTTATCCAGACAGAACGGTATTCAGTTGGTTAAGAGACATACAGTAAATACTAGGAATAGATTGTCCACCATCTATGTGTTATCCAGACAGAACGGTATTCAGTTGGTTAAGAGACAGACATTCAGTAAATACTAGGAATAGATTGTCCACCATCTATGTGTTGTCCAGACAGAACAGTATTCAGTTGGTAAGAGACAGACAGTAAATACTAGGAATAGAATGTCCACCATCTATGTGTTATCCAGACAGAACGGTATTCAGTTGGTTAAGAGACATACAGTAAATACTAGGAATAGATTGTCCACCATCTATGTGTTGTCCAGACAGAACGGTATTCAGTTGGTAAGAGACAGACAGTAAATACTAGGAATAGATTGTCCACCATCTATGTGTTGTCCAGACAGAACGGTATTCAGTTGGTTAAGAGACATACAGTAAATACTAGGAATAGATTGTCCACCATCTATGTGTTATCCAGACAGAACGGTATTCAGTTGGTTAAGAGACAGACAATAAATATTAGGAATAGATTGTCCACCATCTATGTGTTATCCAGACAGAACGGTATTCAGTTGGTTAAGAGACATACAGTAAATACTAGGAATAGATTGTCCACCATCTATGTGTTATCCAGACAGAACGGTATTCAGTTGGTTAAGAGACAGACAGTAAATACTAGGAATAGATTGTCCACCATCTATGTGTTAACCAGACAGAACGGTATTCAGTTGGTTAAGAGACATTTAGTAAATACTAGGAATAGATTGTCCACCATCTATGTGTTACCCAGACAGAACGGTATTCAGTTGGTAATAGACAGACAGTAAATACTAGGAATAGATTGTCCACCATCTATGTGTTGTCCAGACAGAACGGTATTCAATTGGTTAAGAGACAGACATTCAGTAAATACTAGGAATAGATTGTCCACCATCTATGTGTTATCCAGACAGAATGGTATTCAGTTGGTTAAGAGACAGACAGTAAATACTAGGAATAGATTGTCCACCATCTATGTGTTACCCAGACAGAACGGTATTCAGTTGGTTAAGAGACAGACATTCAGTAAATACTAGGAATAGATTGTCCACCATCTATGTGTTATCCAGACAGAACGGTATTCAGTTGGTTAAGAGACAGACAGTGAATACTAGGAATAGATTGTCCACCATCTATGTGTTATCCAGACAGAACGGTATTCAGTTGGTTAAGAGACAGACAGTAAATACTAGGAATAGATTGTCCACCATCTATGTGTTGTCCAGACAGAACGGTATTCAGTTGGTAAGAGACATACAGTAAATACTAGGAATAGATTGTCCACCATCTATGTGTTATCCTGACAGAACGGTATTCAGTTGGTTAAGATACAGACAGTAAATACTAGGAATAGATTGTCCACCATCTATGTGTTATCCAGACAGAACGGTATTCAGTTGGTTAAGAGACATTCAGTAAATACTAGGAATAGATTGTCCACCATCTATGTGTTATCCAGACAGAACGGTATTCAGTTGGTTAAGATACAGACATTCAGTAAATACAAGGATTAGATTGTCCACCATCTATGTGTTATCCAGACAGAACGGTATTCAGTTGGTAAGAGACATTCAGTAAATACTAGGAATAGATTGTCCACCATCTATGTGTTATCCAGACAGAACGGTATTCAGTTGGTTAAGATACAGACATTCAGTAAATACTAGGATTAGATTGTCCACAATCTATGTGTTATCCAGACAGAATGGTATTCAGTTGGTAAGAGACATTCAGTAAATAGTAGGAATAGATTGTCCACCATCTATGTGTTATCCAGACAGAACGGTATTCAGTTGGTTAAGATACAGACATTCAGTAAATACTAGGAATAGATTGTCCACCATCTATGTGTTACCCAGACAGAACGGTATTCAGTTGGTAAGAGACAGACAGTAAATACTAGGAATAGATTGTCCACCATCTATGTGTTATCCAGACAGAACGGTATTCAGTTGGTTAAGATACAGACATTCAGTAAATACTAGGAATAGATTGTCCACCATCTATGTGTTACCCAGACAGAACGGTATTCAGTTGGTTAAGAGACATTCAGTAAATACTAGGAATAGATTGTCCACCATCTATGTGTTACCCAGACAGAACGGTATTCAGTTGGTTAAGAGACAGACAGTAAATACTAGGAATAGATTGTCCACCATCTATGTGTTATCCAGACAGAACGGTATTCAGTTGGTTAAGATACAGACATTCAGTAAATACTAGGATTAGATTGTCCACCATCTATGTGTTATCCAGACAGAACGGTATTCAGTTGGTAAGAGACATTCAGTAAATACTAGGAATAGATTGTCCACCATCTATGTGTTATCCAGACAGAACGGTATTCAGTTGGTTAAGATACAGACATTCAGTAAATACTAGGATTAGATTGTCCACCATCTATGTGTTATCCAGACAGAATGGTATTCAGTTGGTAAGAGACATTCAGTAAATAGTAGGAATAGATTGTCCACCATCTATGTGTTATCCAGACAGAACGGTATTCAGTTGGTTAAGATACAGACATTCAGTAAATACTAGGAATAGATTGTCCACCATCTATGTGTTACCCAGACAGAACGGTATTCAGTTGGTTAAGAGACATTCAGTAAATACTAGGAATAGATTGTCCACCATCTATGTGTTACCCAGACAGAACGGTATTCAGTTGGTAAGAGACAGACAGTAAATACTAGGAATAGATTGTCCACCATCTATGTGTTATCCAGACAGAACGGTATTCAGTTGGTTAAGATACAGACATTCAGTAAATACTAGGAATAGATTGTCCACCATCTATGTGTTACCCAGACAGAACGGTATTCAGTTGGTTAAGAGACAGACAGTAAATACTAGGAATAGATTGTCCACCATCTATGTGTTATCCAGACAGAACGGTTTTCAGTTGGTTAAGAGACAGACAGTAAATACTAGGAATAGATTGTCCACCATCTATGTGTTATCCAGACAGAACGGTATTCAGTTGGTTAAGAGACATACAGTAAATACTAGGAATAGATTGTCCACCATCTATGTGTTATCCAGACAGAACGGTATTCAGTTGGTTAAGAGACAGACATTCAGTAAATACTAGGAATAGATTGTCCACCATCTATGTGTTATCCAGACAGAACGGTATTCAGTTGGTTAAGAGACAGACAATAAATATTAGGAATAGATTGTCCACCATCTATGTGTTATCCAGACAGAACGGTATTCAGTTGGTTAAGAGACAGACAGTAAATACTAGGAATAGATTGTCCACCATCTATGTGTTACCCAGACAGAACGGTATTCAGTTGGATAAGAGACATTCAGTAAATACTAGGAATAGATTGTCCACCATCTATGTGTTACCCAGACAGAACGGTATTCAGTTGGTAATAGACAGACAGTAAATACTAGGAATAGATTGTCCACCATCTATGTGTTGTCCAGACAGAACGGTATTCAGTTGGTTAAGAGACAGACATTCAGTAAATACTAGGAATAGATTGTCCACCATCTATGTGTTATCCAGACAGAACGGTATTCAGTTGGTTAAGAGACAGACAGTAAATACTAGGAATAGATTGTCCACCATCTATGTGTTACCCAGACAGAACGGTATTCAGTTGGTTAAGAGACAGACATTCAGTAAATACTCTGAATAGATTGTCCACCATCTATGTGTTATCCAGACAGAACGGTATTCAGTTGGTTAAGAGACAGACAGTGAATACTAGGAATAGATTGTCCACCATCTATGTGTTATCCAGACAGAACGGTATTCAGTTGGTTAAGAGACAGACAGTAAATACTAGGAATAGATTGTCCACCATCTATGTGTTGTCCAGACAGAACGGTATTCAGTTGGTTAAGAGACAGACAGTGAATACTAGGAATAGATTGTCCACCATCTATGTGTTATCCAGACAGAACGGTATTCAGTTGGTTAAGAGACATACAGTAAATACTAGGAATAGATTGTCCACCATCTATGTGTTATCCTGACAGAACGGTATTCAGTTGGTTAAGATACAGACATTCAGTAAATACTAGGAATAGATTGTCCACCATCTATGTGTTATCCAGACAGAACGGTATTCAGTTGGTTAAGAGACAGACAGTAAATACTAGGAATAGATTGTCCACCATCTATGTGTTATCCAGACAGAACGGTATTCAGTTGGTTAAGAGACATACAGTAAATACTAGGAATAGATTGTCCACCATCTATGTGTTATCCAGACAGAACGGTATTCAGTTGGTTAAGAGACAGACATTCAGTAAATACTAGGAATAGATTGTCCACCATCTATGTGTTGTCCAGACAGAACAGTATTCAGTTGGTAAGAGACAGACAGTAAATACTAGGAATAGAATGTCCACCATCTATGTGTTATCCAGACAGAACGGTATTCAGTTGGTTAAGAGACAGACAGTAAATACTAGGAATAGATTGTCCACCATCTATGTGTTAACCAGACAGAACGGTATTCAGTTGGTTAAGAGACATTTAGTAAATACTAGGAATAGATTGTCCACCATCTATGTGTTACCCAGACAGAACGGTATTCAGTTGGTAATAGACAGACAGTAAATACTAGGAATAGATTGTCCACCATCTATGTGTTGTCCAGACAGAACGGTATTCAATTGGTTAAGAGACAGACATTCAGTAAATACTAGGAATAGATTGTCCACCATCTATGTGTTATCCAGACAGAATGGTATTCAGTTGGTTAAGAGACAGACAGTAAATACTAGGAATAGATTGTCCACCATCTATGTGTTACCCAGACAGAACGGTATTCAGTTGGTTAAGAGACAGACATTCAGTAAATACTAGGAATAGATTGTCCACCATCTATGTGTTATCCAGACAGAACGGTATTCAGTTGGTTAAGAGACAGACAGTGAATACTAGGAATAGATTGTCCACCATCTATGTGTTATCCAGACAGAACGGTATTCAGTTGGTTAAGAGACAGACAGTAAATACTAGGAATAGATTGTCCACCATCTATGTGTTGTCCAGACAGAACGGTATTCAGTTGGTAAGAGACATACAGTAAATACTAGGAATAGATTGTCCACCATCTATGTGTTATCCTGACAGAACGGTATTCAGTTGGTTAAGATACAGACAGTAAATACTAGGAATAGATTGTCCACCATCTATGTGTTATCCAGACAGAACGGTATTCAGTTGGTTAAGAGACATTCAGTAAATACTAGGAATAGATTGTCCACCATCTATGTGTTATCCAGACAGAACGGTATTCAGTTGGTTAAGATACAGACATTCAGTAAATACTAGGATTAGATTGTCCACCATCTATGTGTTATCCAGACAGAACGGTATTCAGTTGGTAAGAGACATTCAGTAAATACTAGGAATAGATTGTCCACCATCTATGTGTTATCCAGACAGAACGGTATTCAGTTGGTTAAGATACAGACATTCAGTAAATACTAGGATTAGATTGTCCACCATCTATGTGTTATCCAGACAGAATGGTATTCAGTTGGTAAGAGACATTCAGTAAATAGTAGGAATAGATTGTCCACCATCTATGTGTTATCCAGACAGAACGGTATTCAGTTGGTTAAGATACAGACATTCAGTAAATACTAGGAATAGATTGTCCACCATCTATGTGTTACCCAGACAGAACGGTATTCAGTTGGTAAGAGACAGACAGTAAATACTAGGAATAGATTGTCCACCATCTATGTGTTATCCAGACAGAACGGTATTCAGTTGGTTAAGATACAGACATTCAGTAAATACTAGGAATAGATTGTCCACCATCTATGTGTTACCCAGACAGAACGGTATTCAGTTGGTTAAGAGACAGACAGTAAATACTAGGAATAGATTGTCCACCATCTATGTGTTATCCAGACAGAACGGTTTTCAGTTGGTTAAGAGACAGACAGTAAATACTAGGAATAGATTGTCCACCATCTATGTGTTATCCAGACAGAACGGTATTCAGTTGGTTAAGAGACATACAGTAAATACTAGGAATAGATTGTCCACCATCTATGTGTTATCCAGACAGAACGGTATTCAGTTGGTTAAGAGACAGACATTCAGTAAATACTAGGAATAGATTGTCCACCATCTATGTGTTATCCAGACAGAACGGTATTCAGTTGGTTAAGAGACAGACAATAAATATTAGGAATAGATTGTCCACCATCTATGTGTTATCCAGACAGAACGGTATTCAGTTGGTTAAGAGACAGACAGTAAATACTAGGAATAGATTGTCCACCATCTATGTGTTACCCAGACAGAACGGTATTCAGTTGGATAAGAGACATTCAGTAAATACTAGGAATAGATTGTCCACCATCTATGTGTTACCCAGACAGAACGGTATTCAGTTGGTAATAGACAGACAGTAAATACTAGGAATAGATTGTCCACCATCTATGTGTTGTCCAGACAGAACGGTATTCAGTTGGTTAAGAGACAGACATTCAGTAAATACTAGGAATAGATTGTCCACCATCTATGTGTTATCCAGACAGAACGGTATTCAGTTGGTTAAGAGACAGACATTCAGTAAATACTAGGAATAGATTGTCCACCATCTATGTGTTATCCAGACAGAACGGTATTCAGTTGGTTAAGAGACAGACAGTGAATACTAGGAATAGATTGTCCACCATCTATGTGTTATCCAGACAGAACGGTATTCAGTTGGTTAAGAGACAGACAGTAAATACTAGGAATAGATTGTCCACCATCTATGTGTTGTCCAGACAGAACGGTATTCAGTTGGTTAAGAGACAGACAGTGAATACTAGGAATAGATTGTCCACCATCTATGTGTTATCCAGACAGAACGGTATTCAGTTGGTTAAGAGACATACAGTAAATACTAGGAATAGATTGTCCACCATCTATGTGTTATCCTGACAGAACGGTATTCAGTTGGTTAAGATACAGACATTCAGTAAATACTAGGAATAGATTGTCCACCATCTATGTGTTATCCAGACAGAACGGTATTCAGTTGGTTAAGAGACAGACAGTAAATACTAGGAATAGATTGTCCACCATCTATGTGTTATCCAGACAGAACGGTATTCAGTTGGTTAAGAGACATACAGTAAATACTAGGAATAGATTGTCCACCATCTATGTGTTATCCAGACAGAACGGTATTCAGTTGGTTAAGAGACAGACATTCAGTAAATACTAGGAATAGATTGTCCATCATCTATGTGTTGTCCAGACAGAACGGTATTCAGTTGGTAAGAGACAGAAAGTAAATACTAGGAATAGAATGTCCACCATCTATGTGTTATCCTGACAGAACGGTATTCAGTTGGTTAAGAGACAGACAGTAAATACTAGGAATAGATTGTCCACCATCTATGTGTTGTCCAGACAGAACGGTATTCAGTTGGTAAGAGAGACAGTAAATACTAGGAATAGATTGTCCACCATCTATGTGTTGTCCAGACAGAACGGTATTCAGTTGGTTAAGAGACATACAGTAAATACTAGGAATAGATTGTCCACCATCTATGTGTTATCCAGACAGAACGGTATTCAGTTGGTTAAGAGACAGACAGTAAATACTAGGAATAGATTGTCCACCATCTATGTGTTACCCAGACAGAACGGTATTCAGTTGGTTAAGAGACATTCAGTAAATACTAGGAATAGATTGTCCACCATCTATGTGTTACCCAGACAGAACGGTATTCAGTTGGTAATAGACAGACAGTAAATACTAGGAATAGATTGTCCACCATCTATGTGTTGTCCAGACAGAACGGTATTCAATTGGTTAAGAGACAGACATTCAGTAAATACTAGGAATAGATTGTCCACCATCTATGTGTTATCCAGACAGAATGGTATTCAGTTGGTTAAGAGACAGACAGTAAATACTAGGAATAGATTGTCCACCATCTATGTGTTACCCAGACAGAACGGTATTCAGTTGGTTAAGAGACAGACATTCAGTAAATACTAGGAATAGATTGTCCACCATCTATGTGTTATCCAGACAGAACGGTATTCAGTTGGTTAAGAGACAGACAGTGAATACTAGGAATAGATTGTCCACCATCTATGTGTTATCCAGACAGAACGGTATTCAGTTGGTTAAGAGACAGACAGTAAATACTAGGAATAGATTGTCCACCATCTATGTGTTGTCCAGACAGAACGGTATTCAGTTGGTTAAGAGACATACAGTAAATACTAGGAATAGATTGTCCACCATCTATGTGTTATCCTGACAGAACGGTATTCAGTTGGTTAAGATACAGACATTCAGTAAATACTAGGAATAGATTGTCCACCATCTATGTGTTACCCAGACAGAACGGTATTCAGTTGGTTAAGAGACATTCAGTAAATACTAGGAATAGATTGTCCACCATCTATGTGTTACCCAGACAGAACGGTTTTCAGTTGGTAAGAGACAGACAGTAAATACTAGGAATAGATTGTCCACCATCTATGTGTTGTCCAGACAGAACGGTATTCAGTTGGTTAAGAGACATACAGTAAATACTAGGAATAGATTGTCCACCATCTATGTGTTATCCAGACAGAACGGTATTCAGTTGGTTAAGAGACAGACATTCAGTAAATACTAGGAATAGATTGTCCACCATCTATGTGTTATCCAGACAGAACGGTATTCAGTTGGTTAAGAGACACACAGTAAATATTAGGAATAGATTGTCCACCATCTATGTGTTATCCAGACAGAACGGTATTCAGTTGGTTAAGAGACAGAAAGTAAATACTAGGAATAGATTGTCCACCATCTATGTGTTACCCAGACAGAACGGTATTCAGTTGGTTAAGAGACAGACATTCAGTAAATACTAGGAATAGATTGTCCACCATCTGTGTTATCCAGACAGAACGGTATTCAGTTGGTTAAGAGAGACAGTAAATACTAGGAATAGATTGTCCACCATCTATGTGTTATCCAGACAGAACGGTATTCAGTTGGTTAAGAGACAGACAGTAAATACTAGGAATAGATTGTCCACCATCTATGTGTTATCCAGACAGAACGGTATTCAGTTGGTAAGAGACAGACAGTAAATACTAGGAATAGATTGTCCACCATCTATGTGTTATCCAGACAGAACGGTATTCAGTTGGTAAGAGACAGACATTCAGTAAATACTAGGAATAGATTGTCCACCATCTATGTGTTATCCAGACAGAACGGTATTCAGTTGGTTAAGAGACAGACAGTAAATACTAGGAATAGATTGTCCACCATCTATGTGTTATCCAGACAGGACGGTATTCAGTTGGTTAAGAGACAGACAGTAAATACTAGGAATAGATTGTCCACCATCTATGTGTTATCCAGACAGAACGGTATTCAGTTGGTTAAGAGACAGACAGTAAATACTAGGAATAGATTGTCCACCATCTATGTGTTGTCCAGACAGAACGGTATTCAGTTGGTTAAGAGACAGACAGTAAATACTAGGAATAGATTGTCCACCATCTATGTGTTATCCAGACAGAATGGTATTCAGTTGGTAAGAGACAGACATTCAGTAAATACTAGGAATAGATTGTCCACCATCTATGCGTTATCCAGACAGAACGGTATTCAGTTGGTAAGAGACAGACAGTAAATACTAGGAATAGATTGTCCACCATCTATGTGTTATCCAGACAGAACGGTATTCAGTTGGTAAGAGACAGACATTCAGTAAATACTAGGAATAGATTGTCCAACATCTATGCATTATCCAGACAGAACGGTATTCAGTTGGTTAAGAGACAGACAGTAAATACTAGGAATAGATTGTCCACCATCTATGTGTTATCCAGACAGAACGGTATTCAGTTGGTAAGAGAAAGACAGTAAATACTAGGAATAGATTGTCCACCATCTATGTGTTACCCAGACAGAACGGTATTCAGTTGGTAAGAGACAGACATTCAGTAAATACTAGGAATAGATTGTCCACCATCTATGTGTTATCCAGACAGAATGGTATTCAGTTGGTAAGAGACAGACATTCAGTAAATACTAGGAATAGATTGTCCACCATCTATGTGTTATCCAGACAGAACGGTATTCAGTTGGTAAGAGACAGACAGTAAATACTAGGAATAGATTGTCCACCATCTATGTGTTATCCAGACAGAACGGTATTCAGTTGGTAAGAGACAGACATTCAGTAAATACTAGGAATAGATTGCCCACCATCTATGTGTTACCCAGACAGAACGGTATTCAGTTGGTAAGAGACAGACATTCAGTAAATACTAGGAATAGATTGCCCACCATCTATGTGTTATCCAGACAGAACGGTATTCAGTTGGTAAGAGACAGAAAGTAAATACTAGGAATAGATTGTCCACCATCTATGTGTTATCCAGACAGAACGGTATTCAGTTGGTTAAGAGACAGACATTCAGTAAATACTAGGAATAGATCCTCCTCCATCTATGTGTTTTCCAGACAGAACGGTATTCAGTTGGTTAAGAGACAGACAGTAAATACTAGGAATAGATCGTCCTCCATCTATGTGTTACCCAGACAGAACGGTATTCAGTTGGTTAAGAGACAGACAGTAAATACTAGGAATAGATTGTCCACCATCTATGTGTTATCCAGACAGAACGGTATTCAGTTGGTTAAGAGACAGACATTCAGTAAATACTAGGAATAGATTGTCCACCATCTATGTGTTACCCAGACAGAACGGTATTCAGTTGGTTAAGAGACATTCAGTAAATACTAGGAATAGATTGTCCACCATCTATGTGTTATCCAGACAGAACGGTATTCAGTTGGTTAAGAGACAGACAGTAAATACTAGGAATAGATTGTCCACCATCTATGTGTTATCCAGACAGAACGGTATTCAGTTGGTTAAGAGACATACAGTAAATACTAGGAATAGATTGTCCACCATCTATGTGTTATCCAGACAGAACGGTATTCAGTTGGTTAAGAGACATTCAGTAAATACTAGGAATAGATTGTCCACCATCTATGTGTTGTCCAGACAGAACGGTATTCAGTTGGTTAAGAGACAGACATTCAGTAAATACTAGGAATAGATTGTCCACCATCTATGTGTTATCCAGACAGAACGGTATTCAGTTGGTTAAGAGACAGACAGTAAATACTAGGAATAGATTGTCCACCATCTATGTGTTATCCAGACAGAACGGTATTCAGTTGGTAAGAGACAGACAGTAAATACTAGGAATAGATTGTCCACCATCTATGTGCTATCCAGACAGAACGGTATTCAGTTGGTAAGAGACAGACAGTAAATACTAGGAATAGATTGTCCACCATCTATGTGTTATCCAGACAGAACGGTATTCAGTTGGTAAGAGACAGACATTCAGTAAATACTAGGAATAGATTGTCGACCATCTATGTGTTATCCAGACAGTACGGTATTCAGTTGGTTAAGAGACAGACAGTAAATACTAGGAATAGATTGTCCACCATCTATGTGTTATCCAGACAGAACGGTATTCAGTTGGTTAAGAGACAGACAGTAAATACTAGGAATAGATTGTCCACCATCTATGTGTTGTCCAGACAGAACGGTATTCAGTTGGTTAAGAGACAGACAGTAAATACTAGGAATAGATTGTCCACCATCTATGTGTTATCCAGACAGAATGGTATTCAGTTGGTAAGAGACAGACATTCAGTAAATACTAGGAATAGATTGTCCACCATCTATGCATTATCCAGACAGAACGGTATTCAGTTGGTAAGAGACAGACATTCAGTAAATACTAGGAATAGATTGTCCACCATCTATGTGTTATCCAGACAGAATGGTATTCAGTTGGTAAGAGACAGACATTCAGTAAATACTAGGAATAGATTGTCCACCATCTATGTGTTATCCAGACAGAACGGTATTCAGTTGGTAAGAGACAGACAGTAAATACTAGGAATAGATTGTCCACCATCTATGTGTTACCCAGACAGAACGGTATTCAGTTGGTTAAGAGACAGACAGTAAATACTAGGAATAGATTGTCCACCATCTATGTGTTATCCAGACAGAACGGTATTCAGTTGGTTAAGAGACAGACAGTAAATACTAGGAATAGATTGTCCACCATCTATGTGTTATCCAGACAGAACGGTATTCAGTTGGTTAAGAGACAGACAGTAAATACTAGGAATAGATTGTCCACCATCTATGTGTTATCCAGACAGAACGGTATTCAGTTGGTTAAGAGACAGACAGTAAATACTAGGAATAGATTGTCCACCATCTATGTGTTATCCAGACAGAACGGTATTCAGTTGGTTAAGAGACAGACAGTAAATACTAGGAATAGATTGTCCACCATCTATGTGTTATCCAGACAGAACGGTATTCAGTTGGTTAAGAGACAGACATTCAGTAAATACTAGGAATAGATTGTCCACCATCTATGTGTTATCCAGACAGAACGGTATTCAGTTGGTAAGAGACAGACAGTAAATACTAGGAATAGATTGTCCACCATCTATGTGTTATCCAGACAGAACGGTATTCAGTTGGTAAGAGACAGACATTCAGTAAATACTAGGAATAGATTGTCCACCATCTATGTGTTATCCAGACAGAATGGTATTCAGTTGGTAAGAGACAGACAGTAAATACTAGGAATTAGATTGTCCACCATCTATGTGTTATCCAGACAGAACGGTATTCAGTTGGTAAGAGACAGACATTCAGTAAAATACTAGGAATAGATTGTCCACCATCTATGTGTTATCCAGACAGAACGGTATTCAGTTGGTTAAGAGACAGACAGTGTAAATACTAGGAATAGATTGTCCACCATCTATGTGTATCCAGACAGAACGGTATTTTCAGTTGGTTAAGAGACAGACAGTAAATACTAGGAATAGATGTCCACCATCTATGTGTTATCCAGACAGAACGGTATTCAGTTGGTTAAGAGACAGACAGTAAATACTAGGAATAGATTGTCCACCATCTATGTGTTATCCAGACAGAACTGCGTATTCAGTTGGTTAAGAGACAGACATCAGTAATACTAGGAATAGATTGTCCACCATCTATGTGTTATCCAGACAGAACGGTATTCAGTTGGTTAAGAGACAGATTCAGTAAATACTAGGAATAGATTGTCCACCATCTATGTGTTATCCAGACAGAACGGTATTCAGTTGGTAAGAGACAGACAGTAAATACTAGGAATAGATTGTCCACCATCTATGTGTTATCCAGACAGAACGGTATTCAGTTGGTTAAGAGACAGACATTCAGTAAATACTAGGAATAGATTGTCCACCATCTATGTGTTATCCAGACAGAACGGTATTCAGTTGGTTAAGAGACAGACAGTAAATACTAGGAATAGATTGTCCACCATCTATGTGTTATCCAGACAGAACGGTATTCAGTTGGTTAAGAGACAGACCAGTAAATACTAGGAATAGATTGTCCACCATCTATGTGTTATCCAGACAGAACGGTATTCAGTTGGTTAAGAGACAGACAGTGAAATACTAGGAATAGATTGTCCACCATCTATGTGTTATCCAGACAGAACGGTATTCAGTTGGTTAAGAGACAGACAGTAAATACTAGGAATAGATTGTCCACCATCTATGTGTTATCCAGACAGAACGGTATTCAGTTGGTTAAGAGACAGACAGTAAATACTAGGAATAGATTGTCCACCATCTATGTGTTATCCAGACAGAACGGTATTCAGTTGGTAAGAGACAGACATTCAGTAAATACTAGGAATAGATTGTCCACCATCTATGTGTTATCCAGACAGAACGGTATTCAGTTGGTTAAGAGACAGACATTCAGTAAATACTAGGAATAGATTGTCCACCATCTATGTGTTATCCAGACAGAACGGTATTCAGTTGGTAAGAGACAGACAGTAAATACTAGGAATAGATTGTCCACCATCTATGTGTTATCCAGACAGAACGGTATTCAGTTGGTTAAGAGACAGACAGTAAATACTAGGAATAGATTGTCCACCATCTATGTGTTATCCAGACAGAACGGTATTCAGTTGGTTAAGAGACAGACATTCAGTAAATACTAGGAATAGATTGTCCACCATCTATGTGTTATCCAGACAGAACGGTATTCAGTTGGTTAAGAGACAGACAGTAAATACTAGGAATAGATTGTCCACCATCTATGTGTTATCCAGACAGAACGGTATTCAGTTGGTTAAGAGACAGACAGTAAATACTAGGAATAGATTGTCCACCATCTATGTGTTATCCAGACAGAACGGTATTCAGTTGGTAAGAGACAGACAGTAAATACTAGGAATAGATTGTCCACCATCTATGTGTTATCCAGACAGAACGGTATTCAGTTGGTTAAGAGACAGACAGTAAATACTAGGAATAGATTGTCCACCATCTATGTGTTATCCAGACAGAACGGTATTCAGTTGGTTAAGAGACAGACATTCAGTAAATACTAGGAATAGATTGTCCACCATCTATGTGTTATCAGACAGAACGGTATTCAGTTGGTTAAGAGACAGACAGTAAATACTAGGAATAGATTGTCCACCATCTATGTGTTATCCCAGACAGAACGGTATTCAGTTTGTTAAGAGACAGACACAGTAAATACTAGGAATAGATTGTCCACCAATCTATGTGTTATCCAGACAAACGGTATTCAGTTGGTTAAGAGACAGACAGTAAATACTAGGAATAGATTGTCCACCATCTATGTGTTATCCAGACAGAACGGTATTCAGTTGGTTAAGAGACAGACTAGTAAATACTAGGAATAGATTGTCCACCATCTATGTGTTATCCAGACAGAACGGTATTCAGTTGGTTAAGAGACAGACATTCAGTAATATAGGAATAGATTGTCCACCATCTATGTGTTATCCAGGACAGAAACGGTATTCAGTGGTAAGAGACAGACAGTAAAATACTAGGAATAGATTGTCCACCATCTATGTGTTATCCAGACAGAACGGTATTCATTTGGTAAGAGACAGACATTCAGTAAATACTAGAATAGATTGTCCACCATCTATGTGGTTATCCAGACAGAACGGTATTCAGTTGGTTAAGAGACAGACAGTTAAATACTAGGAATAGATTGTCCACCATCTATGTGTTATCCAGACAGAACGGTATTCAGTTGGTTAAGAGACAGACAGTAAATACTAGGAATAGATTGTCCACCATCTATGTGTTATCCAGACAGAACGGTATTCAGTTGGTAAGAGACAGACAGTAAATACTAGGAATAGATTGTCCACCATCTATGTGTTATCCCAGACAGAACGGTATTCAGTTGGTTAAGAGACAGACATTCAGTAAATACTAGGAATAGATTGTCCACCATCTATGTGTTATCCAGACAGAACGGTATTCAGTTGGTTAAGAGACAGACAGTAAATACTAGGAATAGATTGTCCACCATCTATGTGTTACCCAGACAGAACGGTATTCAGTTGGTAAGAGACAGACATTCAGTAAATACTAGGAATAGATTGTCCACCATCTATGTGTTATCCAGACAGAACGGTATTCAGTTGGTTAAGAGACAGACAGTAAATACTAGGAATAGATTGTCCACCATCTATGTGTTATCCAGACAGAACGGTATTCAGTTGGTAAGAGACAGACTAGTAAATACTAGGAATAGATTGTCCACCATCTATGTGTTACCAGACAGAACGGTATTCAGTTGGTAAGAGACAGACATCAGTAAATACTAGGAATAGATTGTCCACCATCTATGTGTTTATCCAGACAGAACGGTATTCAGTTGGTAAGAGACAGACAGTAAATACTAGGAATAGATTGTCCACCATCTATGTGTTATCCAGACAGAACGGTATTCAGTTGGTAAGAGACAGAATTCAGTAAATACTAGGAATAGATTGTCCACCATCTATGTGTTATCCAGACAGAATGGTATTCAGTTGGTAAGAGACGACAGTAAATACTAGGAATAGATTGTCCACCATCTATGTGTTATCCAGACAGAACGGTATTCAGTTGGTTAAGAGACAGACAGTAAATACTAGGAATAGATTGTCCACCATCTATGTGTTATCCAGACAGAACGGTATTCAGTTGGTAAGAGACAGACATTCAGTAAATACTAGAATAGATTGTCCACCATCTATGTGTTAATCCAGACAGAACGGTATTCAGTTGGTTACAGAGACAGACAGTAAATACTAGGAATAGATTGTCCACCATCTATGTGTTACCCAGACAGAACGGTATTCAGTTGGTTAAGAGACAGACAGTCAATACTAGGAATAGATTGTCCACCATCTATGTGTTATCCAGACAGAACGGTAATTCAGTTGGTTAAGAGACAGACAGTAAATACTAGGAATAGATTGTCCACCATCTTATGTGTATCCAGACAGAACGGTATTCAGTTGGTTAAGAAGACAGACAGTAAATACTAGGAATAGATTGTCCACCATCTATTGTGTTATCCAGACAGAACGGTATTCAGTTGGTTAAGAGACATACAGTAAATACTAGGAATAGATTGTCCACCATCTATGTGTTATCCAGACAGAACGGTATTCAGTTGGTTAAGAGACAGACAGTAAATACTAGGAATAGATTGTCCACCATCTATGTGTTACCCAGACAGAACGGTATTCAGTTGGTTAAGAGACGACATTCAGTAAATACTAGGAATAGATTGTCCACCATCTATGTGTTATCCAGACAGAACGGTATTCAGTTGGTAAGAGACAGACAGTAAATACTAGGAATAGATTGTCCACCATCTTATGTGTTGTCCAGACAGAACGGTATTCAGTTTGGTTAGAGACATACAGTAAATACTAGGAATAGATTGTCCACCATCTATGTGTTATCCAGACAGAACGGTATTCAGTTGTAAGAGACAGACATTCAGTAAATACTAGGAATAGATTGTCCACCATCTATGTGTTATCCAGACAGAACGGTATTCAGTTGGTTAAGAGACAGACAGTAAATACTAGGAATAGATTGTCCACCATCTATGTGTTATCCAGACAGAACGGTATTCAGTTGGTAAGAGACAGACAGTAAATACTAGGAATAGATTGTCCACCATCTATGTGTTATCCAGACAGAACGGTATTCAGTTGGTTAAGAGACAGAATTCAGTAATACTAGGAATAGATTGTCCACCATCTATGTGTTATCCAGACAGAATGGTATTCAGTTGGTAAGAGACAGACAGTTAAATACTAGGAATAGATTGTCCACCATCTATGTGTTATCCAGACAGAACGGTATTCAGTTGGTTAAGAGACAGACAAGTAACATACTAGGATAGATTGTCCACCAATCTATGTGTTATCCAGACAGAACGGTATTCAGTTGGGTAAGAGACGACAGTAAATACTAGGAATAGATTGTCCACCATCTATTGTGTTATCCAGACAGAACCGGTATTCAGTTGGTACGAGACAGACATTCAATAATACTAGGAATAGATTGTCCACATCTATGTGTTTATCCAGACAGAACGGTAAATCAGTTGGTTAAGAGACAGAAGTAAATACTAGGAATAGATTTGTCCATCCATCTAGTGTTATCCAGACAGGAACGGTAATTTCAGTTGGTTAAGAGACAGACAGTAAATACTAGGAATAGATGTCACACCATCTATGTGTTATCCAGACAGAACGGTATTCAGTTGTTAAGAGACAGACCAGTAAATACTAGGAATAGATTGTCCACCATCTATGTGTTATCCAGACAGAACGGTATTCAGTTGGTAAGAGACAGACATTCAGTAAATACTAGGAATAGATTGTCCACCATCTATGTGTTATCCAGACAGAACGGTATTCAGTTGGTTAAGAGACAGACAGTAAATACTAGGAATAGATTGTCCACCATCTATGTGTTATCCAGACAGAACGGTATTCAGTTGGTTAAGAGACAGACAGTAAATACTAGGAATAGATTGTCCACCATCTATGTGTTATCCAGACAGAACGGTATTCAGTTGGTTAAGAGACAGACATTCAGTAAATACTAGGAATAGATTGTCCACCATCTATGTGTTATCCAGACAGAACGGTATTCAGTTGGTTAAGAGACAGACAGTAATACTAGGAATAGATTGTCCACCATCTATGTGTTATCCAGACAGAACGGTATTCAGTTGGTTAAGAGACAGACAGTAAATACTAGGAATAGATTGTCCACCATCTATGTGTTGTCCAGACAGAACGGTATTCAGTTGGTTAAGAGACAGACATTCAGTAAATACTAGGAATAGATTGTCCACCATCTATGTGTTATCCAGACAGAACGGTATTCAGTTGGTTAAGAGACAGACAGTAAATACTAGGAATAGATTGTCCACCATCTATGTGTTATCCAGACAGAACGGTATTCAGTTGGTTAAGAGACAGACATTCAGTAAATACTAGGAATAGATTGTCCACCATCTATGTGTTATCCAGACAGAACGGTATCAGTTGGTAAGAGACAGACAGTAAATACTAGGAATAGATTGTCCACCATCTATGTGTTATCCAGACAGAACGGTATTCAGTTGGTAAGAGACAGACAGTAAATACTAGGGAATAGATTGTCCACCATCTATGTGTTATCCAGACAGAACGGTATTCAGTTGGTTAAGAGACAGAATTCAGTAAATACTAGGAATAGATTGTCCACCATCTATGGTTATCCAGACAGAACGGTATTCAGTTGGTTAAGAGACAGACAGTAATTACTAGGAACTAGATTGTCCACCATCTATGTGTTATCCAGACAGAACGGTATTCAGTTGGTTAAGAGACAGACAGTAAATACTAGGAATAGATTGTCCACCATCTATGTGTTATCCAGACAGAACGGTATTCAGTTGGTTAAGAGACAGAATCAGTAAATACTAGGAATAGATTGTCCACCATCTATGTGTTATCCAGACAGAACGGTATTCAGTTGGTTAAGAGACAGACAGTAAATACTAGGAATAGATTGTCCACCATCTATGTGTTGTCCAGACAGAACGGTATTCAGTTGGTTAAGAGACAGACTAAGTAAATACTAGGAATAGATTGTCCACCATCTATGTGTTATCCAGACAGAACGGTATTCAGTTGGTTAAGAGACAGACAGTAAATACTAGGAATAGATTGTCCACCATCTATGTGTTACCCAGACAGAACGGTATTCAGTTGGTTAAGAGACAGACCTTCAGTAAATACTAGGAATAGATTGTCCACCATCTATGTGTTATCCAGACAGAACGGTATTCAGTTGGTTAAGAGACAGACAGTAAATACTAGGAATAGATTGTCCACCATCTATGTGTTATCCAGACAGAACGGTATTCAGTTGGTAAGAGACAGACAGTAAATACTAGGAATAGATTGTCCTCCATCTATGTGTTACCCAGACAGAACGGTATTCAGTTGGTTAAGAGACAGACAGTAAATACTAGGAATAGATTGTCCACCATCTATGTGTTATCCAGACAGAACGGTATTCAGTTGGTTAAGAGACAGACAGTAAATACTAGGAATAGATTGTCCACCATCTATGTGTTATCCAGACAGAATGGTATTCAGTTGGTAAGAGACAGACAGTAAACACTAGGAATAGATTGTCCACCATCTATGTGTATCCAGACAGAACGGTATTCAGTTGGTTAAGAGACAGACAGTAAATACTAGGAATAGATTGTCCACCATCTATGTGTTATCCAGACAGAACGGTATTCAGTTGGTAAGAGACAGACAGTAAATACTAGGAATAGATTGTCCACCATCTATGTGTTATCCAGACAGAACGGTATTCAGTTGGTAAGAGACAGACATTCAGTAAATACTAGGAATAGATTGTCCACCATCTATGTGTTATCCAGACAGAACGGTATTCAGTTGGTTAAGAGACAGACAGTAAATACTAGGAATAGATTGTCCACCATCTATGTGTTATCCAGACAGAACGGCATTCAGTTGGTAAGAGACAGACAGTAAATACTAGGAATAGATTGTCCTCCATCTATGTGTTACCCAGACAGAACGGTATTCAGTTGGTTAAGAGCAGACAGTAATACTAGGAATAGATTGTCCACCATCTATGTGTTATCCAGACAGAACGGTATTCAGTTGGTTAAGAGACAGACAGTAAATACTAGGAATAGATTGTCCACCATCTATGTGTTATCCAGACAGAACGGTATTCAGTTGGTTAAGAGACAGGACAGTAAATACTAGGATAGATTGTCCACCATCTATGTGTATCCAGACAGAACGGTATTCAGTGGTTAAGAGACAGACATTCAGTAAATACTAGGAATAGATTGTCCACCATCTATGTGTTATCCAGACAGAACGGTATTCAGTTGGTTAAGAGACAGACAGTAATTACTAGGAATAGATTGTCCACCATCTATGTGTTATCCAGACAGAACGGTATTCAGTTGGTTAAGAGACAGACAGTAAATACTAGGAATAGATTGTCCCACCATCTATGTGTTATCCAGACAGAACGGTATTCAGTTGGTTAAGAGACAAACAGTAAATACTAGGAATAGATTGTCCACCATCTATGTGTTATCCAGACAGAACGGTATTCAGTTGGTTAAGAGACAGACAGTAATACTAGGAATAGATGTCCACCATCTATGGTGTGTCCAGACAGAACGGTATTCAGTTGGTTAAGAGACAGACATTCAGTAAATACTAGGAATAGATTTGTCCACCATCTATGTGTTATCCAGACAGAACGGTATTCAGTTGGTTAAGAGGACAGACAGTAAATACTAGGAATAGATTGTCCACATCTATGTGTTACCCAGACAGAACGGTATTCAGTTGGTTAAGAGACCGACATTCAGTAAATACTAGGAATAGATTGTCCACCATCTATGTGTTATCCAGACAGAACGGTATTCAGTTGGTTAAGAGGACAGACAGTAAATACTAGGAATAGATTGTCCACCCATCTATGTGTTATCCAGACAGAACGTTATTCAGTTGGTAAGAGACAGACAGTAAATACTAGGAATAGATTGTCCTCCATCTATGTGTTACCCAGGACAGAACGGTATTCAGTTGGTTAAGAGACAGACAGTAAATACTAGGAATAGATTGTCACCATCTATGTGTTATCCAGACAGAACGGTATTCAGTTGGTTAAGAGACAGACAGTAAATACTAGGAATAGATTGTCCACCATCTATGTGTTATCCAGACAGAATGGTATTCAGTTGGTAAGAGACAGACAGTAAACACTAGGCATAGATTCTCCACCATCTATGTGTTATCCAGACAGAACGGTATTCAGTGGTTAAGAGACAGACAGTAAATACTAGGAATAGATTGTCCACCATCTAGGTGTTATCCAGACAGAATGGTATCAGTTGGTAAGAGACAGACAGTAAATACTAGGAATAGATTGTCCACCATCTATGTGTTATCCAGACCGAACGGTATTCAGTTGGTAAGAGACAGACAGTAAATACTAGGAATAGATTGTCCACCATCTATGTGTTATCCAGACAGAACGGTATTCAGTTGGTTAAGAGACAGACAGTAAATACTAGGAATAGATTGTCCCCCATCTATGTGTTTATCCAGACAGAACGGTATTCAGTTGGTTAAGAGACAGACATTAAATACTAGGAATAGATTGTCCACCATCTATGTGTTATCCAGACAGAACGGTATTCAGTTGGTTAAGAGACAGGACAGTAAATACTAGGAATAGATTGTCCACCATCTATGTGTTATCCAGACAGAAACTGGATTCAGTTGTTAGAGACAGACATTCAGTAAATACTAGATAGCATTGTCCTCCAATCTATGTGTTATCCCAGACAGAACGGTATTCAGTTGGTTAAGAGACAGACAGAATACTAGGAATAGATTGTCCCACCTCTATGTTGTTATCCAGACAGAACGGTATTCAGTTGGTTAAGAAGACAGACAGTAAATACTAGGAATAAGATTGTCCACGCATCTAGGTGTTATCCAGACAGAACGGTATTCAGGTTTGGTTAAGAGACAGACAGTAAATACATAGGAAATAGATTGTCCACCATCGATGGTTATCCAGACAGAACGGTATTCAGTTGGTTAAGAGACAGACAGTAAATACTAGGATAGATTGTCCACCATCTATGTGTTATCCAACAGAACGGTATTCAGTTGGTTAAGAGACAGACATTCAGTAAATACTAGGAATAGATTGTCCACATCTTGTGTTATCCAGACAGAACGGTATTCAGTTGGTTAAGAGACAGACAGTAAATACTAGGAATAGATTGTCCACCATCTATGTGTTACCCAGACAGAACGGTATCAGTTGGTAGAGACAGACAGTAAATACTAGGAATAGATTGTCCACCCATCTATGCGTTATCCAGACAGAACGGTATTCAGTGGTAAGAGACAGACAGTAATACTAGGAATATATTGTCCACCATCTATGCGTTACCCAGACAGAACGGTATTCAGTTGGTTAAGAGACGACAGTAAATACTAGGAATAGATTGTCCACATCTATGTGTTATCCAGACAGAACGGTATCAGTTGGTATAGAGACAGACAGTAAATACTAGGAATAGATTGTCACCATCTGTGTGTTATCCAGACAGAACGGTATTCAGTGGTAGAGACAGACATTCAGTAAATACTAGGAATAGATTGTCCCACCATCTATGTGTTACCAGACAGAACGGTATTCAGTTGGTTAAGAGACAGACAGTATAATACTAGGAATAGATTGTCCACCATCTATGTGTTACCCAGACAGAACGGTATTCAGTTGGTTAAGAGACAGACAGTAAATACTAGGAATAGATTGTCCACCATCTATGTGTTATCCAGACAGAACGGTATTCAGTTGGTTAAGAGACATTCAGTAAATACTAGGAATAGATTGTCCACCATCTATGTGTTATCCAGACAGAACGGTATTCAGTTGGTTAAGAGACATCAGTAAATACTAGGAATAGATTGTCCACCATCTATGTGTTATCCAGACAGAACGGTATTCAGTTGGTAAGAGACATTCAGTAAATACTAGGAATAGATTGTCCACCATCTATGTGTTATCCAGACAGAACGGTATTCAGTTGGTTAAGAGACAGACAGTAAATACTAGGAATAGATTGTCCACCATCTATGTGTTATCCAGACAGAACGGCATTCAGTTGGTAAGAGACAGACAGTAAATACTAGGAATAGATTGTCCTCCATCTATGTGTTACCCAGACAGAACTGGTATTCAGTTGGTTAAGAGACAGACAGTAAATACTAGGAATAGATTGTCCACCATCTATGTGTTATCCAGACAGACGGTATTCAGTTGGTTAAGAGACAGACAGTAAAATACTAGGATAGATTGTCCACCATCTATGTGTTATCCAGACAGAATGGTATTCAGTTGGTAAGAGGACAGACAGTAAATACTAGGAATACGATTGTCCACCATCTATGTGTTATCCAGACAGAACGGTATTCAGTTGGTTAAGAGACAGACAGTAAATACTAGGAATAGATTGTCCACCACTATGTGTTATCCAGACAGAACGGTATTCAGTTGGTTAAGAGGACAGACAGTAAATACTAGGAATAGATGTCCACCATCTATGTGTTATCCAGACAGAACGGTATTCAGTTGGTAAGAGACAGACAGTAAATACTAGGAATAGATTGTCCACCCATCTATGTGTTATCCAGACAGAACGGTATTCAGTTGGTTAAGAGACAGACAGTAAATACTAGGAATAGATTGTCCACCATCTATGTGTTACCCAGACAGAACGGTATTCAGTTGGTTAAGAGACAGACATTCAGTAAATACTAGGAATAGATTGTCCACCATCTATGTGTTATCCAGACAGAACGGTATTCAGTTGGTTAAGAGACAGACAGTAAATACTAGGAATAGATTGGTCCACCATCTATGTGTTATCCAGACAGAACGGTATTCAGTTGGTAAGAGACAGACAGTAAATACTAGGAATAGATTGTCCTCCATCTATGTGTTACCCAGACAGAACGGTATTCAGTTGGTTAAGAGACAGACAGTAAATACTAGGAATAGATGTCCACCATCTATGTGTTATCCAGACAGAACGGTATTCAGTTGGTAAGAGACAGACAGTAAATACTAGGAATAGATCGTCCTCCATCTATGTGTTATCCAGACAGAACGGTATTCAGTTGGTTAAGAGACAGACCGTAAATACTAGGAATCAGATTGTCCACCATCTATGCGTTATCCAGACAGAACGGTATTTCAGTGGTTAAGAGACAGACAGTAAATACTAGGAATAGATTGTCCACCATCTATGTGTTATCCAGACAGAACGGTATTCAGTTGGTTAAGAGACAGGACATTCAGTAAATACTAGGAATAGATTGTCCACCATCTGTGTGTTATCCAGACAGAACGGTATCAGTTGGTTAAGAGACAGACAGTAAATACTAGGAATAGATTGTCCACCATCTATGTGTTACCAGACAGAACGGTATTCAGTTGGTTAAGAGACAGACAGTAAATACTAGGAATAGATTGTCCACCATCTATGCGTTATCCAGACAGAACGGTATTCAGTTGGTTAAGAGACAGACAGTAAATACTAGGAATAGATTGTCCACCATCTATGCGTTACCCAGACAGAACGGTATTCAGTTGGTTAAGAGACAGACAGTAAATACTAGGAATAGATTGTCCACCAATCTATGTGTTATCCAGACAGAACGGTATTCAGTTGGTTAAGAGACAGACAGTAAATACTAGGAATAGATTGTCCACCATCTGTGTGTTATCCAGACAGAACGGTATTCAGTTGGTAAGAGACAGAATTCAGTAAATACTAGGAATAGATTGTCCACCATCTATGTGTTACCCAGACAGAACGGTATTCAGTTGGTTAAGAGACAGACAGTAAATACTAGGAATAGATTGTCCACCATCTATGTGTTACCAGACAGAACGGTATTCAGTTGGTTAAGAGACAGACAAGTAAATACTAGGAATAGATTGTCCACCATCTATGTGTTATCCAGACAGAACGGTATTCAGTTGGTAAGAGACAGACAGTAAATACTAGGAATAGATTGTCCACCATCTATGCGTTATCCAGACAGAACGGTATTCAGTTGGTAAGAGACAGACAGTAAATACTAGGAATAGATTGTCCACCATCTATGTGTTATCCAGACAGACGGTATTCAGTTGGTAAGAGACAGACAGTAAATACTAGGAATAGATTGTCCACCATCTATGTGTTATCCAGACAGAACGGTATTCAGTTGGTAAGAGACAGACAGTAAATACTAGGAATAGATTGTCCACCATCTATGTGTTATCCAGACAGAACGGTATTCAGTTGGTAAGAGACAGACAGTAATACTAGGGAATAGATTGTCCACCATCTATGTGTTATCCAGACAGAACGGTATTCAGTTGGTAAGAGACAGACAGTAAATACTAGGAATAGATTGTCCACCATCTATGTGTTATCCAGACAGAACAGTATTCAGTTGGTTAAGAGACAGACAGTAAATACTAGGAATAGATTGTCCACCATCTATGTGTTACCCAGACAGAACGGTATTCAGTTGGTAAGAGACAGACAGTAAATACTAGGAATAGATTGTCCACCATCTATGTGTTATCCAGACAGAACGGTATTCAGTTGGTTAAGATACAGACATTCAGTAAATACTAGGAATAGATTGTCCACCATCTGTGTGTTATCCAGACAGAACGGTATTCAGTTGGTTAAGAGACAGATAGTAAATACTAGGAATAGATTGTCCACCATCTATGTGTTATCCAGACAGAACGGTATTCAGTTGGTTAAGAGACAGACAGTAAATACTAGGAATAGATAGTCCACCATCTGTGTGTTATCCAGACAGAACAAAGAAATGGGCAAAAGAACATTTAGATTTAGAGCAATAAAGAAATTGAATAATTAACTGAGCAAACTAGAAACCTTTCAATATATAACTGTAAACATTATTTTAAAACAATTTAAATATAGTATATATAAATGTTGTGGGACTATAGAAGATGAGAATCAATCTTTTTTAGATGGAGTATTTATTGGGGTCATTATGCTAGTATATTATGTATGTTTGTAATAGTGTGCTATATGTGCAACATTTGTTTCTATAAGTAATTGTATTTTAATGTTAAGGACTCTTGGAAGATTAGTTCTAATGGGGACTAAAAGAGATCCTAATAAATCAAAATGGCCACTGTAGTTTGGATTCACTGATTCATTTTATTTGTCAGTAAAAAAATAAAGACAAAAAAAATGTTTCAAGTGACTGGGATCGAGTGACTGGGATCGAGTGACTGGGATCGAGTGACTGGGATCGAGTGACTGGGATCGAGTGACTGGGATCGAGTGACTGGGATCGAGTGACTGGGATCGAGTGACTGGGATCGAGTCACTGGGATCGGAGTGACTGGGATCGAGTGATGGGATCGAGTGACTGGGATCGAGTGACTGGGATCGAGTGACTGGGATCGAGTGGACTGGGATCGAGTGACTGGGATCGAGTGACTGGATCAAGTGACTGGGATCAAGTGACTGGGATCGAGTGACTGGGTTCGAGTGACTGGGATCGAGTGACTGGGATCGAGTGACTGGGATCGAGTGACTGGGATCGAGTGACTGGGATCAAGTGACTGGGATCAAGTGACTGGGGATCAAGTGACTGGGATCAAGTGACTGGGATCGCATGATAAAGTTGTGGACATATTTCCATTGTTGACATGAAAACATATAAAATGACATAGAGACACATTACAGAGACACAGACACATTACAGAGACACATTACAGAGACACATTACAGAGACACAGACACATTACAGAGACACAGACACATTACAGAGACACAGACACATTACAGAGACACATTACAGAGACACAGACACATTACAGAGACACAGACACATTACAGAGACACATTACAGAGACACAGACACATTACAGAGACACAGACACATTACAGAGACACAGACACATTACAGAGACACATTACAGAGACACATTACAGAGACACAGACACATTACAGAGACACAGATACATTACAGAGACACAGACACATTACAGAGACACAGACACATTACAGAGACACATTACAGAGACACATTACAGAGACACAGACACATTACAGAGACACAGACACATTACAGAGACACAGACACATTACAGAGACACATTACAGAGACACAGACACATTACAGAGACACATTACAGAGACACATTACAGAGACAACAGACACATTCCAGAGACACATTCCAGAGACACAGACACATTACAGAGACACATTCCAGAGACACAGACACATTACAGAGACACAGACACATTACAGAGACACATTACAGAGACACATTACATCTGACAATCAACTGTAAATTTCGGTGTTCCTCAAGGTTCCGTTTTAGGACCACTATTGTTTTCACTATATATTTTACCTCTTGGGGATGTTATTCGAAAAACATAATGTAAACTTTCACTGCTATGGCGGAGACACACAGCTGTACATTTCAAGGAAACATGGTGAAGCCCCAAATTGCCCTCGCTAGAAGCATGTGTTTCAGACATAAGGAAGTGGATGGCTGCAAACTTTCTACTATTAAACCGGACAAACAGAGATGCTTGTTCTAGGTCCCAAGAAACAAAGAGATCTCTGTTGAATCTGACAATTAATCTTAATGGTTGTACAGTCGTCTCAAATAAAACTGTGAAGGACCTCGGCGTTACTCTGGACCCTGATCTCTCTTTTGAAGAACATATCAAGACCATTTCGAGGACAGCTTTTTTTCCATCATTTTTCCAAAAATCAGAAACTTTCTGTCCAAAAATGATGCAGAAAATTCATCCATGCTTTTGTCACTTCTAGGTTAGACTACTGCAATGCTCTATTTTCCGGCTACCCGGATAAAGCACTAAATAAACTTCAGTTAGTGCTAAATACGGCTGCTAGAATCCTGACTAGAACCAAAAAATTTGATCCTATTACTCCAGTGCTAGCCTCTCTACACTGGCTTCCTGTCAAAGCAAGGGCTGATTTCACAAGGTTTTAACTGCTAACCTACAAAGCATTACCACATGGGCTTGCTCCTACCTATCTCTCTGATTTGGTCGCTGCCGTACATACCTAGCGTACGCTACGGTCACAAAGACGCAGGCCTCACTGAGATTGTTCCCTAGAATTCTATAAGCAAACAGCTGGAGGCCAGGGCTTTCTCCTATAGAGCTCCAATTTTTATGGAACGTCTGCCTACCCATGCGTAGAGACGCAAACTCGGTCAACCTTTAAGTCTTTACTGAAAAGACTCATCTCTTCAGTGGTCATATGATTGAGTGTAGTCTGGCCAGGAGTGGGAAGGTGAACGGAAAGGCTCTGGAGCAACGACCGCTCCTTGCGTGTCTTCTGCCTGGCCGGTTTCCCCTCTGTTCGCACTGGGATTCCTCTGCCTCTAACCCTATTACAGGGGCTGAGTCACTGGCTTGCTGGGGCTCTCTCATGCCGTCCCTGGAGGGGGTGCGTCACCTGAGTGGGTTGATTCACTGTTGTGGTCATCCTGTCTGGGTTGGCGCCCCCCCCCCTTGGGTTGTGCCGTGGCGGAGATCTTTGTGGGCTATACTCAGCCTTGTCTCAGGATGGTAAGTTGGTGGTTGAAGATATCCCTCTAGTGGTGTGGGGGCTGTGCTTTGGCAAAGTGGGTGGGGTTATATCCTTCCTGTTTGGGCCCTGTCCGGGGGTGTCCTCGGATGGGCCACAGTGTCTCCTGACCCCTCCTGTCTCAGCCTCCAGTATTTATGCTGGCAGTAGATTTATGTGTCGGGGGCTGGGGTCAGTTTGTTATATCTGGAGTACTTCTCCTGTCCTATTCGGTGTCCTGTGTGAATCTAAGTGTGCGTTCTCTAATTCTCTCCTCTCTCTTTCTTTCTCTCTCTCGGAGGACCTGAGCCCTAGGACCATGCCCCAGGACTACCTGACATGATGACTCCTTGCTGTCCCAGTCCACCTGGCCATGCTGCTGTTCCAGTTTCAACTGACCTGAGCCCTAGGACCATGCCCCAGGACTACCTGACATGATGACTCCTTGCTGTCCCAGTCTACCTGGCCATGCTGCTGCTCCAGTTTCAACTTCCACCTGACTGTGCTGCTGCTCTAGTTTCAACTGTTCTGCCTTATTATTATTCGACCATGCTGGTCATTTATGAACATTGAACATCTTGGACCATGTTCTGTTATAATCTCCACCGGCACAGCCGAAGAGGACTGGCCACCCCACATAGCCTGGTTCCTCTCTAGGTTTCTTCCTAGGTATTGGCCTTTACATCTAGGGGAGTTTTTCCTTCCTAGCCACAGTGCTTCTCTACCTGCATTGCTTGCTGTTTGGGGTTTTAGGGCTGGGTTTCTGTACCGCACTTTGATGGGATATCAGCTGATGTACGAAGGGCTATATAAATAATTTGATTTGATTACAGAGACACAGACACATTACAGAGACACAGACACATTACAGAGACACAGACACATTACAGAGACACATTACAGAGACACATTACAGAGACACATTACAGAGACACAGACACATTACAGAGACACATTCCAGAGACACAGACACATTACAGAGACACATTCCAGAGACACAGACACATTACAGAGACACAGACCCATTACAGAGACACATTACAGAGACCCATTACAGAGACACATTACAGAGACACATTACAGAGACACAGATACATTACAGAGACACATTACAGAGACACATTACAGAGACACAGACACATTACAGAGACACAGACACATTACAGAGACACATTACAGAGACAGACACATTACAGAGACACATTACAGAGACAGACACATTACAGAGACACATTACAGAGACAGACACATTACAGAGACAGACACATTACAGAGACACAGACACATTACAGAGACACATTACAGAGACACATTACAGAGACAGACACATTACAGAGACACAGACACATTACAGAGACACATTACAGAGACACAGACACATTACAGAGACACAGACACATTACAGAGACACATTACAGAGACACAGACACATTACAGAGACACATTACAGAGACACAGACACATTACAGAGACACAGACACATTACAGAGACACAGACACATTACAGAGATGGACAAACATCCATTTCTACTGCTCACCAGCCTTTTGCCATTCTTTTTAAAAGTGGTTATGGTTGATGTGGCTTGGAGTTTCTGTGGTAGATTGTTCCACTCAACAGTGCCGGTATACAGTATATATATATATATATATATACTCATATTTATTTTTTAAACGGTCAATATTTGAGTCTCTGGCTCTGGTAAGATTTTTTTTTTTTTTTTTTACAAAAGGTTAGAAAGGTATCTGGGGGCCGATCCGTGCTGATTCTGTGGACCAGACCAGATGGTTTTATTCCACAGATTGCCAGACTAGCTGCTTAAAATGCTCGCCTCCAGATGAGTGTGAGGGGGGAGTTTCAGTACAATTCTTACTAGCTTGTTTTGTCTGGTAGCTTATTCTTTAGATGTTTGGGACTGCTGGTGAAGCATGTTGTGCAGGTAAATCAAAGTGACACTGGACTAGCACACAGGGTCTTTAGGGTGGCTATAGTTTCTATACACTTGGCAACAGATTATCATGCTAATATTCTAAGATCTGCATAAAAATTAAAAATTCAAACATATGCACATTTTCCCCATCAGTGGCGGTTTAATTTGGAATATATTTAACAAAAATGTCTAAAATAACTGTTTTTCGACTTTGTCATTATTTTATATTGTGTGTAGACTGATGAGGAAAATGATTAATTTAATCAAGTCTGTAATGGAAAAAGTGAAAGGCTTTGATAGTTCCTCCCCGAATGCACTGTAGAACAAATGGCCCAGATGTTTCAC
>NC_034176.2:4724661-4744031 GCF_002021735.2 Oncorhynchus kisutch | reverse complement strand
GTGTGAGACATTGTAAGCAAGCCTAGTTCTTGAAATGTGTTCCCCCCCCCCCCCCCCCACCCCCCCCCCCCCCCCAATATGGATGTGAAATGTTTGATTCATCGGGGATCCTTGAATGTTTGTTTTTTGTGTTCTGTTTGATATCTTCAATGTGTAGTGATTCCTAATAGCCAGCTTTGTAAGAGCTAAATTTGTACTAGCCTTGCGGATGATCATGAATGTTTCTTCTCTGCATCTGGTCTCACTGAGACTGGATTCTCCAGGAGACATGCTATTCAGCTTCCCATGACTGCCTAATCTTACATTCTCAGAAAAAGAAGGTGGTGCTACAGTATCTAGAACCTAAAAAGGTTCATTGGCTGTCCAAATAGGAGAAACCTTTGAAGAATCTGCTTTTGTTCCATGTAGAACCCTTTTTGGTTCCGTGTAGAACCCTTTGAAGAATCTGCTTTGGTTCCATGTAGAACCCTTTTTGGTTCCATGTAGAACCCTTTCCATAGAGGGCTACACATGGATCTCAAAAGAGTTCTACCTGGAACCAAAAATGGTTGTTCCTTGAACCAAAAAGGGTTAGGGACGGCCAAAGAACCAGTCTCAGTGTGCAAAACCTGGTTGAAAAGACATCAATACAATATATTTTTTATATATTATATATATATTTTTTTTTTATGACGTCTTAATCTGGTCGCAAACTACGTGGAAAATGAAGGGTACATATTGGAGGGTACACAGTTCATGAATTAGGCTAGCTTACAATGTCTCTCTCACACACACACACACACACACACACACACACACACACACACACACACACACACACACACACACACACACACACACACACACACACACACACACACACACACACACAGTAAAGGCTTTGTGGGGCAGTTGGATGTTAAACAGTAGGCTATAGAGATGTATATTAAAATACTTTAAAACCCCTGTCTAAGCCCTTAGATAACAATAACTACTAAGCTAACATATGGAATTGTTTTAATATGGCCATTATGATTTAGCATTTAGAATTTTAGTCACCCTATGGGGGGGCGATAATTTAATTTGGCCTTTACTGCTATAGCCCATAAAAACACATTGAATAACTCATCCAGAAAAGGCAAAACAGACAAGTCAAAAAAATGTATAATAAGGAACAAGATTTTGAAGTGTCTGTCCCTCATCTGAGAGATATAAGAAAACTCAGGGGGGAAATACCCATGTTTTGTCACGTTATTTTTGGCTCATTTTACCCCCTATTCACTTTTTGCAATTTGGACATCCGGGTCCTGGGTTACATTCAGATGACTCTCCTGAAGCTTGTTTGCCTGTAGAGCAGATCAACGAACACCGTCATGTTCGTATCCCCTTTTGTTATGGGTGACATATTAGTCTGTAGCTCCCATGGTTTGATCTGGACAGTCGATTTTGTGAAAAGACCTCTTCTAAATCAGGATTTCTGCTACAAAGCGTTCAGACGACTGCCCCTAAATCGTATGGATGTCATAGAGCCAAACAACCGACTGTCGCGCTCGTGAGTCTCCCCTTTCGATATTGGTGAAATATTCGTTTGTAGCTCACACGGTTTTACAGACGATTTCATGTCCGGATCCTCTTATGCGTAGAAAAAGGCTGCTTTCACAATGGAAAAGGTGCAAAGTTATAACGGCTGATAGAGGGGATTGAACGGCAGTCAGTACACTAAAGGGTTAATCTCATAGCATAAACGCACAGGAGGCTATTCAACATTCAAAATGACAGTCGACTTCAGGTGGATTTATTAAGCCTATGATCTCACCAAATGGACAATAAAGATTCTACATCTTCTATCCTAACACCTGCTTCCCAGACCAAACCTTGTAATCAAACATAACACAATAATCCAGATTTGACAGTTCTTTGTAAATTAAAAGGACCTTTTGAATTACAGGTTTGGCATTAAGAGCGTTTGATCTAGTTTTAGTGCCCTCTTTACCGTACATGATGCTGGAGGTCTAGGCCAATAAAACCTTTTGTAAAGGGTTTATGAATAAAAGCAAAGCAGGTTGTCCATGATGGCTGTCCACGCCCTGTATTAAACCAAACCTGATTGTTTACAGTGTCTTTTCATCTGGAACAGCAGAGGCCTAATGTGGTTGTTAGTCTGGTTTTGAGCCCGTAGGCCAATACGAGACAACCTTCGTGGTAATACATCTATTTGACAGGTCGGAAATGCCTGTAGTCCACCGCGATAGGTGCATACCTGTCTACCCGCAGATAGGGTTTCCTGCATGACCTACTTAAAAGCGGCCCATCCTCTCTGCTGCGGTCTCTCTCCATCTCCGGTCTCTCTCCATCTCCGACCGCTAAAGAGCAATGAGGAACCCACAATCGTCCATCCTGCTCTCATTTCTCGGTGAGTTAATGGCATCAGTTAAATTTAAAAAAAAAGTTACATTTAGTCTCAGATAAATGGACAAGTATAAAGCAACTGTGTAAAAGTACAATGTCATTTAGAGAGGCGCAAACTTGAGCCATTACGCGCGTCAGAAAACAAATCGCTTCAGCCTATGTGATTACATGTTCACTGGCTACGCACTTTTTTTTTTGTAATGACTTGTTTTTAGAAAAGGATAGATATAGAGAAATATTCACAGCGTCAATTGACATCGTCCATTTTAAGGTGTGAAAAGTTGAAATAGCCTAATCCTGTAAGAATGCAGTGATGTACGCCATAGGGGACTACATACATCACGTCTCAGAGCATGGTGTACTGTAGAAGTGATTGTGCTTCCTCATACCTATGGCTTCTCTGAGACATTCCTGTCTCAAATGGAAATATGGGGAGGGACTGGCTGCATAAATTATACATACAAGAAGGCTTGTGCATCCACACTATTCCATTTTACCCAATGTGACTTCTGATGACTTTTTCTACCTGACATTATACATTTGAATGAATGAGTAAATGTAATTACATTTTCTTGTCAAATCACCAGTTGGCAACCCACCCGTAATGGGATTAATTTACACATAAACAAACATTGCAATAATTCAGTGATTTAAAAAAAATATATATATTTATTCCGGTGTTCTCTGCTCATAACAAACCTACCCACGGGGCTCCTACGTCAAATCAATGTCTGTTCAACGTTGGTTCAACCGTATTTTCATTTTTTAAATGACGTGGAAACAACGTTGACTCAACCATGGTGTGGGTATATACAAGCGGGTATTAATCATAATGCCTCTGTTTTTATTGGCCTCATCAACTCAGCTGTTTGGAGAAAAAAAAAAGTTGGCTGCCATGGTTACAGGGAGAGTAGAGGAATATTTACCTTGTCTATTGTTTAAGCTACTATGGTACTGTATTTTGTTACCTGGTTACAATACTTTCTGGCTGTCTGACGAAGGCATATTCTATTCTTGTTGCAGGCTGACGTTTTAGAGTCATGAATTTAGCCCTGGAGGCAGAACTGAGCATTTTCCACTAGATGGGCCAGCTGCAAAGTCAAAATTGTCTACAAGTTCCTGTCAAAAGTTTGGACAAACCTACTCATTCATGGGTTTTCTTTCTTTTACTAATTTCTACATTGTAGAATAATAGTGAAGACATCAAAACGATGGAATCATGTAGTAAACGGTTAAACAAATCAAAATATATTTTAGATTCTTCAAAGTAGCCACCCTTTGCTTTGACGATAACTTTGCATTCTCTCAACCAGCTTAACCTTGTTGGCTGCTTTTCCTTCACTCTGCGGTCCAACTCATCCCAAACCATCTCAATTGGGTTGAGGTCGGGTCATTGTGGAGGCCAAGTAATCTGATGCAGCACTCCAGCACTCTCCTTCTTGGTCAAATAGCCCTTACACAGCCTGGAGGTGTGTTGGGTCATTGTCCTGTTGAAAAACCAATGATAGTCCCACTAAGCGCAAACCAGATGGGATGGTGTATCACTGCAGAATGCTGTGGTAGCCATGCTGGTTAAGTGTGCCTTGAATTCTAAATAAATCACAGACAGTGTCACCAGAAAAGCACCATCACACTTCCTCCTCCATGCTTCACGGTGGGAACCACACATATGCAGATCATCCGTTCACCTACTCTGCGACTTACAAAGACACAGCGGTTGGAACCAAAAGTCAAAATTTTGGACTCTTCAGAACAAAGGACAGATTTTCCCGGTCTAATGTCCATTGCTCGTGTTTCTTTGCCCAAGCAAGTCTCTTCTTCTTATTGGTGTCCGTTGGTAGTGGTTTCTTTGCAGCAATTCTACCATGAAGGCCTGATTCACGCAGTCTCCTCTGAACAGTTGATGTTGAGCTATGTCTGATAATTGAACTCTGAAGCATTTATTTTGGCTGCAATTTCTGAGGCTGGTAACTCTAATGAACTTATCCTCTGCAGCAGAGGTAACTCTGGCTCTTCCTTTCCTGTGGCGGTCCTCATGAGAGCCAGTTTCATCATAGTGCTTGATGGTTTCTGCGACTGCACTTGAAGAAACTTTCAAAGTTCTTGAAATTGGACTGTCGTTTCTCTTTGCTTATTTGAGATGTTCTTGCCATAATATGGACTTGGTCTTTTACCAAATAGGGATATCTTCTGTATACCATCCCAACTGATTGGCTCAAACGCATTAAGACAGAAAGAAATTCCAAAAAATTAACTTTTTAACTAGGCACACCTGTTTAATTGAAATGCATTCCAGGTGACTACTTCATGAAGCTGGTTGAGAGAATGCAAAGCTGTCAAGGCAAAGGGTGGCTACTTTGAAGAATCTCAAATATAAGATATATTTTGATTTGTTTAACACTTTTTTTCTTTGTTGTTTGTTACCACATGTTTCCATGTGTGTTATTTCATAGTTTTGATGTCTTCACTATTATTCTACAATAGTACAAGTAAAGAAACCCTTGTATGAGTAGGCGTGTCCAAACCTTTGACTGCCACTGTATATCTAGGGCAGGGCTGTCTAACCCTCTTCCTGGGGATCTACCGTCCTGTAGGGGTTCAGTCCAACCCTCTTCTTGGGGATCTACCGTCCTGTAGGGGTTCAGTCCAACCCTCTTCCTGGGGATCTACCGTCCTGTAGGTTTTCAGTCTAACCCTCTTCCTGGGGATCTACCGTCCTGTAGGTTTTCAGTCCAACCCGCTTCCTGGGGATCTACCGTCCTGTACGTTTTCAGTCCAACCCTCTTCCTGGGGATCTACCACCCTGTAGGTTTTCAGTCCAACCCTCTTCCTGGGGATCTACCACCCTGTAGGGGTTCAGTCCAACCCTCTTCCTGGGGATCTACCACCCTGTAGGGGTTCAGTCCAACCCTCTTCCTGGGGATCTACCACCCTGTAGGGGTTCAGTCCAACCCTCTTCCTGGGGATCTACCGTCCTGTAGGGGTTCAGTCCAACCCTCTTCCTGGGGATCTACCGTCCTGTAGGGGTTCAGTCCAACCCTCTTCCTGGGGATCTACCGTCCTGTAGGTTTTCAGTCCAACCCTCTTCCTGGGGATCTACCAGGAAGATGTCTTATCCATTTTTGTCAAATGATCCGTTTCCAATCAAGTGCGTTGTTGCTTGGAAGCCCTTCTATATCGTTAACAATGAATGAAATCAGAAATGTAGGGTTAGACATTCAGGTTGGCAATGTGGTTAAGGTTAGATTTAAAATCAGATATTGTGACTTAGTGGCAGTGCCAGCTAGTGACCAATCTACAGAGATACCTTCAGTACACGAGTCATCCCAATGAATGCCAACCTGCATATTTGGTGCCTTGGGGATGGAGACGTTAACCTTGCGTCATTAAGTCATGTCTCAGGAATGTGGCGTTGACAAACGGAGCCGTGTCGGGGTAGCCACTGTACAAGTCTGTTTAGATATCTTGTCATGCTAAACGTGACAATTTCATCAGGAGTTTGTAAGAGGGCAGAAATAGACTGGCATCCATGTTAACACCGGGGCCTTTTTTGACAACCCAATACCCCATCTTCTTGGCATGGAGCTTGGCATGGAGCTTGGCATGCTGACCACTGCCAGTCTGTGCCAGGCACCTTCACAAAATCAACTCCTCTCCTCCGTCATGTGGATAGAATGACAGGCTGGGCACAGTAACGGTCATTGCCAGGCCATCATTGTAAACAGTAAGTTATTTAATTGGCCTGGTAAAATAAAACATTAATTCAACTCAATCCGTTAAGAGTTTCAGGATGACATTAAGTAGAGATTAGACAACTGCCATGGCCCGTGGGGTTGTATGGAGGGTACAACTGCCATGGCCCGTGGGGTTGTATGGAGGGTACAACTGCCATGGCCCGTGGGGTGATGTGGAGGGTACAACTGCCATGGCCCGTGGGGTGGTGTGGAGGGTACAACTGCCATGGCCCGTGGGGTGATGTGGAGGGTACAACTGCCATGGCCCGTGGGGTGATATGGAGGGTACAACTGCCGTGGCCCGTGGGGTGATGTGAAGGACGGAGGGTACAACTGCCGTGGGGTGGTGTGGAGGGTACAACTGCCGTGGCCCGTGGGGTGAAGGACGGAGGGGACAACTGCTTTGCTAAAAGGGTATTTATTTTGTTCTGTCTCTGACACACAGGTCTGTTATTAGTCTGGCCTGATGTACATTCTACAGATGTCCTCTCCTCCACACAGCCAGCCCCAACCAGCCCCCCCTGCTCCCACTGTGAGGCAGGAACAACAGCAGGTAGACCCTCTTCCTTGACTGCTACTACTGACCTGACATAGTATATAGTTAAAAGAAATATCTAAATATTTGGTTGGTTATTGGTGTTTTTTATCCAGACCAGGAGCAGTCCCGTCCTCACATGGAGAAGGTGATGATCCGCAAATGTGACTCCAATCTGGAGAGCTACTGTCTCAACGGAGAATGTCTCTTACTGCTGGATCTCAACGAACACCACTGCAAGTAAGAGAGAACAAATATTATATGATTTATTGGCACATACATATAAAGGTGTAGTTTACCTGGTGTGTGTGTGTGTGTGTGTGTGTTAGAGCTCTGTAATGTGGGGGTGCTCAGTAATGGGATGGAGTGTGTGTGCGCGTGTGACTCATGTCCCTCTCTCTCCAGGTGTGAGAGGGGTTGCGTGACTCATGTTCCTCTCTCTCCAGGTGTGAGAGGGGTTACTACGGGCCCAGGTGTGCTCACCTGGAGATGGTGTTTCAGCCAATGAAAGAAGAGCATGTCATCCTGATGGTGGTATGTGGGGGCCTTCTGTTTGTAGGCATCGCTGGAGCCTTCTACTTCTTCTGCCGATGGTGAGAGACAGTGGGGGAGAGAGAGCATGCGTCTGTGTCAGAGGAAGCTAGTGGGAGGAGCTAGAGGATGGCTCATTGTAATGGCTGAGACGGAACGTTATCAAGCATATGGAACATGTTTGATTCCGTTCCAATGATTCCGTTCCAGCCATTACATTGAGCCCATCCTCCTATAGCTCCTCCCACCAGTCCTGTGTTTGTTTGTCTGTTTGTATCTGTGTGTCATTGGCTGCTCCTACTGTTCCAGGTACAAGAGAAATAGATGTCCACCCCAACAGAAACAGCAGACGTACCAGGAGGTGCAGATGGTGTGACGTGTGTATGTTTGACAGTAGCCATAAGGTCAATCATTATGTTCCATAATATACTGTAGTTCTGTTACTTACCAGGGTTACGTTCATCAGCGCGTTTTCTTCCATGCTGTGCCTACTGAACACGACTCCAGCATTTCTAGTGTGTGTGTGTGTGTGTGTGTGTGTGTGTGTGTCTCAAACTGAAAATGTATTTTTGTCAGGAGTTTTGCATGGCTGTAAAGATTATTTCTGTCTCCATGTTAGAATGGCTGACTATCCTGTTTGGTATCATGTCTGTTCCAGTTTTTGGCCATATTGAACTTCATATGCAGTATTTTAAATTATACAAATATTTGTTTTTGTTTTTTATTTATGACATTTCTAATAAAACGTGTCCTTTTCTTTGTAGTTGTGTCTTTAGGAAGGAAGCTCCTCCTTCCGTCTTTCTGAATTTCAGCTCTGAACAAACACAAACACAAACACACCTACAACCAGGGCCAAATGCAGCCAAATATTTTGATTGTGTGACTTGGGGTTTTTATTTGGGGAGCGGCAGTGCGTTTATTAAGAATAAAACAGAAATCCATACAAAATATCTTTGTTTTTCGGGCGCTAGAGAAAATGGCGGATGCTGAGTTTTAATATTTATTTTGTCCCTTTTATTTAACTAGGCAAGTCAGTTAAGAACAAATTTGTACCTTGTCAGCTTGGGGATTTGAACTTGCAACCTTCCGGTTACTAGTCCAACGCTCTAACCACTAGGATACCCTGCCACCTCTACACTCTAACCGCTAGGCTATCCTGCCTCCTCTACACTCTAACCACTAGGCTACTCTGCCACCTCTACTCTCTAACCACTAGGCTACTCTGCCACCTCTACTCTCTAACCACTAGGCTACCCTGCCTCCCCTCTACACTCTAACCACTAGGCTACCCTGCCTCCCCTCTACACTCTAACCACTAGTCTACCCTGCCTCCCCTCTACACTCTAACCACTAGGCTACCCTGCCTCCCCTCTACACTCTAACCACTAGGCTACCCTGCCACCTCTACACTCTAACCACTAGGCTACCCTGCCTCCCCTCTACACTCTAACCACTAGGCTACCCTGCCGCCTCTACGCTCTAACCACTAGGCTACCCTGCCTCCTCCACACTCTAACCACTAGGCTATCCTGCCGCCTCTACACTCTAACCACTAGGCTACCCTGCCGCCTCTACACTCTAACCACTAGGCTACCCTGCCTCCTCTACACTCTAACCACTAGGCTATCCTGCCGCCTCTACACTCTAACCACTAGGCTATCCTGCCTCCTCTACACTCTAACCACTAGGCTACCTGCCGCCCCTACACTCTAACCACTAGGCTACCCTGCCGACGGGGCTAGCAAAGATGAGAATGAAGGTGATGAGAATACTGGATGGGCTACAGTCACTAAGAGCTAGCTAACATCAGTTAAACCAGCAGTCTAGCAAGCCTACTGCTCATGACTCAACTACTTCACAGTTTGTAGTAGGAGTGCTGTTTGATGTACCTGGCAGATCCAATTGATGTTTGCCAAGATGGTGAAGAAAGAGATGGCAACAGGATCAAGGAGAGAGAACGAGAGAGGTGACTTCCTTGTGTCTCACCAGAATCCAGGAGAGCGAGAGAGGTGACTGCCTTGTGCCTCACCAGAATCCAGGAGGGAGAGAGGTGACTGCCTTGTGCCTCACCTGAATCCAGGAGAGAGAGAGGTGACTGCCTTGTGCCTCACCTGAATCCAGGAGAGAGAGAGGTGACTGCCTTGTGCCTCACCAGAATCCAGGAGAGAGAGAGGTGACTGCCTTGTGCCTCACCAGAATCCAGGAGAGCGAGAGAGGTGACTGCCTTGTGCCTCACCAGAATCCAGGAGAGAGAGAGAGAGAGAGAGAGGTGACTCCCTTGTGTCTCACCAGAATCCAGGAGAGAGAGAGGTGACTGCCTTGTGTCTCACCAGAATCCAGGAGAGAGAGAGGTGACTCCCTTGTGTCTCACCAGAATCCAGGAGAGAGAGAGGTGAATCCCTTGTGTCTCACCAGAATCCAGGAGAGAGAGAGGTGACTGCCTTGTGTCTCACCAGAATCCAGGAGAGAGAGAGGTGGCTCCCTTGTGTCTCACCAGAATCCAGGAGAGAGAGAGGTGACTCCCTTGTGTCTCACCAGAATCCAGGAGAGAGAGAGGTGACTCCCTTGTGCCTCACCAGAATCCAGGAGAGAGAGAGGTGACTGCCTTGTGCCTCACCAGAATCCAGGAGAGAGAGAGATGACTGCCTTGTGTCTCACCAGAATCAAGGAGAGAGAGAGGTGACTGCAGGGCAACAATCACGGGTGTGATTTCTGGAGTTTCTGTGGAAGTTGGGGCTAAGAAGATCAAGATTAAAATTCCTGGAGTAGTTGGAGCTTGACTATTGACGCGTGTGTACAATGGAAAGAAGATGGAATATGTCTCTGTTACTGTTTTTAACCACGTGCATAACTCAGGTTGGAATCCCCCCCCCCCCCCCCGTCTGAAAAGTTAAGCTCTGTTATGAAATCCTCGAAGTCTGATGTGATGAAATCATAACTCAACACTTCGGAGTAAGCAAATATTCTCCACCTTCCACTACTACAGGAATGTACACAAGAAAAATGGCAGACGTAAAACCTTGCTTGGGTGAAATATTTATGAGAATATGAGGGTCAGATATGTTCTGTATCTGGTTTCCACTACACACAGTCACCACTACTACTTTTCCCCATTATCTTTTGGACTATGCCAGGAGATGCTGATTCTGCAGGTACCAGATCACGTTTGGACCTGGCCCAAATGTGGAAGCTATGCCGTCCTTTAGGGGCAACAACGTGAGCGCCTGTTATCTTCTAACAGGCTTGCTATTTTCGTTGTGGATGGGGCTGGGGGTGGTGGGGGAGGGTTTAAGCCACAAACTCAGGATCGGAAGGTTGCGTGATGTTTTTGTAGTTTTAAGCCTTAATCCAAACCTTAACCTTTAACAGAATGAATGCATAGACTCACATTTTGGTTTCACTTTTTTTTGTTGCAGCTTTTGACTGACAGCTAAGTTTCGGAAAACACGTGGCACAACATAAACGTCAAACCATGGAGTAATTCAGGAACCCCAGTCAAGGCAGGAGTTAGCGTTTTAGTTGGAGATTTGGGTTGATTACTGTACACGCAAAGCGTGTACACACACACACTTCCTCCTCATTACATTATCCAGAGGTAATGACCTGTACTAAATGGCTCGTTAGATAAACACACCATGTTATTGAGTGAACATGAACTCACATAATCATTAGTTCACACACACACACATGCACACACACACATACACACACACACATGCACACACACACATACACACACACACATGCACACACACACATGCACACACACACATGCACACACACACATGCACACACACACATGCACACACACACATACACACACACACATGCACACACACACATACACACACACACATGCACACACACACATGCACACACACACATGCACACACACACATGCACACACACACATACACACACACACATACACACACACACATACACACACACACATGCACACACATACATACACACACACACATGCACACACCTCTGGACAGGTAACCTGGATTTCAACACACAGTACTAAATGTTTGATATTTAAAAAAGTAAAAGAATTTGCATTTGAAAAGTTACTATTGTTGAGTTATTTTTGTTAATGCTAATGTCTGCATATTTTATAAGTTATATAGTTGATTTAAAAAAGTGAAAGAATTTGAATTTAGGATAGCCTGAGCATGTGAAAGTTTTTCGGTAAACGGTTTGTTACGTTTTCCCCCCAAATAAAATATCAGGTAGGGTTTTGAAAGACACAGGGGGGGTGAGAGAAAGTGGGATCCAAATGACACCCACCATGAGTGCCTACTAAATCTACCTCAGACAAGGCAAACGAAAACAAAAACCCACACTAACGTATAATATGGAGGGAAAATAAGTGGAGCAAACCAAACCAAAACCTGGGGAGATACAAGACAGACAGTTTGGGTTTATCAACATCTCTCATACCACCTGGAGCACTGGGCCAGCTGCTCTTAAATATCACCAGGGAAACACCTTCTGACTAACGAGATGACAGGCGGGGATAACACATACTGACTAACGAGGGGGGAGGGGCCAATCAGGTCGCCCGACGTGCTAACGTCCAATGGAAAAAGCATGTAACAGGTTCAGGAGTTAATGTTACTGAGTTATTTTATGCAAATTTATACAAATGATGTTTATTTAAAAAAAAAATTATGACAGGGAAGACATTGAGACCTAGGTCTCATTTCCAAATGCACCCTGTATAATACAATACAAATAGTAGGAAGACCACCGTTAACACTGAGGTGGTGTATCCTAGTAGGAAGACCACTGTTAACACTGAGGTGGTGTGTCCCAGTAGGAAGACCACTGTTAACACTGAGGTGGTGTGTCCCAGTAGGAAGACCACTGTTAACACTGAGGTGGTGTGTCCTAGTAGGAAGAACACTGTTAACACTGAGGTGGTGTGTCCCAGTAGGAAGACCACTGTTAACACTGAGGTGGTGTGTCCCAGTAGGAAGACCACTGTTAACACTGAGGTGGTGTGTCCCAGTAGGAAGACCACTGAGGTGGTGTGTCCTAGTAGGAAGAACACTGTTAACACTGAGGAGGTGTGTCCTAGTAGGAGGACCAGTGTTAACACTGAGGAGGTGTGTCCTAGTAGGAAGACCACTGTTAACACTGAGGTGGTGTGTCCTAGTAGGAAGACCACTGAGGTGGTGTGTCCTAGTAGGAAGACAACTGTTAACACTGAGGTGGTGTGTCCTAGTAGGAAGACCACTGTTAACACTGAGGCGGTGTGTCCCAGTAGGAAGACCACTGTTAACACTGAGGTGGTGTGTCCCAGTAGGAAGACCACTGTTAGCACTGAGGTGGTGTGTCCCAGTAGGAAGACCACTGAGGTGGTGTGTCCTAGTAGGAAGACCACTGTTAACACTGAGGAGGTGTGTCCTAGTAGGAAGAACACTGTTAACACTGAGGAGGTGTGTCCTAGTAGGAAGACCACTGTTAACACTGAGGAGGTGTGTCCTAGTAGGAAGACCACTGTTAACACTGAGGTGGTGTGTCCTAGTAGGAAGACCACTGAGGTGGTGTGTCCTAGTAGGAAGACAACTGTTAACACTGAGGTGGTGTGTCCTAGTAGGAAGACCACTGTTAACACTGAGGCGGTGTGTCCCAGTAGGAAGACCACTGTTAACACTGAGGTGGTGTGTCCCAGTAGGAAGACCACTGTTAGCACTGAGGAGGTGTGTCCCAGTAGGAAGACCACTGTTAACACTGAGGTGGTGTGTCCCAGTAGGAAGACCACTGTTAACACTGAGGAGGTGTGTCCCAGTAGGAAGACCACTGTTAACACTGAGGTGGTGTGTCCTAGTAGGAAGACCACTGTTAACACTGAGGTGGTGTAGTAGGAAGACCACTGTTAGCACTGAGGAGGTGTGTCCTAGTAGGAAGACCACTGAGGTGGTGTGTCCTAGTAGGAAGACCACTGTTAACACTGAGGTGGTGTGCCCTAGTAGGAAGACCACTGTTAGCACTGAGGAGGTGTATCCTAGTAGGAAGACCACTGTTAACACTGAGGTGGTGTGTCCTAGTAGGAAGACCACTGTTAACACTGAGGTGGTGTGTCCTAGTAGGAAGACCACTGAGGTGGTGTCTCCTAGTACGAAGACCACTGTTAGCACTGAGGAGGTGTGTCCTAGTAGGAAGACCACTGTTAACACTGAGGTGGTGTGTCCTAGTAGGAAGACCACTGTTAACACTGAGGTGGTGTGTCCTAGTAGGAAGACCACTGTTAACACTGAGGTGGTGTGTCCTAGTAGGAATACCACTGAGGTGGTGTCTCCTAGTACGAAGACCACTGTTAGCACTGAGGTGGTGTGACCTAGTGGGAAGACCACTGTTAACACTGAGGTGGTGTGTCCTATAGGAAGACCACTGTTAACACTGAGGCAATGTGTCCTATAGGAAGACCACTGTTAACACTGAGGAGGTGTGTCCTAGTAGGAAGACCACTGTTAACAATGAGGTGGTGTGTCCTAGTAGGAAGACCACTGTTAACAATGAGGTGGTGTGTCCTAGTAGGAAGACCACTGAGGTGGTGTGTCCTAGTAGGAAGACCACTGTTAACACTGAGGCAGTGTGTCCTAGTAGGAAGACCACTGTTAACACTGAGGCAGTGTGTCCTAGTAGGAAGACCACTGTTAACACTGAGGCAGTGTGCCCTAGTAGGAAGACCACCGTTAACACTGAGGCAGTGTGCCCTAGTAGGAAGACCACTGTTAACACTGAGGCAGTGTGCCCTAGTAGGAAGACCACTGTTAACACTGAGGCAGTGTGCCCTAGTAGGAAGACCACTGTTAACACTGAGGCAGTGTGCCCTAGTAGGAAGACCACTGTTAACACTGAGGTGGTGTGTCCTAGTAGGAAGACCACTGTTAACACTGAGGCAGTGTGCCCTAGTAGAAAGACCACTGTTAACACTGAGGTGGTGTGTCCTAGTAGGAAGACCACTGTTAACACTGAGGCAGTGTGCCCTAGTAGGAAGACCACTGTTAACACTGAGGCAGTGTGCCCTAGTAGGAAGACCACTGTTAACACTGAGGCAGTGTGCCCTAGTAGGAAGACCATTGTTAACACTGAAGCAGTGTGCCCTAGTAGGAAGACCACTGTTAACACTGAGGCAGTGTGCCCTAGTAGGAAGACCACTGAGGTGGTGTGTCCTAGTAGGAAGACCACTGTTAACACTGAGGCAGTGTGCCCTAGTAGGAAGACCACTGTTAACACTGAGGCAGTGTGCCCTAGTAGGAAGACCACTGAGGCAGTGTGCCCTAGTAGGAAGACCACTGTTACCACTGAGGCAGTGTGCCCTAGTAGGAAGACCACTGTTAACACTGAGGTGGTGTGTCCTAGTAGGAAGACCACTGTTAACACTGAGGCAGTGTGCCCTAGTAGAAAGACCACTGTTAACACTGAGGTGGTGTGTCCTAGTAGGAAGACCACTGTTAACACTGAGGCAGTGTGCCCTAGTAGGAAGACCACTGTTAACACTGAGGCAGTGTGCCCTAGTAGGAAGACCACTGTTAACACTGAGGCAGTGTGCCCTAGTAGGAAGACCATTGTTAACACTGAAGCAGTGTGCCCTAGTAGGAAGACCACTGTTAACACTGAGGCAGTGTGCCCTAGTAGGAAGACCACTGAGGTGGTGTGTCCTAGTAGGAAGACCACTGTTAACACTGAGGCAGTGTGCCCTAGTAGGAAGACCACTGTTAACACTGAGGCAGTGTGCCCTAGTAGGAAGACCACTGAGGCAGTGTGCCCTAGTAGGAAGACCACTGTTACCACTGAGGCAGTGTGCCCTAGTAGGAAGACCACTGTTAACACTGAGGCAGTGTGCCCTAGTAGGAAGACCACTGTTACCACTGAGGCAGTGTGCCCTAGTAGGAAGACCACTGTTACCACTGAGGCAGTGTGCCCTAGTAGGAAGACCACTGTTAACACTGAGGCAGTGTGCCCTAGTAGGAAGACCACTGTTAACACTGAGGCAGTGTGCCCTAGTAGGAAGACCACTGTTAACACTGAGGCAGTGTGCCCTAGTAGGAAGACCACTGTTACCACTGAGGCAGTGTGCCCTAGTAGGAAGACCACTGTTAACACTGAGGCAGTGTGCCCTAGTAGGAAGACCACTGTTACCACTGAGGCAGTGTGCCCTAGTAGGAAGACCACTTTGTGCAGGTCATCCGGCACTATCAGCTCCAATATAAATAACATGAGCAAGTCTACTTCTGATAAGCTTCCCAGTAAAGCATTAAAAAACAATCAAGCAACCCAGAGAAGTGCTAGAAATAGCCCATATTAACATATGCAGCCTGAGAAACAAGGTCCATGAAGTCAATAACTTGCTTGTAACAGATGCCATTCATATTCTGACTATCTCTGAAACTCACTGAGATGATACCTTTGATGATACAGTGGTAGCAATACATGGTTATAACATCTACCGAAAAGACAGAAATGCCAAAGGTGGAGGTGTTGTTGTTTATATTCAGAACCACATTCCTGTAAAGATTAGAGACAATCTAATGTTAAATACTGTTGAAGAAACATGGCTACAGGTTCATCTGCCTCACCTAAAGCCCATTCTGGTGGGAAGCTGCTATAGACCACCAAGTGCTAACAGTCAGTATCTGGATAACATGTGTGAAATGCTTGATAATGTATGTGATATCAACAGAGAGGTATCTTTTCTGGGTGATTTAAATATTGACTGGCTCTCAAAAAGCCGCCCACTCAAGAAAAAAGCTTCAAACTGTAACCAGTGCCTGCAACCTGGTTCAGGTTATCAATCAACCTACCAGGGTAGTTACAAACAGCACAGGAATGACATCATCATGTATTGATCACATCTTTACAAATGCTGCAGAAATGTGCTTTAAAGCAGTATCCAGACTCATAGGATGTAGTGATCACAATATAGTAGCCATATCTAAGAATGGCTACTATGTTAGTATCTACCTCCAGTAACTAGTATCTACCTCCAGTAACTAGTATGTACCTCCAGTAACTAGTATCTACCTCCAGTAACTAGTATCTACCTCCAGTAACTAGTATCTACCTCCAGTAACTAGTATGTACCTCCAGTAACTAGTATCTACCTCCAGTAACTAGTATCTACCTCCAGTAACTAGTATTCGACCTCCAGTAACTAGTATCAACCTCCAGTAACTAGTATCGACCTCCAGTAACTAGTATCTACCTCCAGTAACTAGTATCTACCTCCAGTAACTAGTATCTACCTCCAGTAACTAGTTTATACCTCCAGTAACTAGTATCCACCTCCAGTAACTAGTATCTACCTCCAGTAACTAGTATCTACCTCCAGTAACTAGTATGTACCTCCAGTAACTAGTATCTACCTCCAGTAACTAGTATCTACCTCCAGTAACTAGTATCGACCTCCAGTAACTAGTATCTACCTCCAGTAACTAGTATCGACCTCCAGTAACTAGTATCAACCTCCAGTAACTAGTATCGACCTCCAGTAACTAGTATCTACCTCCAGTAACTAGTATCAACCTCCAGTAACTAGTATATACCTCCAGTAACTAGTATCTACCTCCAGTAACTAGTATCTACCTCCAGTAACTAGTATCTACCTCCAGTAATTAGTATCTACCTCCAGTACTGTGATAATGATTGGATCTCTACAGTAACTAGTATCTACCTCCAGTAACTAGTATATACCTCCAGTACTGTGATAATGATTGGATCTCTACAGTAACTAGTATATACCCCCAGTAACTAGTTTCAACCTCCAGTAACTAGTTTATTCCTCCAGTAACTAGTATTCACCTCCAGTAACTAGTATCCACCTCCAGTAACTAGTATCTACCTCCAGTAACTAGTATCCACCTCCAGTAACTAGTATCTACCTCCAGTAACTAGTATGTACCTCCAGTAACTAGTATCTACCTCCAGTAACTAGTATGTACCTCCAGTAACTAGTATCCACCTCCAGTAACTAGTATTCACCTCCAGTAACTAGTATCCACCTCCAGTAACTAGTATCTACCTCCAGTAACTAGTATGTACCTCCAGTAACTAGTATCTACCTCCAGTAACTAGTATCTACCTCCAGTAACTAGTATCTACCTCCAGTAACTAGTATTTACCTCCAGTAACTAGTATCTACCTCCAGTAACTAGTATCTACCTCCAGTAACTAGTATCCACCTCCAGTAACTATTACCTACCTCCAGTAACTAGTATTTACCTCCAGTAACTAGTATCTACCTCCAGTAACTAGTATCCACCTCCAGTAACTAGTATCCACCTCCAGTAACTATTATCTACCTCCAGTAACTAGTATCTACCTCCAGTAACTAGTATCCACCTCCAGTAACTAGTATCCACCTCCAGTAACTATTACCTACCTCCAGTAACTAGTATTTACCTCCAGTAACTAGTATCTACCTCCAGTAACTAGTATCTACCTCCAGTAACTAGTATCCACCTCCAGTAACTAGTATCCACCTCCAGTAACTATTACCTACCTCCAGTAACTATTACCTACCTCCAGTAACTAGTATGCTGTACAGAAACCCAGCCTAAAACCCCAAACAGCAAGCAATGCAGGTGTAGAGGCACGGTGGCAAGATAAAAACTCCCTAGAAAGCCATAACCTAGGAAGAAACCTAGAGACCTGGCTGTGCCAGGTGGAGATTATAACAGAACATGGCCAAGATGTTCAAATGTTCATACAGTGCCTTGCGAAAGTATTCAGCCCCCTTGAACTTTGCGACCTTTTGCCACATTTCAGGCTTCAAACATAAAGATATAAAACTGTATTTTTTTGTGAAGAATCAACAACAAGTGGGACACAATCATGAAGTGGAATGACATTTATTGGATATTTCAAACTTTTTTAACAAATCAAAAACTGAAAAATGGTGCGTGCAAAATTATTCAGCCCCTTCACTTTCAGTGCAGCAAACTCTCTCCAGAAGTTCAGTGAGGATCTCTGAATGATCCAATGTTGACCTAAATGACTAATGATGATAAATACAATCCACCTGTGTGTAATCAAGTCTCCGTATAAATGCACCTGCACTGTGATAGTCTCAGAGGTCCGTTAAAAGCGCAGAGAGCATCATGAAGAACAAGGAACACACCAGGCAGGTCCGAGATACTGTTGTGAAGAAGTTTAAAGCCGGATTTGGATACAAAAAGATTTCCCAAGCTTTAAACATCCCAAGGAGCACTGTGCAAGCGATAATATTGAAATGGAAGGAGTATCAGACCACTGCAAATCTACCAAGACCTGGCCGTCCCTCTAAACTTTCAGCTCATACAAGGAGAAGACTGATCAGAGATGCAGCCAAGAGGCCTTGATCACTCTGGATGAACTGCAGAGATCTACAGCTGAGGTGGGAGACTCTGTCCATAGGACAACAATCAGTCGTATATTGCACAAATCTGGCCTTTATGGAAGAGTGGCAAGAAGAAAGCCATTTCTTAAAGATATCCATAAAAAGTGTTGTTTAAAGTTTGCCACAAGCCACCTGGGAGACACACCAAACATGTGGAAGAAGGTGCTCTGGTCAGATGAAACCAAAATTGAACTTTTTGGCAACAATGCAAAACGTTATGTTTGGCGTAAAAGCAACACAGGTCATCACCCTGAACACACCATCCCCACTGTCAAACATGGTGGTGGCAGCATCATGGTTTGGGCCTGCTTTTCTTCAGCAGGGACAGGGAAGATGGTTAAAATTGATGGGAAGATGGATGGAGCCAAATACAGGACCATTCTGGATGGAGTCTGCAAAAGACCTGAGACTGGGAAGGAGATTTGTCTTCCAACAAGACAATGATCCAAAACATAAAGCAAAATCTACAATGGAATGGTTCAAAAATAAACATATCCAGGTGTTAGAATGGCCAAGTCAAAGTCCAGACCTGAATCCAATCGAGAATCTCTGGAAAGAACTGAAAACTGCTGTTCACAAATGCTCTCCATCCAACCTCACTGAGCTCGAGCTGTTTTGCAAGGAGGAATGGGAAAAAATGTCAGTCTCTCGATGTGCAAAACTGATAGAGACATACCCCAATCGACTTACAGCTGTAATCGCAGCAAAAGGTGGCGCTACAAAGTATTAACTTAAGGGGGCTGAATAATTTTGCACGCCCAATTTTTCAGTTTTTGATTTGTTAAAAAAG